>NC_042623.1:59636539-59983469 GCF_901001135.1 Rhinatrema bivittatum
AATCTGGGCAGCGAGTCTGAAAAGTGTAAGGTATTTTTCAGTTTCTTTGATAGAGTTTGGCAGCCTGCTAACATACCGTAATGTAGTTGTGAATTTCACTACTTATTCAACAGTAGCTATTTATACCTCCTTCATTGTAGACTTCATCATAATAATATGCCACCCTGGCTCCTGTTTTCTTACTCTAAGGGTTTTGTTCCACACGATTTTAATGATGTATTGTGTGCTGACTTCTAGCATTTCTAGAATTACCGTATTATTCGCTCCATAAGACACACTTTTTTTTCCCCAAAAGTGGGGGAAAAATGTCTGTGCGTCTTATGTAGCGAATGTAGCGTCTCTCCCTCTCGCGCACCATCCCCTTCCGCCTCCTCCCAACTCAGCCCAATCAGTATGGCGCAGGTCAAACATCAGCTGTTTGAACCGCGTGCGCTATGGAGCCCCTCCAGTTCAAACAGCTCCCTGCCGGTCTGCTGTTCCCGGGGTGCCGCCAACCTTCGCAGTAAGATGCACCCCGCGGCACCTCGGGAACAGCAGACCGGCAGGGAGCTGTTTGAACTGGAGGGGCCTCCGTAGCACACACAGTTGAGACAGCTGATGTTTGGCCTGCGCCTTGCCGAGCTTCGCAGTAAGATGCACCCCGGGAACAACAGACTGACAGGGAGCTGAAGCTCTATTGGCAGAAGACAATACATGGCATCAAAGTTAGTACAGGCCATTTCCTTCTCATTTGTTTAGATACCGGTATATTAGAAAATCATTTGACCTGCGCCACCATACTGATTGTGCTGAGTTGGGAGGAGGAGGAGGGGGACGGCGCACGAGAGGGAGAGACGCTACATTCGCTCCAGGGGGAGCACTGTACAGAGCCCGTCATGGGGACAGAATTTTTTTTTCTTATTTTTCTCCTCTAAATCCTAGGTGCATCTTATGGACCGCAAAATATGATATATCAAGGGTTTCAAACTCTGGTCCACCAGGGCCGTGAACCTGTCAGGTTTTCAGGATTCCCTAATGAATATGCGTGAGATATATTTGCATGCACAATGCCTCAGTTCTATGCAAATTGATCTCATGCATATTTATTAGGGATATCCTGAAAACCTGACTTGTTTGCAGCTCTCGGGGACCGGAGTTTGAGACCCCTGAGATAGATGATGTCCAACAACATCAGAGAACCATGTTCTTTGCTTTGAACAGACACATTGCTACAGAAGTAGTTTAAAGACCACTATGGACTGAAGTAGAAATAAAAATAAGATTTTAGTTTCAACTAAAGACTGATTTTCAATATATTTCTCCACTGCTAAATATAGTAGGGATGTGCATTTGTTAAAATGAATGGCCCATCTGAAGCAAAAATGGCCTTGCCCAACATTGCCCAAAATTTCCAGGTATTTTCTGTTTGTTAAAAAAAAAAAAAGTGGCCTCCTAGATACCCTCCCCCCTTTAAGCTCCTGCCGCCACTTCCCTAGGCATCCCCAATCCTTTCTGACCTCACCCCCATCATCTACCAAGATGTGACTCTTTTTTTTTTTACTGATTTCCCCCCATTTTTGTGTTATATTAAACGATGATAAACTACCAAGAAAAATAAAATAAAAACTGAAAATGAAGGTCATTAACTATATCTTATCTGATCCTTGATATCATTTTGGAAGTATAAGAATTAGGTCTGTACCTCTTACATCAGATGTGGCCTACCAAGGGGACCAGTAGAGAGAGAATTTTCTTATAGCTCAGATAGAGAGCACTACATTCTCTCACAAATAGGTATCCCTTTTAGGAGAAGGTCTGCACTTTTCAGACCATCTCTGAGTTTTCCCTGCCCTAGTGCAGTGATTGGATGTGTTCCTCTTTTAAACTGGACTGAGCATGCTCAAGGTGTGTTTGGCTGTAGTTTTGATTACGGGAGGACTGGATCTGTTTGCTGGAGATCCGAGTGGACTCCACAGACTATAAGAACATAAGAAATTGCCATGCTGGGTCAGACCAAGGGTCCATCAAGCCCAACATCCTGTTTCCAACTGAAGCCAAACCAGGCCACAGGAACCTGGCAATTACCCAAACACTAAGAAGATCCCATACTACTGATGCGATTAATAGCAGTAGCTATTCCCTAAGGGCGGATTTTAAAAGCCCTGCATGCGTAAATCCTTCCGGATTTACGCGCGCAGGGCACTCGCGCGCCGGCGCACCTATTTTGCATAGGCCGCCGGCGCACGTAAAGCCCCGGGACACGCGTAAGCCCCGGGGCTTTCTAAAAGGGGCGTGTCGGGGGCGTTGCCAGAGCGCCACGGCGTTTTGGGGGTGGCGATGCACGTGACGCGGCGTTTCGGGGGCGGCGATGCGGGCGTGGTTTCGGCACAGGGGTGTTCCGGGGGCGTGGCTGCGGCCTCCGGACCAGCCCCCGGGACTGGAACACGGAGCGGGGCTGCGGCCGGCGGCGCGCAAAGGTAGGGGGGAGGTTTAGATAGGGCCAGGGGGGGTGGGTTAGGTAGGGGAAGGGAGGGAAAGGTGGGGGGAGGGAACAGGCAGCGCGCGCAGGTTGCACAAATGTGCACCCCTTTGCGCGCGCCGACCCCGGATTTTATAAGATACGGCTACGCGCGTATCTTATAAAATCCAGTGTACTTTTGTTCGCGCCTCGTGCGCGAACAAAAGTACGTGATCGTGCAATTTTTTAAAATCTACCCCTAAGTAAACTTGATTAATAGCTGTTAATGGACTTCTCCTCCAAGAATTTATCCAAACCTTTTTTGAACCCAGCTACACTAAGTGCACTAACCACATCCTCTGGCAACAAATTCCAGAGCTTTATTGTGTGTTGAATGAAAAAGAATTTTCTCTGATTAGTCTTAAATGTGCTACTTGCTATCATCATGGAATGCCCCCTAGTCCTTCTATTATTCGAAAGTGTAAATAACCGATTCACATCTACTCGTTCAAGACCTCTCATGATCTTAAAGACCTCTATCATATCCCCCCTCAGCCGTCTTCTCCAAGCTGAACAGCCCTAATCTTCAGCCTTTCCTCATAGGGGAGCTGTTCCATCCCCTTTATCATTTTGGTCGCCCTTCTCTGCACCTTCTCTATCACAACTATATCTTTTTTGAGATGCGGCGACCAGAATTGTACACAGTATTCAAGGTGCGGTCTCACCATGGAGCAATATAGAGGCATTATGACATTTTCCGTTTATAAGGTTGGGACAGCAGGCAGAAATCCTATTTTTGTACCTTCACAGATCAGGCTGGGGTTATCCTATTGGAGAGAATAAAAAAGGACAGTTTTTGTCTTACAGAGAGTTGGCCCTGTTATTTTTGTGACCTGGTCAGCTTGGAAAGGAAGCTCATCTTTTTGGATCAAGCAAGAGTGAGACTGCCTGACTGTCTGCCTGTCAAGTGGGCTTGTAAGCTCAGAAAGATCAGGACCATCTGTAGGATATCACTTTTTATCCAAGTCCATTTTGTTGGCTTCTTCCATTATACTCCACCTTCTTGTTTAGCTGAACATGCAAAATGCTTTTTTAAAATTTTTTTTAAGTTTCAACCAAACACCTTTCCCATTCCAAATCCAGTCACAAGGTTCCAAAGTAATCCAAAAGGTCACCAATACCAATACAACTGTGACCCAAATATCCAGCCACCTGGGTCCCCATGGTCTTTCCAGATGTACCCCTGCCACACCAGCCCATTTCACATGAGGAACATATAGCCTGACAGACTTAGCTACAGGAGCACCTGAGTTTCTGCTAGGACTTCTAGTTTTCTGTACTTCTGTTAACAGTTACAAACCTGTTTCTCTATTGGTATGTACATTTCCTAAGAAAACTCCTTTCTGACTCACTCATAAGGTGGGTTGAATGTAAGATGTACTCTTGCTCTAGAATGATTTTGTTAAAGATAATTATAAATGTATATGAAACATGCAAATTTATGGTATTCTAGGATTGAAGGGTTGATGATTGGCGCTACTGCTCAAAAATTTCAAACTTGTGCTAATTCATTCCTTTTTTTATTTGGTTCTAAGACATGCAGTTTCACGGTCATGTTTTCTCTGTTTCTCCCAGTGATGATCATTCTGACTTTTTGCAAGTCACTTTGGGCCTCATTTTCCAATATCGCATTGAAGATTGCGATAGCATGCGATACCAAAAAGGGGTGTACCTTATGTTAATAAGCATGTGTATCGCGAATTGCACTATCAGCTATGCGAAAGGCTGTTATCGCAAGTTGCACTATTAGCCCAATTTGGGCTACATTGCCAGTATATCGCGGTTCACAGGCCTGTTTCACTGTTCTCTGTGTGCAACCTAGGTTGAGAGAACATTGCACAAATCTCATCTTGGAGTGAGTTTCCTCACTCCATATGTCATCAAATCTTCACAAGAGAGCACTGTTCTGTTCGTACTTCTCACGTTGAATGTGAAAGTGGCCCCTAACCCCCTACACTAATACTTAAACCTCACCTCGAGTTACTAGGTGGGCCTCCCATAGGGATACAAATACCTGTCTAGGGCCAAGACACTATGGCAAAGTGCTCTCTCTCTTCTCTCTCTTCTCTCTCTCTCTCTCTCTCTCTCTCTCTCTCTCTCTCTCTCTCTCTCTCTCTCTCACAGGCCTGTCAGGAGACTGAACCATGATAAACCTTTACCACACAAATGAAAGAGGTGTAGTTATTAGCCACGCTAACAGTGCAGCTTCCAATCACATTAACTGCTATTATTGCAGTTTGCAGAATTATCACACGTGGTAACTCATCAAGACATTTTCTAATAGACACAGAATGGGAGAAATGCCTGTGAATCAGGCCCTTAGATTGTAAACTTGAGGGAGTATGTAATTTGTTGTACAGCACCTTAGTTTATGGCACTATATTTAAAAAAGACAAAATAGTCCATGACAGGATATTTGGTGAAAAACATATTAGCCCTTTAAAAGTATCTTTTGCATGGAAAAATGCTAGCCAGCTCTGCAAATTACGGGAAGCTTTTAGCATTTTTTTTTTGTTTTATGTTTTGTGAAAAAGTTCAACAAAGAGATTGGTTGCAACTAGCTTTCCTTTTTTTGCTTCAAGGTTTATAAAGTATTGAGATATCTCCCACAGGAAATATAATGAGTTGCATGGCTGTGGCAGTACTCCAGCCGGGACTTAATCCAGTATTACTAAATATAGTCAGGTGTGAAAGATGATGCACGCAAATAAAAAGCATGCAGGTCATTGGATGAATCAGTGTTTTTTGGACCTGTGTGTGGGTGGAGTTGGAAGATATCAATGAAGTATCTTATCTGTTGTGGTTCTCCTTCCTGCATGCTTCAAATACATTTTGTGGAAGATGAGTATTTTTTTATTCCCTTTTTTATTTGGTAAGTACCTCAAAGTTATTTGTTTAACGGTTTGCTATTCTGGCTTTTCCTGATTATTTGAAATCAAACACATAAGTTTTAGAGTTTTCCATCAAGGCTTTAAGTAGGCTTGATTCAGATACCAGTGATACTTTGCTTTTTGCTGGTATTTTGTATTTCATTATCAGATGATACAGAGAAGTCTCAACATTTGCTGTTTGAATTGCACTTTGGCTGTAGCAAGATTATCATTTTGCTGAGGTGAATAGTCCATTTCTGTGTGCATTTCTGGTTGCTGTATCTCAAAAAAGATATAGTTGCATTGGAGAAGGTACAGAGAAGGGCGACCAAAAATGACAAGGGGATGGAACAGTTCCCTTATGAGGAATGGCTAAAGAGGTTAGGGCTGTCAAGCTTGGAGAAGAGGTGGCTGAGTGGGGATATAATAGAGGTGTATAAAATCATCAGAGGACTAGAACAGGTAAATGTGAATTGGTTATTTAGTCTTTCAGATAGCAGAAGGACTAGGGGGCACTCCATGAAGTTAACAAGTAGCACATTTAAAACAAATCTGAATTATTTTTCATGCCATGCACATTTAAGCTCTGGAATTTGTTGCTGGAGGATGTGGTTAGTGCAATTAATGTAGCTGTGTTTTAAAAAGTTTGGATAAGTTCCTGGAGGAGAAGTCCATAAACAGCTATTAATCAAGTTGACTTAGAGATGTTGGAAACAGGATGCTGGGCTTGGTGGACCCTCAGTCTGGCCCAGTGTTGCAATTTCTTATATATTTATGTTTTTACCCATAGTGAGTAGAGGCATTCCCAGGGGAGGGGAAGGGTTTGCATTATATATGCACACTTCTACATTTTCAAAAATTTGTGCATACATTTTCCTGAAAAAGCTTATGTGGACATGTTACTATGTGCACATGTGTATGGTAGTTATGGGGAGATTATTTTGAAGAGAAAGTATACATTTTCTTTGAAAATTTGTGTAAAGTATGCCACAATTGCCATAATCTATGCTGGCTTTTGTAAAATTCCCCTCACCATTGAATAGAGGCATTCTTTGATCCATCTGGTTAATCTGACTGATTACAAATTCAGCTCCCTATTACGTCTGAATTCCCCCATTATTTATTTTGCAGGTAGTCTGCATGTGTTTCCTAAAAGGTGCAGACTCACAGTACACAATTATTAGTTTAAAACTGCACAAATAAATGTTAGTACTGCCCTCTATCTAGACACACAACACTGCATACATGCACACACACATTTAAAGCTTTGTTTTCTCCATGTATATCAAACTTCAAATAAAAATGGAAATAGACTAATTATTCATTCTGGTTTGAAACCTTTTCAGCAAGCTTAAGGCAATGTACAAAGGGTTATAAATCATAAAAATGCATAATTTAAGCATCATAGAATAATGAATACTTCTAAAAAGTTATAGCAGGATAATAAGTAGCAGATACTTCAGGATTTAAAGGTCACCATTTTGATACCAGATAGTGACACCATCATGCACTAACTTAAAAGCAAAGATAACATGCTGTCCTGTATTTTCTGACACATGGAGCACTAACTTACATTAATTGGAACACTTACACTTGCATTTACATCCCTTCATTTCCAGTAGCTACCGCAGGTTATCATGACAGGATATAATTTGATGATGGTGCTATACTGCATAAAAATATAGTCCAAAATAGGGTCTGAAAGGTTGGACTCTGTGACTTAGGCTAAGCATCCAAAGTTGGATCTCGTCTTTCAGGACTGCTCAGACCTAGGAGTGCCATAAATGTGGTAAGCTGAGACCCATGGGGGACAGGGAGATAGTTGCTTCTACCATGGTGGCCTCAGCTAGTCAAAGAGTAGTGCTGAGGGGGGTGGGGAGAGAGGTATGTATTAGTTAGTAAGAGAACATAAGAGTTAATTTAGTTCCATATGAGAGAGAAACTACAGTTATAATGATTTATAGTTATTAGAGTGCAGCTTTGTGCTTGAGCTGAATTTCCTATGCTTAGGTAGGCTCCATTTCTGCTTGAAAATAAGATCAGAGGTTAGTACTGACATGACAGTAAAGATAAAGTATGTTTTTAAAATGTTGAATGAGGATATGAGAGAGAGAAAATGGACGACTCCATTGCTAAAATATAAGTTCAGCACAAAGCTTGCTTTGAAAGGAAGAAATAGACCCAGCACTGCTTAAGAAATTACAGGATTTTGGGCTGTTATATCTCGTCCACAGCCCATGGCCCCCCCTTCGCAGCTTTCCCCCTTCTCCCTCCCTTTGCCTAACTTGAAGCCCGCAAACTTCAAGGTCACATTCACAGCAGAGAATAGCCACATACAAAATGGAGAGAAGACTTAATTAAAAGTTTAAGAAGACCACTTAAGCCAGCTAGCACATAAGGAGTTATATTTATATGCCGTCTTAACAAATGTATATTGACCAAAACGGTTTACAATAGACAGACAGAGATAAAATAAAATAAAAAATAATAAAAATAACGCAATTTAAATATCATAATCCTTTGCATGAAAATAAATACTAAAGTAATTAAAATAAAAATAGTGGTAAATGTTGACCTTGGCTAACAGCTCTACTTATAATACAGTGCTGAAATTGAAACATCTGGCACCTGCCCAGATCTTGTTCATAGCCACAGAATATAACTTTTATAGTTTTACAGACTTTATGGATACCAGTACACTTAGTTTTTGGAGTACACACATTTTTTTGACTGTAGTAATTAGTTGTTACCTGAGACAATATTTATATGATTTGCTTTTATTTGACATTGACATTAGTGATGCATATGCTGATTTTGGTTATTATTTTGCAGTGTCCTACAGAATATGTTATGTTTAGAGAATGTTAGGTAATGGTTCCACATGTGAGACAGAATGTCTGTACAAAATTAGAGGTAGAGTACAAACCACAAGAAATCCACCATTAGTCCTGGCATATGCAGTAGTTCTTCTTGTCCGTAGTTGGCAATACTTCAGGAGAGTTAGGAAACAAAGAAAACTGTTAAGAGCATATACCAGCTAAAGACATAATACACAAACACATGGTCGGATTAGCGGACTTCTGCGGTCTTGTGCTGAGAGCTAAACCGAGAGAGAGAGGTTAGCAAAACTCTCTCAGGTAGATTTTAAAAGCGCTGCTCGGCCACGCACGAACAACATGAATTTTAAGAAGCCGGGAAGTATGTGCATACATACCTGCGCACACGTCAAGAATAAGGAAGCAGAAAAGGGGCGGAGGATGGGCGTTCCAAGGTGGGGCTAAGACTTATGCATGTAACCCTTGAATTTTCCAAGGCTGAACATGGCAGCGCATGCCATGTTACCTGTGTAACTTTGCTACTGGTCATGATGAGGCGCACGTCTGGAGATCAGAGGGATCCTGAACACCAAGGGGGAGGGGAAGAGAGGGAATTTACTTATCTTTGTAACACAGTCCTTGTGATATGATTATATCCATGCTGACATTTCTCAGAATTAAATTGCGAGGAATACATCTAACACAGAATATGTGAGCAGACTGAGAAAAGCACAAACTTTGAGCTGTGGCCCTGATGCAGCAATTCCGCGCAACATTGTCAATGTCCGTGTTTCTCAGAATTAAATTGATGACAGTAATAGATGGTAGCATGGACATAATCATATCACAAGGACTATGTTACAAAGATAAGTAAATTCAAGTGATTGATTTAAATCTGAAGCCACGCCATACTTCAAATTCACTAAAATGTGAAATATATGTGCTGGGAAGAACTTGCCATTACAAGCAAAGAATTTTGCAATACAGGCATACTTGTGTGCTTTTATAAAAAAAAGAAATTCAAAATTTGAAGTTAAAAAATCATTTACAATAAAATTTTAAATTTAAAAAGGAGAGGTTTTGTGTACTGGTGACTGCATCAACTGATCGGGGATTCAGTCTGTGGCGTTCCGTTTCTCTTCAGTACAGAGGTCTATTCCTCTCAATAGAAATTTTGATATAAATTATATTAGAATAAGATATTTTTTCTGGCAGACGTAAGCTTGAGAAGCGGCACCGGTAAATTGAATTTCCTTATATCTATATGTTTATATCAGTGGCCCCAGTTTCCGGTGGGAGTAAGATGGCGGCTAGTGCTCCGGCTGCCAGCGGCTCCGGGGCTGCGGCCCCGGGGAATGCGCCTGTGCCCGGCGGACCCTCGGCACTCACCGCCTCCATTACCGGCACCATGAACAAGAAGAAGAAGCCCTTCCTGGGCATGCCCGCGCCGCTGGGATACGTGCCGGGCCCTGGGCAGAGGTGCACTGGTTTTACAACTCGTTCTGATATTGTCCTGCCCGAGATGCCAATGACCCGGTGGATGATCGCCATGCTCCTCCTGGGAAGAGGACTGTGGGGGACCAGATGAAGAAGAGTCAGGCTGATGATGATGATGAAGATCTAAATGACACCAATTATGATGAGTTTAACGGGTATGCTGGAAGCCTGTTTTCTAGTGGACCCTATGAGAAGGATGATGAGGAGGCAGATGCCATTTATGCAGCTTTGGACAAACGGATGGATGAAAGGAGAAAAGAGAGAAGAACAAACCTTTGGAGCTTTTGCGCTTCCGTAAGTGGATGTGGCGGTTTCCGCGGTCCACTAAGAAGACTACGATTCCGGTGGTGGAGGCCGTGGCACTCAAGGATGGTCAGGATCGGAAGTTGGAGCTTCATCTTAAGAGAATTTTGAGGGGGCAGCCTTGGGGCTCCGGGCCGCCATTTGCTCTGGCTTTATGCGAAGAGCATGTTTACGCTCGGGTGCAGAGTTTTCAGGATGGGCAAACGCTACCTGGATCCGACACGTCAAAATCAGATCGTGTGGAGGCGTCTGTTACATATGTGGCTGATGCTCTTATGATTTAGTGTGGTCGCTATCTCGAGTTATGAGTTCTGAGGTCGCGGCCCGACGTTTGCTGTGGTTCCGTCCCTGGTCTGCGGATGTGTCTTCTAAGGCCCTGTTTCCCTGAACGTACCGGATCAGTCCAGACCATGGGTTAAGCCCCTGTTCCAGCAGGTGGAGACAGACCAGAGTTCTGAGACTGCCCATATAATATAATTCATACAAGCCTTCCCGGACGCTAATTGATCTTACACTTCCAAGCCACCCCTAATCTCCACCTACACCATGGTTAACCTTATCTTCTATCGTTTACTTGTGTGAATTAATAACCTGTCCTTTCTCTTCTAAGCCAAGTTCTTATCACCCTGTTATATGTGACTGCCTTTTCAGCACCATTGTTATAGTTATGTTTACTATGCACCCCTGTTTTATGTGAACCAGCACGATGTGACTGCTGTCTCGAATGCCGGTATATAAAAAAATCTGAAATAAATCATTGTATTTTTTAAAATTATATATGTGCTTACTATACTTGTCAATTCAGGTTTGTTGATAAATAACAGCTCTATTTAGAAATTTTTAAAAATTGGGAATTCCATGCCATTGTCAATACTGCCTGCTGGAGTCTGAAATGGAATTCTGTTGCTGAAGACTGGAGCTTGCTAATAGTGTAACCAATAATGCCCAGTGGTGAGGCATCCTGTTTGAAGTCCATAACCAGAAGATTGCTTGGAGACCATAAGTCAAAAGCCCTTTACACAACTCATTCACTAACATGGTAAAACAAGGGTTAATTTGTATTTTCCAATTCATATTTTTAAAAACTCCATTGAGAAAATCCATTATTCCCATCATACCAGCCTTATCTCTGTGAGCCTTTATTGCCATCTGGTATGGCGAATCATTAAGGGGGCAATAATCAGTTGCTGCATACCCTGCAAGCAATTTTAAACTGCAGGTTTGCAGCAAAAATAAACTCCAACTAAGGCCTGGATTTTCTAACGTCGCAGGCCTTAGAGAATCCGGCAGTAACAGGGGGCGGGTCTGCGATCGCTGCCGGCTTTCGCACCCAATAGCACCACCATGAAAGGTGGCGCTATTGGGCGCGCTACTGGCAGCTATAAGGTGTCCTACCTTTTCGCTGTCAGCGAAGTTGTCGCGGAGTCCGCCCCGACTCCTCCCCGTCCGGTGCAGATTCCGCCCCAATTTAGCTATTGCACGCGGGGTGGAAGGGGGGGAGTCGGGGCGGACTCCGCGACAACTTCACTGACGGCAAAAAGGTAGGACACCTTATATCTGCCAGTAGCACGCCCAATAGCGCCACCTTTCACGGTGCCGGCTTTCGCAGGCCCGCCCTCCGCTTCACCCTTCCGTTACCGCTGAATTCTCTAAGGTCTGTGACCTTAGAAAATCCAGGCTTTAGATGAGTAAATTTCCTTTTAATTTTGCCGACGGAAAAATTACCCTCAGATTTGTGCCTTGCTCTCTCCGTGGGTAATTTTTCCATCTGAAACCACACACATAGTTTTGAATAATCAAAACTGTGTGCATTGTTCCTAACGCCATGCCGGGCTGACTGTTCAGTTCGCATCTCGAAGTAGGAGTGTTATTCCGTAACGTGGTTACTTTTACCTGCAGCCAGGCTGGACAATATTCAAAGCCCCAATTTCCTGCAGTTAAAATGATTTTTTACACACAACAAGGGCTTTGAATATTGCCCTCTAGGCATTTTGCCTCCCCCTCTTCTGATGTATTAGAAGCATGTTAATTGAATGAGACTAGCTATACATTTTTAAATAAATAAATATGTGTTGGGCAAGTCATTTATATGACTGAAATTATGTCTTGAGAAATACAAGTTGGGGAAGGTTGGAAGGATTAGTGAACAAGCAGTGGTTGTCCCTTTGCCCCACTCCCGTAAGTAACACCATCGAGCTTTTGGCAAGGTTAAGAGTTTGTTCTACCTCAGGTCCTTTTTTTCTCTAGGATGCACAGATAGCAAAACCCTGCCTGCTCAATGTGGGAAACAGCAAACTGCTTGTTCACTCATCCAGTCCTGCTAGCAAAATGTGTCCTCAGGTACTGTAATATATCTTGGATTACTTGTTCTCTGCAATAAAACACTTGGTATATTATTTTTGTTTTCATTTGTTTAGGTACCACTGTAGCTCTCATTATCCTAGCTTTGGGATTTTTGCTGTCTGCTCAGGTCTCACCACCAGTCACTCTTAATCCAAGAGATGCTTCAAGTCAAAACTCTACTTGCAGAAAATACAGGTGAGATTGCATTATCATTCCATTCCTTAAGCTACTCCTGAAGGAGGATTTCTTAACTCACTTTTAGGAACCTTGAGTAATGTGAGAACACTGGATAGCATTTTAGCTTTTATTAAGTGAGTTATTTAACATGAGACACAGTAATCTACACACACGTTAATTAGTTGTATTGCAGACCTTCCCCTAAGCTTTGCCTTTGTATGAATGGTACTATGTATGGGGGAGGAAATGGGGGTAAACAGTCGTGCGCAACAGGACATAAACTAAAGTCTCAAGCACCCAGAAAGTGCTGATACCTGTGATGCATCAAATACTAGACTTTATTATTGCAATGATGACATGAATCTTGCGTTATAAAATAAAAGAGACACGAGTTTTCCACTTCTAAGACAGACCTGGTTTTTTCTCCAGAGGTTCTATTTCTGTTTTTAAGCTGCAACTGTCCATATTGCAAATAACAAATTCAGCAAAATGTATTTATTTTTCAAATGTTTTTGGTCCTGCACAATAAACTTTAGAATGCACATTAAGGCCCTTGTGTGCATGCTAAAAATAGCTATGTAGGAAGGCCTTACTGTGCATTTTAAAGGCATCCAAAAAGATGTTAGCATAAACACATTAAAATATTTTATGTTCGTGTTTGTAAATGAAGAAATGTCATATGCAAATTAATTTTACATGTGGTTTCTAAAGTGGTATGCTCTTCCTCTACGCTGTTTATTCAGCTGTGCACTAATGAATGCTATTTAATATCTATTCATAGAAACATAGAAATGACGGCAGAAGAAGACCAAATGGCCCATCCAGTCTGCCCCAGCAAGCTTCCCTCATTTTTTCTCTCATACTTATCTGTTTCTCTTAGCTCTTGGTTCTAATTCCCTTCCACCCCCGCCATTAATGTAGAGAGCGGTGATGGAGCTGCATCCAAGTGAAATATCTAGCTTGATTAGTTAGAGGTAGTAGGGGTAGTAACCGCCGCAATAAGCAAGCTACACCCATGCTTATTTGTTTTTTACCCAGATTATGTTATACAGCCCTTATTGGTTGTTTATCTTCTCCCCTGCCGTTGAAGCAGGGAGCTATGCTGGATATGCATCGAAAGTGAAGTATCAGGCACATTTGGTTTGGGGTAGTAACCGCCGTAACAAGCCAGCTACTCCCCGCTTTGTGAGTGTGAATCATTTTTTCTTCTCCCCTGCCGTTGAAGTTATGCTGGATATGCGTGAAGTATCAGTTTTTTCTTTTCCCCTGCCGTTGAAGCAGAGAGCTATGCTGGAAATTCGTGATGTATCAGTCTTTCTCCCATGCCGTTGAAGCAGAGAGCCATGCTGGATATGCGTCGAGAGTGAAGTATCAGGTACATTTGGTTTGGGGTAGTAACCGCCGTAACAAGCCAGCTTACTCCCCGCTTTGTGAGTGCGAACCCTTTTTTCTTCTCCCCTGCCGTTTAAGCAGAGAGCTCTGCTGGATGTGTGAAGTAACAGTTTTTCTTCTCCCCTGCTGTTGAAGCAGAGAACTATGCTGGATATGCATTGAAAGTGAAGTATAAGAATGGAGTGATCAAGCTAGTTGAAAGGCATCAGGAATAGAGGAAGGTGGAGGTAGTAATTTGGATATTTGGTTTGGGGTAGTAACCGCCGTAACAAGCCAGCTACTCCCGTCTTTGTGAGTGCAAATCCTTTTTTCCACATTTCCTCTTGCTGTTGAAGCTTAGAGTGATGTTGGAGTCACAGTAACCATGTGTATTCAGACAGATACTCAGTTTAGCATATTTATGATATCTAATATCCCCTTGGTAAGTAACATGCTATTTAGCCAATGTATGTTCAGGTTTCCATCCACAAAAATATCATGACCGCGCTATTGCTAACAGTTTTTATCACAAGCTAGCCAAATTCCATCCTGGAGATCCTGATCATGCATGTACACATACAGGGGCCACTGCCCTGATATATGGGCATCATGGTTGGATCCAAGAAGCCTGGCCACCACAGCTATTACCGTGTGTTGTGCGCAGTGTAACAGAAGGGCACTAATTATATGTGTATATTAATTTGTGTGCTTGATAAATGGCTATAGGTAGTAGTGCTAGCTATATAAGTAATCGGTGTGAATGAATCCTGCTTGTATGCCAGCACTGAATGGGTATTTGAAAATCCCTGAAGATCTATATCCCATGGACATGTGCTATTTATTTAATTAGATGAAAGATATATATGTGTAGCAAGCATGTGGAGTGCAAGTGTGAGGGGGTAAGAGGTGTAGTAGAGCTGTGAAATAAAACTTGATTCAGAATAGGATAAGAAAGTTAAGATATATATATGTAATATTGGCTAATGTAGCCAATAGGGTAGGTCAAAATGTTTTATAAGGCGAAAGTCATGATCCCTGATAAGAAAAGCAGCACTAACATTTCAAGAGAGGTGTAAGTCAACATATTCATGCATAAATATGTTCACACAAAGTTATGCCTGCACTTTATAGATTCTGTACGTATCTCTGCCTTGAAATCATACATGCATGTTTCAGCAAGGACACATTTTTTAATGCAGGAAGCAGCATACTTTCTCTATTTATATTAAAAAAAAGTACACACACATTTTATGCATGAATTGTAATATGCACATATTTACCACAGTTTATGTATGGAGGCAGATATTTTGTAAAGAATGTGGGTACTCTACTTATGAAAATACTTGTGTGCTTAACTTTTTTTTAATACTCCTTTTTATTAGCATTTAGTAGATACAAAAAGAGGGAAAAAAATAAACAATTCCATTATTCAAGGACATACAGAAGACTAAATACAAAGTAAACATGTTTTACAATAAAATCCCAAGTCCACGTTAGGGTGGAACAAAGAAATTATTATAGCGAGGCGCATTACTGCCTAGTCAGGAGAGAGAGAGAGACTCTTTATAAGGCTCTCATATAAGTAAACTATTTATTTCACTGTAGGAAGGTCAGCTAGTAACTCGAGGTGAGGTTTTGGTGGTGGTTTAGGGGGCAGTTTTACATGCACAGTCATGCGTACTGTGCTGTTTGTACCTATCAGTGAAGATTTAGTGCGATTTGGAATGAGGAAAGGTACACAAAGATTTGTGCAATGTACTCTTGTCCTAGCTTGATAACTAGGTAGAGAGTGCATCAAACTAGGTGGAGAGTACAATGAACAAATCTCATTTTTGTGTACCTTTTCTCACTCCAAATCACATCAAATCTTCACTGATGTGTACTGTACTGTTCGTGCCTATGATTGTGCATGTAAAACTGCCCCCCAAACCTTAGATCACCACCAAAACCTCACCTCGAGTTATTAGCTGACCCTCCTACAGTGATACAAATAATTTACTAATATGTGTGCCACCCCAGAGGCACTCTCTCTCTTCTCCACTCCCCCTCTTCCCTGCCCAAAACGGAATTTGTGAAAAATCCCATTTCAGGCATAATGCACAGCTATCGCAGGTCATAACACTAGGAAAAAAAGTGTAGTTATTTCCAGCATTATGGCCCGCAATAGCATGTATAACACATGCATTGTGCTATCACACGCAGCATTACCACATCCTATTTTCATTTACTCCACCCAAACTCCTCCCAAAATCCACCCACCTGAATACATTTTGCAAATTTGCATATGCAGCATGTGCTGTGATAAATAATGCATGTGTTATAGCATTATTGTGGGCGATAGGGCCCTAACGCGATTTGATGAATGACCCTGTAAGCAAAGAAAATAGATTTATTACCCTGATAAATGACAAAACAGGGAAATTTAAGAAAATAGGTTGCACCCAGTGAGAGTACCTTTGGCTTAAGTTATAAAAAAGCTCTTCTCAATTGGGTCTCCCTTGCAGCATCAGGAAAAATTGATACTCCATGACCACAAAATTTCAAATTTCCTAGCGTGTAGACAGATGGACTCAGGACCAGTGGGTTTATGCTCCCATGCCAGCAGATGGAGACAGAGCAAGCTGACATCACAGTATATATACTCCTGCCATGACACCAGCCTGCCAGTATTTCCATCTCCAGAAGATGGTGGACATACATCTCCCTAAGGGGGTTGCTTCAGATTTTGTAAGGAAAATTTAATATTGAAAAAGGAAAGCCCCACTCCTGCGGTGATACCAGATGGTCCCTCCCCCCAGTTGATAATTCCTGAGGTGATTTCCATGGTCCCATAGATGTGTGCCTTGATCTGATAGCTGGGTTTCTTTGTGTGGACTTAGCTGATTGTACAGCTTAAAGGCAGTGGGTGTAGAAGGCTGAGCACGGCGATGACGGCACATGCCCTCTCTCCCCGCAGCCAGACACCATTTCTGTATTCAGCTGGTAAGGACTGAGCTCGGGTAAGTTTTAAAAAAAAAAAGAAGAATTTAGAGGCAGAGACAGTGTAGAAGGGTTTGCAGAACTTCCTCCAGTCTCCGTGCTCGGCGTGCTGTTCCAGTGTTCGTTCCCGCGCCCGTGGGGGTTAGGAGAACTGGGCAGCCTGGTGGGTTGAGCAGCCCTAGTGGGCTAGGCCTCGCTGTTAGACTTTTTTCCTGTGCCCCATGGTAGGCTGTGGTGGCATTTTCACGTGTTTCTGTGCGTGCTTTATTGCCCTCTACAGGATGTTGGTGTGTGCAGTATGCTCAGTTTTGGGTGCGCGTTTTGCATGCACAAATTTTTAAGCGAGAAACCTAAGCGCCTTTCTTTCTGTGTTCCCTGTCATATTCGGGCATCTTAGCCTGACGTGTCCTCTAACATATATCAGCGCTATTTGGAGGCTCAGGGAGAGTTGTCTTCCTCTGATTTCGCTAAGCCTGGATCATCCCAGCCTGATGATGGTCTGGTTAGAGCTCTGTCTGGCAGTACACCAGATTTTGGAACTCCCTTGATTGGTTCCTCAGCAGGAGATGGCAGTTCAATTGGCCACGCTACAGTTCCTTCTGGGTTTGGCCTGAATCCAGCTGCTTTTTTGTGGGTGGAGTTTTTTTCCAGGGTTTGCAATCTTTTCTTCAGGCTCAGTCCTCAGCTTCACCCATAGGTTGGACCCTAAGCTGGTGGCCCCTCCATCTTCCAGTCCTTTGTTTAATTGTTTGCAAAATTCGCTGCAGGTAATCCCAACAGAAACCCAAATGGCACTGATGAGGCAGATCCTGATTCCCTGGAAGATGGGGAAATTCCTCTGGGACTGGAACTGTATCGGACCATGTTACGGTTCTTTCATAGAGATGAACTGCTGGCCCTGATTTCCCAGGCCTTGAAGATACTGGGTGTTCTGGTGCAGATTCCATGTCTGTGCTGAAAAAGAATCCCATTTTGGTTTCCTTGCGTAAAGCCTCTTGTTTTTTCCCTGTTATGGACACCATTCAGGAATTGATTGATCTTAAATGGGACGCCCCAGAGCAAATTTCATAGGGGGTTGGACATGGAAAGCCTGTACCCCTTGGATCCAGCTGTGAGAGAGCGTTTGCATTTTCCCAAAGTGGATGCGCTGGTCTGTGCTGTCTCTCTAACCAGATGACTATCCCTGCGGAGGGAGGAGCTGGAAGGATGTGCATGATAGGACGATTGAATATATCCTTAAGCAAGCCTTTGAAGCAGTGGCGATGACTTTACAGACTGCTTCTTGTTGTGCCCTAGTGGCACGATCTTGTCTGCTTCTCTCTCAGAAAGTTGATGGTTCTGGGGTGAATTCCAGAGCACTTATGAAACCCACTGCCACCTTTTTAGCAGATGCAGGCTGCGATTTGGTCCGTACCTCTTCGGTGGTAGCAGCCAGGCGTCAACTATTGTTGCAAAATTGGTTGGCTGACACAGCCTCCAAAGCTAATCTTACAAAGATGCCTTTTAAAGGTCACTCTCTTGTTTGGAAGTGAGTTGGAGAAATTGGCCATTAAGTGGGCAAATCTTCAGTCCCTTGGTTGCTGGAGGATAAGAAGCAGTTGCAGCGTCCCTCTGGTATAAGGGGACATCTCCGGAATTCCAAGTGTTTTTGACCCTACAGAGGGTCGACTTTTCAGAGGACTCAGCCTTTCGGTAGGTCTGTACTTTTGTCCCAGACAGCCCAAGAGAGAAGCCGGCTTGGGTGGCAGACGTTCCTGAGCTTCCCAATAAAGGTTTGCCTACCCACCTTCAGGAACAGGAGATAGGGGTCGCCGCTCTCTCTCTTTTATGAAAGGTGGGTCGAGATCACATCGGATCAGTGGGTCCTGGAGGTGATACGAGAAGGATATGTTTCGCAGTATTCCTCAGGACGCATTTATGGTGTCTCCTTGCCACTCCCCACAGAAGAGGCAGGCAGTGGAATCTATGCTTCTAAGGCTCCTCTGGCTGAGGGCTGTGGTTCCAATGCCTACATCTAAAGAAAGTTTGGGGCCGGGAGTTGTTCCTTTGGGTGATTCTAGGGACATTACAGCTGCGTACTGTTCCATCCTCTTGCCTAAGGTGTTCTTGGAATTTCATTTAAATCGGTCTATTTCCTTGCCGTCCCTAGATAAGGTCAGGGATGCAGAAGAATATCGCCTCCTGAAACCCTTGGATATCAAGAGACTTGTGTGATATCTGGAGGTTTCTGAATCTTTATGAAAGATGGATTGCCTGTTTTGTCCTTTTATGGTGGAAGAAAGCAGGGTGAGCCAGCTTCAGGGGCTACAATAGCTCGCTGGATTGAGGAGGTAGTCACAGCTGCATATGTAGTGGCTCATTCCACTAGGACTCGAGCAGTGTCATGTGCAGAAGTTAGGTTATTGTCTCCCGTTTGACATTTGCTGAGCTGTGATGTGGTCCTTATTACATAATTTTTCCAGTTCCGGGAGAACTTAGTCTTTGCATGTGTGGTGTTGACTGGCCCATGGGCAGCCTCCCACCCTGTTCGGGAATAACTTTGGTACATCCTACTTGTCCTGAGTCCATCTGTCTACACACTAGAAAAGGAGAAATTACTACTTACCTGATAATTTTGTTTTTCTTAGTGTAGACAGATGGACTCAGCTTCCTGCCCTCAGCTGCCACATGGTTTGTGCCAGTGGGCCTCCTGAGGGGCTTCATGTTCCAGGGGATTACTGGTAAGTGTTCTTCCAGTCGCTAAATTGAGGTACATACATTCCTTGCTTGAGTTCAGTGTTTCTTGTTGGTTGAGCACAATAATGGCTGACTGTTTTTAATCAAGTTTTTTGCAAGTCTGTCCACAGTTGCGTTTGAAGAGAATACTGGCAGGCTGGTGTCACTACAAGAATATATATATATTGTGACATCAGCTTACTCCGTCTCTATCTGCTGGCAGGGGTGCATAATCCATTGGTTCTGAGTCCTTCTGTCTGCACTAAGAAAAATGAAATTATCAGGTAAGTAGTAATTTCTCTTTCTTATCTCTGAAGTAACTTCTCAAAATTAACTCCTTATCTGACTCTAGAGTACAGGAAATTACTAAGGTTACCCTAGTGGAAATTATATCTTGTGAATCTTGAAGAAATCCAATAAGATCTAAGCTTCCAGACATAGCTAAAACATCTAATGCACCTTCCTCATCTGCAAGATTTTTTTTTCATCTCAGGTACATAAAAACATTGACAGCTGAATCTCTTTCCCAGATTCAAGATGCAGTATTTCATGAAAATATCTTATAAATAGCTCCTTAGGAGATATTAATCTCAGTTTTGGGAAATTCAACAGCCTTAAATTTTTTTTATCTCAAATGATTTTCCTTCAACTCTAACTTATAGTGTAGAGATAATGAATCTTCCATACTTGCTGCTGCTGAAGCTTGTAAGTTAGCAACTTTACTGGATAAAGAGGAAATTTGAATATCAACTTGTTCCAGTTTAGACTCCAAATCAGACAATTTTCCCACAGTTCCAGCAGAAAAATCGCATAGTGGTTTGATATTTGTAGCAGAGAGGCCTCAGTTCTCATGACAAACCTCCTTGTCTCTGAGTATAATCTCTGTTACTTCAGAATCAATTCCACCAACAGCCAATACCGGGATCAATGCTCTAGTTCCATTAGAGCCATTCTCACTGGTAGATGGTAGGAACAGAAGAGGAGCTAAAGATTAACTGTCCTCTGTGAGCTCCCAAAATGCCCACATTAGATTCCTCAGGGTCTATATCAGTCATAAGAATCCTCTAACTATTCCCTTGAGGGAGAGTTATAGTTGGCAGGTTATGATCCACAGGCCTGCAAAAAAACACCCAAAATGCCCCCACTAAGATTATTCACCAGAGGGGTATTCAGGTGAAAGAGGTGGTTGTCCATAAGTTCTCTCACCAACTGTGGAGTAACAGGGAAGGGACTAACCTTCTCTTTCCTCTTCCTTCCCATGGAACTGAAAGACCAAAAAACAGCATAAGGGGAGCACCCCTTTGGTGCATGGCTTAGGCACTCAAACAGCAGAGCACCGCAGGGCAGTTGCTCTTATTCCTGGAACAATTGACTTCAGCGCCTCTCCCAGCAGTGGGTTTCCCTCACGGAAAGAGTGGTGAAGGAGTTCAGGACTAGAGGAAGTGTGGATGGCAGCAGGCAAGTCCCCGATTGCTTTCTTGCAGGGTAGTTGCTCTTATCCCTGGTGCAATTGATGACGTCAGTGCCTCTCCCAGCAGCAGGTTTCCCTCTCGGCAAAAGCAGTGATGGAAGTCAGGACCAGAGGAAGTGCGGATGGCAGCAAGGAAGTCCCCTTGTGTGCTAACTTTTAATGATTAGTTCACTAACACCTTCACCAGTTCACCTATGCCCTGCACCATTTCACCATGACCCTACCACCACATAACTCAGACCTCCCACTCAAAAACTGCAGACAAAAGAAAAGTGATTTCATTTCTGCGACTCAATTAGCAGGTGTTAAAACATGCATATCATTTTGTAATGCATGCATATATACAGCTTAAAAAATAATAACTTGTGTGTAACCTACCAAACTAAGCCCAGAAACACCCCTAAATCACCCCCTTTTTTGTTTACATTTGAGTGACACTCCTAGTACATGCATAAAATGTACTGACAAAATACTACTTGCACATGTATTTGCTATTTACACATGTAACTAAATCTTATGCACTGAAATATTTTGAAATTACCACCAAAAGCAATATATACAACTTTTAAGTCAATGTTTAAAAATAGAGTAAGGTTCTTAAAAGGAAAATTGGTGTGGGATGAGAGAGTGGAGTTACCTGATAAAGCAAAAGAGGATTTGCTTGAGCTTTCTCTCCTATTTTATTCAGATTTTTTTGTTTCTGTGCATTGGTAGGGGGTGGCAGCAGCAGCATTCTGAAACAAAAAGAAAGCCAGCAAATATCGTTGAGTTTTTTCTTTTTCATTTTCTAACAAAGCAAGATGAAATTAAGTTTTTTGTACTGTTTTGTGTTTGCTTAGATAATGAGTATGTAGCTATGCCCCTACTATTATACCATTTCTGTATAGGAGCATTTCTGTGGGACATTGGCATGTTGTTCAACAGAAATTGTGGCTGCTGTAAGCATTTACTGACACTTTTAGCTTACCCTCTTTTGGATTGCAAGGTATCTCACAGATAAAATTATTTATGGTTGACAGGGGTCCATTACAGGCTGGTTGGGTTCTGAGTCAGGCTCTTCTCTTAAGTTAATCAGGATTATGGTTTAACTGCAGGCTTGTAAATCCTGCAGTATGTACTAATCTTTCATTAGAGATCAATGCTGTTTTGTCTGCTGTTTTTGAAGTAATGTCACAAAATAAGGGCCTGATTTGCTAAGGCTTTTCTCCCATTCTATGTCTATGGGAAAAATGCTTATTTTATTTATTTATGCAGTTTTTATATACCGTGGCACAGAAAAACAAGTTTCTATCTCTACAGTTTACATTATAAATAAAACAATTATTAAATACATTTAAAAAAAAGAAGAAAGAAAAAAAGAAACAGAAAAAATACATTCAACATCCAATATCAACTCTATTTTATATTCATGATAGTAAACTTCAATTATTAAAAGTTAACAAAGCTAAAAACGAGTATACTAAAAATTCTTAAAACCAAAGAATAATAAAAGATAAGAGTAAAACTGATCATGAAAGTTTAGGTGCCTTGACATGATCCTCAATTATCCTCTTGGAGATTAACGACATAGCTTAACTTCTATCCTGCGAGTTAGGGTCAAATGCTTGCTGGAAACACCACGTTTTCAGGTCTTTTTTCAACCTCTTCAAATTATTTTGTAATCTTAGATCAGGTATTAGACTGTTTCAATGTTTTGGACCTGCTACTGAAATAGCACGATCTCTTACCTCACTTAGGTGTGCCGATTTTACCGTAGGGATTGACAGGAGGCCTCTATTGGCAGATCTTAAATCTCGTTGTGGAATATATAATTTCAAAGTTGAGTTTAGCCAGTCTGTCCTTTCACCATATATGATCTTGTGAATGATGCACAATAATTTGTGCTTTATTCGATATTCGACTGGTAGCCAATGGAGGTTCTTTAAAATTGGAGTGATATGTTCCTTCTTTTTCATATTAGTTAAAATCTGAGCTGCGGCATTCTGGAGCACTTGCAAGGGGCGCAATGTACTTTTTGGAAGGCTTAGCATAGTGGAGTTGCAATAATCAAATCTAGTAAATAACATCACCTGAAGGACATATCTAAAGTTGTCAAATGACAATAATGGTTTCAAACGTTTAAGCATCCTTAATTTACTAAATCCTCCTTTAACTTTATTTTGATATATGCGCTTTAAAATTTAGTTCAAAATCTAAAAACAGTCCTAAATTTCTGGCTACATCCACTAATGTATAACAAGTTTTATTATCAATGGTGATGACATTCTTTTCTAAATTAACATTAGTAAATGAGGCCCTAAAATAGGGTCAAGGGGGGATGTAATAACACAAAAGAATTGCAAGTTCAAAACCTGTCCTGGAGACACACCTTTTCAAATCTGAGAGGAGACATGATAGACATTAACAAAATTATGAGTGGTTTGGAAAAAGCTGATAGGGAGCAATTATTTACTCTTTCCAATAGCAGTAGGACTCCAACTTCTTACAGGAATGAGCAGCATGAAATGGGTTTTCCTATTTGAGATCTGATGGAGACCTCAAGTGACCCAGACTGGTTGCTTTCAGAGACAGGATGGGCTTGCTGGACCTTTGATCTGACTCTGCATGGCACTACTTATGTTCTTAGAAAGTAATCAAAACTGAATAGCTATGGTTTTGCTCCAACCCAGACTTGCACAAGCCTCTAGCAGAAATAAATAAATATATTTGGACTCAAGAGGTGAATAAAAATCATGATTATGTAACCGCGTTCCTGGGTGTGAACTGCACATCTATAGTGGCCATAAAAGATTTTTAAGGTCTCTTCAGGATTGGAACTCCAGGCTAGTTCGAACAGTCACTTAATCCCCAGGGCCTGGTTTCTTTGTTGGATGCGGGGAAAGGTTTCCCTTTCCTCGCACCCAACAAAGTCACATCAGAATTCTGGCCCTTTCAAGCTCTGGAGTGCTGGGGTGACTTTAACTTTTCTTGTTCCTGGGAGAGGGGCATTGTACTACCTTGTGCTGTTAGTGCTAATAATCACAATGGAGGCATTGGGTTAGTGTCCAAATAAAAAGTCTTTACTGATTGATCATTTGAAACTCACTCCACAGCACCACAGGTTTTCTCTTCAGTTTCAATCCTTTTCCCAGTGTTGTAATCAAGAAAAAACTATTTTTCTGGTCATTTAATTCTAGAAAATAATGAGCGGGATTGTAATAACTGTCTTATAAAGTTTGTAGGACTGATGCAGCGTCAGCTTAGCTCACATATGTGGGCTGATTAATGCTTAAGTCTGCTTTTATATTTTTTTTTGAACACTTTTTAAATTGCAAATAAAATAGTCTCTTGTCATTCAAGTGATGCAAACCGCCTAAACCTTAGGCGTGTTAAAGTGACCGCAATAACCCAAATAGCAGAAGCAGTGTGATGAGAGTTTTCTGGATTTAAATTAATAAGGGCAGCTTTTTTGTGATTCTACAGTCCTTTTCCCTCCTTCTGTGCTTCAATCTCTATACCAGGGCAAAGGAAACACCCACCCTCTAGGGCTTGGGCCAAATGGAGTTTCACGTTGGGCAAGGAATCCTTTAGATCCTTTTCCCAAAACTGGTAAACATGGTAAAATGTAGTCGTTTGCAATAGAGAGCTAAATTCTTCTCATTTTCTCTTCCTCTGGATCCCAGTTGGGAGGGATCCACTTGGAACAGGCAGCTCTCACTGCTCCAATACAGGAAGGAAGGAGCAGTCAAAAATATTGCTCCTGGATCTCATAAACCAAGGCCTTTCCCTTTCAATGGATGTTAACACATTCCTCGTTGAGGATGTGGAGGGGCAGGCTTTCCCTACCAAGAGCACCCCAGTCATAGGGATCCCCCTACGACCTGGGCCCAAGTCATACCCAATGGTCTCACAAGGCTCCTACCATGGAAAAAATGTAAAAACCTGGAAAATCAACCTAGAGAATAATCCCAACCAGCCAGTGAGTGGACTGGAAGGAATCGCCTTCTAACCATGCTCAGGAACCCCAGGCAGGGTATGCTGGTTTCCCTCAAGTAGACCTAAAAATACAACTTAAAAAATGCTCTCAGTGCCTCCTAACTCCCAGCAAACCATAGTCTCTCAGTAGAGGTTTGTTTAAGAAACGTTCCCAGGGAGACCATCATTCCAGCATCCTCAAAGGGAGGGGGCTGTACAAAATGGTGCTTCCCCCTTCTCACTGACACATACTGCACTAACTGAATACAGGTGTAGCACTCCCACCAGGCGATATGGGAAAAACCTGCCACCAATAGCTGGAGATGGGCTGCAGCAGAAGACCCCTCCAGCCCCCTTGTAGTAGAGTGGGATGGGGTTTGAGGATTCTTTAGATTCCAGGGAAATGACCCAAGCACCCCTGATTCAATGCAATTAAGATACCTTTTCCTAAGCAGAAAGTCACAGTATATAACTCCACACACTGTAATTTCAACACTACTTTACCCTTAAAGGAGATAAAACATAAATACAATAGTAATTAAACAAATAGCAACGGTAACACCCCACAGGAAAAACAAGGACAACAATTAGATATGCATATATGTCTGTAACAGTAGTGAAGGGTCACTGTTAACAGAACAACCCAGACCCAAGCAGAAAAATCGCCAGCAGCTTACAACATAACCAATATAAACTCTGGAAAAAACCAAGGAACAGCTCCTCAGACCACACACACACACACACACACACAATTGGTGCATGTGCGTCCAGATACGTGGCCATTTTATAACTTGCACGCATGTTATAAAATCGCCTGATCGTGCACACATGTGCATCCAGTAAGTTGGGGAATTTTAAAAGGGGCACGCATCCATGCCATTGCCAGTTTCACCAGTTCATCCACCAGTTTGCCCAGTTAACAGCTAGGTCCTCTAGTTCCCCGGTTGAATAGCTTACACTCCCCTCAGTCACCCCAGGCCCTTAAACCCCTCAGCTATAGCTAGTTTAGTATTTTTTTAAACGTGCACCTCAGCCCTAGCAGAAATAAATGTACACGGCACGGGATTGGGCACTCATCTCTTGGACATGTTCCACCTAGATCACGTCCTGCCCCTTTTAAAAAAACTTTTGAGTTGTGCGCGCAGCGGAAGATACGCGTGCATCTGGGCGGCTTTTAAAATTTGGTTGGCAAGGGAAAGCCCGACTTGTGCACATCTCCCGATTTTGGCACCTTCCGGGCTTTTAAAATCCTACCTCTAGATGTCTCCATGGTTCTGCTCAGGGTTTCTTTCCCCAGCAGTCTAAGGAAATCTCACTCAGAACTCAGGCACAGTTTGGATGCTGCCAGAGGTGACTGAAATCATATACTTAAGAGGATCCAGTGCGGGGAGGCACTTCAAGGAAATTCCGGCTTTTAATCTCTCGGTCAGAGTTTAGATCTTTTCTTTTACTTATCTTAGTTGGTTTCTTCATTAGCAGATTAGTATCCCACCGCATGCGTGCTGAAATCGCCAACGTCTGACGTCAGGGAGAATAGCTGAGGTAGAGCTTGTTACTTGTCTCTTGCTGAGAGATTATTTTCCAGTTGCTCTCCCAGGTTTTGTGTGTGCTAGCACAAGTTCTTAAGGGCTGTGTGAAGTCTACAAAATACCACTTCTCTGTCCTTCATGTCCTTTTTCCGTCCCTATCAGTGGGAGCAATCCTTTCTTTCTGAGCTGTTCTGAGGCTCTCCACTGGTTCAACACACTTCTTGCAGCAGCTTACCTGGGCTGTCCTCAGTATGGGAGGGGAAGGCTTTGGAGAGCAGTGAACGTTTACCTCTACATTCACTGTCTGTTCTCTGCAGGATTTTCTTGCCTTTAATCCTCTTTATCTCAGGCACCATATGTTTAAACAAAGGGGCTGTCATAGTTGATGGATATTTTCCCTGCATGGGTCTTAAAAGCAGCTTGACAATATTAAGTCACTCAAAGTCCTTGTGCTGCTCAAACCAGAGACATATACACACTTATGGTGACAGGTACCCCTGTCACACAGGAATTAGTTAGGGCTTACTGGTAATGAGATCAGAGGGTCCATTACATATATATCTGGGTGATATATTGGAAAGCATTAAAGAAGTATCTTGTTGGCTGCTTCTCCTGCATCCTCTGAATATCTTTTTTCTGACTGTGATGAATATTTTGTTGGGAAATGTCTACTTAAGTTCTAATTTCCTGAAAATTGCTATTTAGGGATTTGCTAATATTTTGCTATCTAGAGAGCAAAATGATTTTGAGTGAATTAAACTCTTACAGATAATGTCCTTCCTGAGACTTTGAGTTGTCCATTTGGAGATAAATTCTGTAATCATTCTCCAAAAATAAAGCATGCATCTCCAGTGGTGGATTTAACTCTCTGGCCACCCCTAGGCAAGGATGGCCAGTATCCCTGTCTGAATTTATGCTCATAAAACCATGATGACAAACCCAAATACAAACCATTTACCACTAAAGTGAGTGCAAATCAAAAAGCAAAAAACCAAAATCAAGCCTACTCAATTTCAAAAAATTATGTTAAAGGCAAAACATGATGGCAGAAAAAGACCATGCAACCTATCTAGCCTATCCACCAAACTCATTTAGTTTTATAACTCCCATCATTCCCTCTGAGATCCCCTATAATTATCCTATATTTTCTTGAAATCAGATACCATTTTTGTTTCTACCACCTCCACTGGGAAGCTTTACCATGCATCTGTTACCCTCTCTGTAAAGAACAGAGTCTACCCCCTTTCACCCTCATTCCCTGATTCCCTCATTCCAGAGCTCCTTTCCATTGAGAGATTGCCTCCTGTGCATGGAAACTTTTGAGATACATAAATGTCTTTATCATATCTCCCCTATCTCTCCTTTCCTCTAGGAAAAATATAGAAATTAGAACATAAAAGATCTGGGGTAGATTTTAAAAGCCCTGCGTGTGTAAATCCTGCTGGATTTACGTGCACAGGGCACTTGTGCGCCGGCGCGCCTATTTTGCATAGGCCGCTGGCGTGCCCAAAGCCCCGGGACGTGTTGGGGGACGTGTTGCTTGGGGGGGGCGTGTAGGGGGTGGCGCAGCATTCAGGGGCGTGTCTGGGGCGTGACGGCGGTCCGGGGGTGGGGCCGAGTGCTCCGGCACAGCGGCCTGTGCCGGGGCAGGGAGCCAGAGGCAGGCGTAACTCAACGAAATAAGGTAGGGGAGAGGGATTTAGTTAGGGCTGGGTTAGATAGGGGAAGGAAGGGAAAGGTGGGGGGGGACAAAAAAAAGTTCCCTCCGAGGTTGCTCCGATTTCGTAGCGGCCTTGGAGGGAATGGAGGCAGGCTGTGCGGCTCGGCGCATGCAGGCTGCCGATTTTGCGCAGCCTTGCACGCGCCGACCCTGGATTTTAAAAGATACGCGCGGCTACGCGTGTATCTTTTAAAATCCGGCGTACTTTTGTTTGCGCCGGTTGCACGAACAAAAGTACGCACACGCGTACTTTTTAAAAATCTGCCCCTCTATGTTTAGATCTTTAAGTCTATCCTCATATGCTTTAGAACGAAGATCACTGACCATTTGAGTAGCCACCTTCTGGACTGACTCCATCCAGTTTGTATTCTTTTGAAAGTGCAGTGTTCCAAGTGATGTCTCACCAGAGAACCTATACAGGGGCTCATGGAGGAAGGCCCCCTTTGACATTTTAAGTTGTGGCTGGCCAGAGGAGTTTCACCCTTCAATGACGTGTTGACCGGCTATCCTGTTGTAGTTCATAGGAGAGGCCAACGAAGCTGTCTTCAGTTAGGAATGGACTTCTGGTGACAGGGTGGTGCCCCTGGGCAGCTGTCTTCTCTGCCTTTTGGGAAGTCTACGCTTGTATACCTCTAAACATTTGTGAATAATTGAACTGCTTGCCCCTGGAGATCTTAGGTCAGAAGGGCTGGCAAACCTCCGTGAAAGGCTTCTGGTGGGATGCATCATCTAACCTTAGGTGGTAACCTTGGGTCTATAACTTTAGATTTACAGCTGACACACATCCAGAAGAAGTTATTGTGAGACTCGCATCTTTCTGATGCTCTTCTGTGACTACACAAGGCTGACCTATTTACCGTCCTGGGTATATTTGGCTTCCCGTACATTTTAGTATAAGACCGGCTGCACTATTGGCAGATCAGGGCCTCCTGAAACACCTTGTGCTTGCACTGCTTTTAATAAACCTAACTGAGTACACAACTGGTATGCATCTACTGAATATAGAACAGCTGCTTTTTCTTTGCACTTTGCAAAATATAAGAAAGCATCTTTAAATAAAAATTTTAATCTGGAACAGTGCAGAGCTATAGTTTAGTTTACTGGTGAAGGCTGTTACTGTTCACCCTGGTTATTTACAGCCATGGCTTTAGGAGAAGAAATGCTCAGCCTCAAGTGTTATTGCACTTGAAACACTGAAGATCTGTTCTTAAATTATAAACCTGTTAAACTGCACTATTTAAGCAGTTCCAAAGCTGAAGTAATGATTGCCATTGGGCCCAGAGGTGGAAATGAAAAACAATGACTGTCTAAAGTTCTTGTTGTAGCATGATCTGCAGATTTTCCTGTCATACAGGCCGATTCAGTAAAGTCCGTGGGAGAGCGGACGAACGCCCGCTCTCCTGGCGCGCGCACTGGCCCCTCGACGGTGCACACGATGCAGTATTCAAATTAGGTGGCGCGGTAGATCCGGGTAAAAGGAGGCGCTAGGGACACTAGCACGTCCCTAGCGCCTCCTTTTTGACAGGAGTGGCGGCTGTCAGCGGGTTTGATAGCCGACGCTCAATTTTGCCGGCGTCGGTTCTCAAGCCCGCTGACAGCCACGGGCTCAGAAACCAGACGCTGGCAAAATTGAGCGCCTGGTTTTCGGCCCGACAGCTGCGGGCCGAATTCCAATTTTTTTTTTTTTTTTTTACTTTTTTTACTCTTCGGGACCTCCAACTTAATATCTCTATCATATTAAGTCGGAGGGTGCACAGAATAGCAATTTTTACTGCTTTTCTGTGCACTTTCCCGGCGCCGGAAGAAATTTCTGAAGGTAAAATGTGCGGCTTGGCTTGCACACACACACTTGCTTCCTTAAACACAGTTTAATGTCTATTCATTGGTTTTTGTGTATTTTATTTTTGTCAGAATACGTCCAAGTGAAATGAGAATCAGATTAGGATTCTTTCTCATTCTCTCTCCCACTCACTCATGATTATTTCTAGTGGCAAACTGACAATTCTGTTTCTGTGGCTTTACACTGCTCCTCAGGGCCGCACCCTAATGAAACAGAATTTTTGAAAAGTCCATAATAAAACAGTTAAAACGTATGTTTCCCTGTTACGCTATCATAACAGCAGATAACTTGCATAGCTGTTACTTATTTTGCAAAAAAAAAAAAAAAAGGGGAGTTTGGCAATAGTTTTTATAACATTCAAAACTAATGTATGATTTTACAGTGCAGTGAAGAGTAAACAGATATAAATGTATTTGGAGTGGAAACCACCCCCAAGGAACTGAATATGACTCCTCTGCACTTTGTTACTCACTATTATATTTCTCAGTAAATGAACAGTGAAGCCTTGCACTTACATTATGTCTGTATAACCTGCAACTTCTGCCTCTGTCAGCTCCATATGCTGCTGCTTTTCCTCTCGGCACAGACATTGCTGTCATAAAAAAGTTGCCTTAAAATTGATTTTTATAAGGTGCTCTGAATTTTCTGCTTCTCTGCCTCTCCTCCTGTTTTCCAGTTCTTTGAGTCCTCTTCGGTCCCTGCTCTTTACTCCATCCTGACTTTTCCCTGCTGCAGTTTGCCAGCTCCCTCATTTGCATGTCTCCTGTAGCGATCATGTTGATCTGATAACATATAAAGTGGCTATCAGAATTCTACACTCCCTTGAACATTTTTCACATTGTGTTGTCAGTGCATCAGACTTGCATGCATTTAAATGAAGAGGTATTTTTCCCCACTCATCAACACACTATACTCCACACCTATCAGGACCGAAAATGTTTTGTTGGAAGGCAAAGCATACATAGATCCAAAAAATAAAACTGAATTCTAGCAAGTGGCTAAGTTGCTATCCTCCTGAGTTGAAGCATCTTTGGCAGCAATTACAGCTGTGAGTGTGTGCTGGGATAGGTCTCCACCAAGTTTGCACATCTAAATTTGTCAGTTTTAGACTATTCGTCCGCGAAACTGTTCAAGCTCTGTCAAGTACCTTGAGGAGCATTGACGGACAACAAGCTTCCGGTCGTGCCACAGACTTTTTAAATTGGATTGAGGTTGAGGCTCTGAGCCACTCCAGGACATTTATTTTTTTTGTTCCTTAACCACCCCGGTGTAGCTTTGCCTGCATGCTTTGGGTCATTGTCATACTGAAAGGTCTACCTCCATCCTTTTTTCAGCTTTCTTGCAGAGGACAGCAGGTTTTCCTTAAGGACTTTTCTGTATTTTGCTCTGTTTATTTATTTTTTTTAACAGATTTCTATCCCTCACAATCCCATGTTCTCAGTGGATTACAGGAAACATTCACAATCAGTAAAATAACTTTAATTACTATTAAAACATGATAATGACAAAACAAAATCCAGTTTCAAGTCGACTTATTAAATACCAAGTTGAACTAAAAGCAGGTTAACATAAAAGCAAATTAAAATAAAAGAACAAGTAAAAACAGGTAATGACATATAAAACAGATATAGTCCCTTCTTTCCTGAAAAGTGCCCAGTCCCTGCTGATGAGAAACATCCTTGTAACATGAAGCTGCCACCACCGTTCAATACAGTAAGGATGGTATTCTCTGGCTGTTGTGTTGTGCTGGGCTTACACCGAATATAATACTTTGCATTCAGACCAACAAGCTCTATTTTAATTTTGGCAAACCTCAAAACTTTTTGCCACATGGCTATAGTGTCCCCTGAGTATTCATTTGCATACTGCAATCAGGAGTCAAGATAGGTTTCTTGAGTAATGGTTTCATTCTTGCCACCCTTCCATTCATGCCAAATTAATTGGAATATTGGAATATTGTTGTCACATGCACACTTTGACTCTTCTTGGCCATGGTAGCCTGTAGTGCTTTCAAAATTGCCGTTAACCTCTTGGTTGCCTCATTGCTCAGTCTCTTCCTTTCTTGGTCATCCAGTTTGAAGGAATTGCCTGATCTAGGCAGAGTCTTGGCACCTTCCACTTTTTAATGATCATCTTGACTGTTCTCAGAGGGATATTCAAGGACTTTGCAATTCTTTTCTATCTATCCCCAGATCTGCACCTTTCCAAAACTTTGTCGCAGAGTTCTTTTGTCAGCTTCTTGGTGCTCATAGTTGGATCTTTGCTTTGAAATGCACTACCCAGCAAAGGGAGTCGACAGGAACTACTAAATTTATCCTGTTATGTGAATCAGTTTAATACAGTGGGTCCAATTTATTTGGTGTGTACTTTTAAAGGTGATTGGTTATACTAGATCTTTAAATATTTAGGTTTGCTACAGAAATACAAGAGGTGAACACAACAAAACTAGTCCAGTTTTTATTTCTACTTTATTTTCTAAAGAATTAAGGAATATATTTTTGCCTTTGCAGTTGTAGGGTAAGATGTGTGGATACATAGAACAAACACTGTCTTAATGCATTTTAGTTTAAGGCTATAAGGCAATAAAAAGTGAATATTTTGGAAGTCACTGTAATGCTCATTGCAGTGCTGTTACATGGAATGCATACTTGCCATGTTTAATTTCTACAGAAAACTCATACAATTCAAGTATTTAAAAACATCCTAATGTTGCGGTTCTGGCCGCGAGCATTGCGGCCAGGCCCTTACCTCCGGGTTCCTGGACCTGCTCCCGCTTCCAGAGGCCTGGTTTGCGGCCTGGTTGGCGATGTCCCCGCTGGGGATGTGCCGCTGCAAGCCCTCCCAAGGATGCCTGGCTCCTAGGCGTGCGCGTCACTTGAGCGCTTTTCTAGGCCATTTCCCGCCAGTGGTGACTCCACCCAACTTCTGACGTCAGACGCCGCAGCCTTGATAAGCCGGCCGCGGCCATCCAGTCTTTGCCTTGCAACGGGTTAGCCTCCTGGTTTCCTGTTGCGCTGTGCCCCGGAGTGACTCGCCTTGCTTCGTCGCTCTGTTTCTGCTACAGTACCTGCTTGGTTCCTGCCTGCCTACTACAGTACCTGCTGGTTCCTGCTCACTTGCTACAGTACCTGCTGGTTCGTGCTTGCTTGCTACAGTACCTGCTGGTTCCTGCTCACTTGCTACGGTACCTGCTGGTTCGTGCCTGCCTGCTCAGTACCGGTTTGGTTCCCGCCAGCCTGCTACAGTACCTGGTTGGCCCCAGTCTGCCTGCTACAGTTCCTGCCTGGTCCCAGTACCCGAATCCTGCCACAGTTCTTGCCTGGTTCCAGTACCCGAGTCTCGCTACAGTTCCTGTCTGGTTCCAGAACCCGAACCCAGTTACAGTATTGCTACTGTCCTAGTCTGGTTCCAGTTACCTGTCCTGATCCACAACCCGCCTAAGTCCCAGCAGCCGGGCCCCTATGGGCTCCTCCCAAGGGGGGGGGGGGGCTTCGGCTTCCAAGGGTGAAGCCACCTAAGTCCCAGCGGTTGGGCTCCTACGGGCTCCTCCCGGGGGAGCACCAGCTTCCAGGGTGAAGAGCATCTACGTCCTGCCTGAACATCTGCCTCCCGGCCTGCTACTCACTAGAGACTTTGACCATCTTTCCCCATCTCCAGCAGGTCGGTCCAAGGGTCCACTAAACAGAGACTCCCATAACACCTAATTTAGAAGATAAGGAACGGCATTTTTTATTTTGATCGTATATGCAGTATTGTATAAGAGAAATCAGGAATACAGTGAACAACACAAACCATACTTAAAGTAGATGCTTTATTAAACATGTACTTACTAATCCACAAGAAAACACCTTAAAATGTTTTTGCTGTATTTTTTTTTTGTAACTGCAGCTCCAAGATTGTCTGTCTATGTTTTTTTTTTCTTTTTTTTTCACTTTTGCCTTATCTTCCAAAACACTCATGGAGAGACAAACTACTGAACCACTGACTGGCTGTAGGGAATCTAAAGCAGCATCTCCAAAGAAAGCTGTATCCTAGTTGTTCGAACACCAGGAGAGCGTGGTAATACTGAGCCTGTTTGGAAGAAGAAGCAGGAGGAAGTAGAGAAAATCTGAAAGAAATAATAGGTCACACATAATGGTGCAAAAAAAGGACTGCAACACATCAGGGAGAGTGTGTGCTTCTAGAAAAGTATTGTTTGTTCTGTTTAGTCCACCTAAACACAGAAAAATGAAGGTTAACAAACAATTTCTAGGTGCTACCTGCTTATTAGAGCAGTTCAATACATCTCTAACTAGCTTTCAAGAGCTATACTCCCTTCATCAACAAAGAAGTAGCACAGTCACACTGGGGCCGATGCAATAAATATGCGTAGAAAGCGGGCGCTGAACAGTCAGCACTTGCTTTCTTATCGCGCCATGCAATATTTAAATTAGGGGGTCACGTTAGTAAGGAGGCGCTAGGGTTGCTTGTGCGCCCCTAGCCCCTCCTTGCTAACACGAATACGATCGGTGTCGGCGGTCCACCGCTTAGGAAAACCGACGCTGAGTTTATTGGAAATGGATGCTTGTCATTCGAGCGTCAGTTTCCTGCACCCGACTGCCAGTGGGTTTTTTTTCTATTTTTTTAACTTTATTTAATTTTGTTTTTCCTCCTACTTAATATGCGCCATTGAACGCAGTCCTGAAGACTCACGTGCCGGCGGCCGGCCAGCATGCACAACTTACTTCAGCCTGGGGACCTGAAGAAAGTTCTGAAACAAACCAAAAAAAGAAAAAAAAAGTATGGTTTAGGGGGTGGGGAGGAGAGGGGAAGAGGGAGGGAGTTTAGGTAAGGGGGATAGGGAAGATCCTTCCCAGTCCGCTCCTTAATTTGAGCGGGCTGGGAGGGAACTGGGGAAGGCCCGACCGAATGCGTCGCTGCACAAAGGTTGCATTAATTCTTCTCCCCCCCTTGCGTGCGCCGCCCGCACATACAAGTGCAGATTATAAAATCCAGTGCAGATGTGTGCATGGCCATTGGATTTTATAACATGCGTGTCCATGTGCATATGGCGGGAAGCAAGCGCACATGGATGCGCGTGTGCACATTTTAAAATCTACCCCTAAGAATTTACATAGCTTTCTCTATTAAATCCAGCTCGTAATCTGGGGACACCCAATGCTTGATTCAGTTGGGAACTTCCAGGGGTCTGGCCAGCCTCCACCAAATCAACTTTGTAATTGCTACTGTGGTGTTAGGCAAGTCAGCCAATCTTGTAGCTAATCTTGGGAATCCATGCCTTGAGCTCTGGGGGTTGTAAGTTTGAGGCCTACTATTTGTGATAATTATAGCCACATCATGCCTGTTTAGAATTCTTGCCTTTTTAGCTGTTGATATCAGCTGATAGAAGATGCAGTCAACTGTTACACACATTAATTGATGCAAAATGAATACGTTCAGAGAACGTTTTGTAGAGCAAGCTTGGCCAACAGAATTTCGATGGGAAGCATCACAGTACCCAAAAAAAGAGTTGTATATGGACTAGCCCGGTGACTCAGTGGAGGGTCCCAAATTTGGACTGCTACACCCTAAATTGACTGGTGATACTGTGGAGGCAGCATTCACAACCTTTGATTGGGAGAAAGTCATAGTCATCGTTAAGGGTAACAGCTGGTAACCAGATTTAGAGCTCATGATACAGGATTCTGGAAGGAGCTCTGGTGCATGGCTCCTGGCCTCAGGACCATTGCTGCAATGACTAGACTAGGAACATTAAGAGGATGAGTCTTTTAAAATAGGAGAAACTCTTCTCCCCCCCCCCCCCAAATAGTTGTGAATGAAGGCAGGGGAGAAAGACTGATACTTCACACATATCTAGCATAGCTCTCTGCTTCAACAGCAGGAGAGAAAGTCAGATACTTCACTTTCAATGCATATCCAGCACAACTCTTTGCTTCACGGCAGGGGGAATGAAGAAAAGTAGATCTATATACAGACAACAACCAACAAGGTCTGAATTATTTAGTCTGGGTAAACAAATAAGCATGGTTATAGCTTGCTTATTGCAGCGGTTACTACCCCTAACTAATTAAGCTAGATATTTCACTTAGAGGCAGTTCCAACACTGCTCTCTACATTAATGGTGGGGGTGGAAGGGAAATAGAATCAAAAGGTTACTAAGAGCCAAGAGTAACAGATAAGAATGAGAAAAAAAAAGTGCAAAACTTGCTGGGCAGACTGGATGGGCCGTTTGGTCTTCTTCTGCTATCATTTCTATGTTTCTATGTAAAATACCAAAAAAAGGGAAGCACTTTTCTCCATAATACATGCCTTTCCTCCTGAGAAATGTATTAAACAAAGATCAGTTTCATGGGTTTTCATGGATTATTCATATTGTCAGAATCTTCAGCTCTGCCCTTAAATATGTTGTGAATGGCCTCGAAAGGCCTTGCATTCTGTTATACTCTGGTGGTTTAGTGTGCCCTTGGGCCTCAGCTCGGACCCCGACCTTCAGGGCCGAGCCAAGGGTTGACGGTGGTGGTTCCACATGGCTGACGGTCTTACCCTCTGCCAGGCCAGCAAGCTCCCAAGGCCAACATCCGAGGATGTTGGAAGTTGAATGGTCCTCCGACCATTCTGAGCCCTTTCGGACCTGCTGTGAGCAGCATGGAGCAGCAGGCCTGGCCTGAGGTAGAGGGCAGACGGCCTTGACACGAAGACATGACAATGAGTGATGTGACGGCATCTAGACGAAGACACATGGCTGATGCAACGGCATCCTTGGACGAAGACACATGGCTGATGCAACGGCATCCATGACGAAGACACTACTTCCAAATAGGCAAAACACAAGACGTGGACACTGGCACTGTCTCTCAGGGCGCCCTACTCAGGCCACCCGCGGGACTGAGTCATGGACTACCCTGTCCCACTGCGCGCCCTACACAGCCCTTGCAGGCTGGTCATGGACCTCGAGGAGAACGGGACAGTGCAGGAAAGATCCAGGACATGACGGCTCGAGAGCGCAGGACACCAGTCTACCTGCAGGCCACTCCAACCCGGGAAAGACGTCATCTGAGGGAGTCCGACCCACAGGACCAGAAGGCTCAGGAGTATAGAAGACGAGACGCAGGAACACACATCAGGACGAGGAGGAACATAGCGAGACAGCAAAACATGGACTGGGACCTCAGGCGGAACACCAAAACATGAAGACATGGAAGAAGGCAGACGAGACGAGGGGCTCCACGAAGACAGAAGATCTTACAAGGCTCTGGCAGGCAGGAGCCTCCAGAGTGAAGTCACCACGATGCAAGGCCAAGAACAGACTGACAGAGCAGCCCTTTATAGGGCTAAAGCAGGAAGCAGTCACAGAGGTGGGGCCAGCACATTTCCGGTGCCTGGCCCTTTAAATCTTGAAGAGAGGCGTGCGCTGGCGCCTAAGGAGAGGAAACAGGGGCTGTGCAGGGCCATGGCCAGCAGCCTGCACAGCATCTGTGCATCAGACGCCGGCAGGGCCTGAGGAGCAGGCCCTGACATCGGCAGCGGCTCCAGCCGCTGCGGGGAGCCCCGGGAGCGGCTCCAGGTGCCGGATGGCACCGGGGCTTGCGGCCTAGCACCGCGAAGATGGAAGGCAGCGTCGGGGGCGGTCCCAGCCCTGAAGAAGGCAGGAAAGGCCGCGGCTCCGGCCGTGGTGAAGAGGAGAAGCACGGGTGGCCAACGGGCCGCATGAGGGCAGGCAAGACCGAGGCTCCAGCCGCGCCGAAGGCCTGACGGCGGCGTCCCTGCCACGTCGGGGACAGGAGCAGCATAGGGTGAGTGAGCCTGCTCGCGGGGAAACCCGCGGGCAGCAAAGCCATAACAAATTAATGTTGCCCTATCAATAATCATGTCTTCCACATTACTTGCTGAAGATTTTATCTTTGACCACATATTTTTCTCCTATATCATTTGCTGAAAAGAGGAACTCCAAATGTACTTATAGTTTCCCAAAGGGACTCTGTAGATCCATCCTCTGTTTTCTTCATCCTTCCTGTTTGCTGACTTTTAATTTTAGTATATCTCTCTTGTCCAGTACAGGTCTATATCCACAAACTGCAATGACTGATATGACCATTTCTATGACTGACACCATCATAGTCCATCATATTCTTATTTCTATTAATATAATTGTGTATGTGTGTATATGTGCACACAATGAGAAACCTTGAATGTTTGTGTTAGTATAAATATAAAAAGATGCACCATAAATATTCAAGGTTTCTCATTATGTGCAATTATACATTTTTCTATGCATTTCAGTTGTTTGGGTGCATGAATACATATGCTCCTTTACAAATAAGAAAAGATGTTAAAACTGAACATGTTAAGAATCAGAGCATAACATGGTATTAATAGCTTTGCGGTGGGTGGAAGAAAGAAGAAACTTATTCACTCATTCAGGGTTTTCTAATGCCACTCATCACATTGCTATACTATTCTTGCTAGGAAGGCAAGTGTATTTCCAAATTTTGACAAGAAATCGATATTTTTCTTAGAAATTGTAGATAGTCATAAGACAGGTCCAGTAGAACATGATGTTTAATCTCTCCGTTACTATAAAGTTTAGATATAATTTCTTTCGTGTTGGCATGCTTTTGTTTATGCAATTGTGGTATTTGTGACTGTGAACCTAGAACACAGCAGAAGTGCAGCGCATTCTGGAAAATGAAAATAATTGGTCGTAAAGGTTTCTTCAAGGATATGGCCACATGTTTGATATTTCCTACAAAAATTCAAAAAGGTTGGCCTTAATTTAACATTCATTCCATCCACTTAAGAATCAGAGTAATATGACTATGGAAGAGTAAGAAAAGCAAGTAAGGGGTAGCTTATAAATAATTGGTATCATTTTCATTCAAACAAAATTCTAATGTTCTTTACAGTTAGAAGGCATAAGCATAAATGTAACCACGATAAAGTGGAAAGTCTAGCTGCCAGATTTTTTTTTTTTTTATATTATTTAATCATGGTTGCATATGATTCTGTTCCCTTGTGCTCACATGGAAGAGCAAAAGAAGGAAGCATCTTGGCTAAAGTGCTTTGCCATCTTATGAGGGTAATTTTCAATTATGCACTAAGTCAGTGAGCCTAAAGTAAAAGCAGTGTTTTATAAATTGTGTGGTGGACGCTACACAGCTTATAAAATACTGTGTATTTCTGTCATGAAAGTATGCATTTCAGTACTTACATGTGTACTTGCTTTCTGTACCCACACCAAATGCAAATAAGAGAACGAATGTTCTCAATAGCAGGCCAAAAGTTATAGAACTGTCTTCCAGAATCATTACATCAAATAACAGAAATACAGAGTTTCAAGTGGACAGTAATACACCCCCACTGCTATTTTATTCCCCTTTTCACCTGGAATTTCTATCCATAAAGATTCAATATTGCATTTTGTTTCCTGCTTAATTTTTATCTTGTTTGACTCAGTGCCCTCTTTCATTTATTTGGAACAGCACATTTTGGTGTGAACTATCATTCAAGACTATTGTAGAATCACAGCAGGCCTAAGCACCTCAGTGCAATTCTTTCCCCTTCTTGGAGGAACCTAGGGAGCCCCCTGGGTTGCACCATGGCCCAGCAGCAGCTCCTAGAAGGTGCTCCCTAGTCCTCTGAGCTATTGGAATGGCATTATAATTATGTTTTTTCTGTGGTAAGTACAATATAAATATTATCTGGTTTTGACTCTTATGAACCAGAACCTGACACACCTACTTTAACCACTAGATCATAGCACCCCTGTAGTAAGTGAAATTAAAGTAAGAGTGACATTCCAAAGGTTCCTTTGAGTGTTAATGAAATATTGGGATTTCAGCTTACATACCTCCCAGATGCATTGCCTCTCTTCATGGCTAAAAGACTGAATTATAATAAGAGTACCTAAGAAAATAATTAAATAATCTTAAAGACTCTATATTTTGAGATATGAACAATTGTAAGTTGTGTTTTAGTCCACGAGGAAGTAATTATAGGACACACATCTGTATCTTGTGTGATTTTCCTCAGAGGTACATCATTGGTGACACACTTGTGAGGTGCTTTTTTATTCCTATGCTGAAGAATGGAAACAAGCATATCTAATTTTGAAAATCAGTTTTATGTTCACAATCTTTAGATAGTAGCTGAGGAAAGGAGTTGGTTCTTAGAGAAATTAAGGTTTGTTATTTTTTCCCCCTAATTAATGTTCAGCTGAATCATTGAGGTAAAAGCACTAGCAACCAGACATCAGATTTTTCTAATTGCCTCAGGATCCAGGAATTTCAGACATTAGGGGTTATACTGTGGCATCTGTTTGACAGATGACTTTTTATGTTTTTAAGAATACTTCAGAGTAAGTCAACTTAGGTTGATTAGAGTCAAGATCTTCAGCAAATCTGTTCTCACTCAGAGTCTCAAGAGCTTATTCATTTGATAATAATAAGCTTTTCAGAAATACTCTATTTCCATGGCTTGTACAGCAAGTCAAGAATATCATAGTAAATACTTCATGGGCTGACAGTATAAGCATAGTGGTTGAGCACACAGCTACTTACCTAGAGACCTTTCTTCGATTTCTCTGGTCTATCACTTACTGGGCCATATCTCTTAGCTTCCTTATTTATTTATTTATTTAATAGCTTTTATATACCGACGAACGTTGGGAACATCTCGTCGGTTTACAGAGAACAGAACTGAGCAACAGGCTTTACAATTATCATATAATTATATAAGGAACATTAAAAAAAACATACAATTAACAGAGTAGAATATACAAGGATCATTAAAAACATACAATTAACAGAGTAGAATATGCAATAAATAATTAACTAAGTGGTATGCATGATAGAGGTTATCCATCTAATCGGGGGGGGGGGGAAAGAAATTCTGGTAAATAGGAAGGATATCAACATTTGTAGGCGGCATATAAACACGTGTTTGGGAAAAACAAGTTCTTATGTACAATATACAATATGCTGTCCTGGTAATTTCACTTTAAGGGGTGTAGGGGAGATGGGAGAGTGTCAGGTGAAGTGGAGAGGGTGTGGATAGGAGGTGGAAAGGATGGGGGGGGTGTGAGGGAAGAGGAGGGAGGTAATGAGTTGGAGGGGGGGGTGCTAGTGACTGTGTTTGAAGAACCAGGTCTTCAGGTTTTGCCTGAATATTTTTGGGCAGGTTTCTTGGCGGAGGGAGGTAGGTAGTTTATTCCAGAGTAAAGGACCTGCTAGGGAGAGGGCCCTTTCGCTTGTGGTGCGAAGTTTAGTAAGCCTAGGTGATGGGGCGTGTAATGTTGCTAGATATTGTTTTCTAGTGGGTCTATTGCTGTTGTGAAAGGAGAGGTGTTCTTTGTACCAGTTCATGTTCTGGTTGTGAAGAGATTTGTGTATTAAAGTGAGGGCTTTGAAGGTAATTCTAGATGCTACGGGTAACCAATGTAGATGTTTGAGTACCGGGGTTATGTGATCATTTTTGTGGGTGTTGGTGAGTATTCGGGCAGCTGCATTTTGGAGGAGTTGTAAAGGCTGTATGGTGTTTTTAGGCAGGCCTAAAAGCAAGGAGTTGCAGTAATCTATTTTTATTTTTTGAGTCCTTGACTCAAGATTAAATTTCAGGCTGTTTAAGGCAGAGGTATTGAAACCATGCACATTGATATATTCTGCACAATGCACCTTTTTTTAGCACTATATAAATAATGAATGAATATACATATGTTAGTATTTACTAATGCATTACTATTGTGTCATGTGATGTAATGTGTGTTCTGTAATATGGAATTAATTCCCATTTATGTATTTTTGAGTTGTGACTCGTGGTGGGGGTTGTAACGTACCCTCTATTGTATATACCTGACCTATGGGTAGCCAGAAACACATTCAGAAGGTCAGCATGTGAAGACTAAGCAGGAGGATCAACTTTTCTCACTGATTTCTACATGAAATCTATGGCAAGTCCTTTACGGGAAGGAGATAAGAAGCTTAGACATGGAAAGATGGAGTACATGACAGAGCTTTAGCTCCATGACATACTTTCTTTTACCCATGGGTTAGCAGCTATGAAGATGGTTGCCATGTATATTAATATTATAATTTTTATTATATATCACATGACAGAATTGAACAATTTAATTAAAATATCCAAAAAAATAGATACAAATTTTTCCTATATATTATAACAGTAACCTACATATTCCCATCATTCATACACAATCATTCACCATACCCACATTAAAATCACATAAATACAACCCAAACAAAAACCCAATGCCAGTTCATGGACCCCACACTATACCAATGCATAACCCCTCTATATCTATTTTTTGGACATTTTAATTGTTCAATTCTGTGATGTGATGTGATATATAATAAAAATTTAATATGTTGGTATTTACACATAAGTCAGACCATTTTGGATGAAAAGAACAGAGGTTCAGCCTTCACCTTTGTTCCTTAAAAATGATGTATCTTTTCTCATTCAGTTGAGTTCTTCAGCATTATATGCCAGAATGTATTCCTAATAATTTTAATAATATTTTTTGTAATTTATATTCTGCATTTTGTGACACTTCAAAGTGGATTACCTTCAAGTACTTGTAGGTATTTCCCTATTCTTATAGGGCTTTCAGTCAAACCCCTAGATGCCCTAAGCCATGATGTTTTTTCACAGGAGGGGTCCCCACTATCACAGGAGGGGGGGATGTCACTGTGGCGAGTGATCCTTTAATGCGATGGCGGCCCCTCATGGGGACCGCTATCATCATAAAGAGCCGCTGGCCCGAAAAATAAAAGTTGCAGCCAAACTGGGAGGTTGGGCGGGGGGTTACTGCTGACCCCTGTCTCAACCCAGGGCCACGAGTTGAGGCAACCCTGCCACCCACCAAAAATTTAGAAATAGAAAAAATAAGGCAGCATGCCAATGACCCCCCCCCCCTTTCCCTGTCCATGTAAAAACAAATTGACTTTGGGTCCCAGCCCCTACCCCCAAGTGACAAAGATCCTGTCCTGGTCCTCCCAAGTGACAACAATCCTGTTCCGGTCCCACCTGCCCATACCTTACCCCTACCCTCCAGAAGCCAGAAAAAAAATTAGGTTGCAGGCCCCTACCTCCGACCCTCCACTGCTGAACCTTGAAATGGATCCTGCGTCGGGGCTGAGGCACCCTCGCACCCAGCCTGGTTGGCACCATTTTCTAAAATGGCGCCAACCTGACCTTGCCCCAGCCATGTGACTAGCGTAAGGTCCAGAGACTGGGCCTAACCCCATGTGGCGGAGCTTCGTTTGGCTGTGACTTTTTGAGGTTTGTTTTTTTCTACTGCTTTAAATGTGCAGTAGGAGTCTCAGGACCCGTGTTAAGATCCCGGGCCTCCCGCCGCACATCTAACACATTTCAAAGAGGTAGTGTAATTTTATTGCGGTTGACCACTTTCTTGGCCAGCTGTGTTAAATTAACTTCATATTGTCTATGCATGACCTTCTTTGCATGTGTTTGCATGATTCATGCATGCAAATCACATGCAAGGAAGGTCATTTTAATAAGGGAGGGTATCTGGCTGGGGAGATGCAAAAGATTGTGCGATATAAGCGATAAAATGCACATTAAAGCACTAACGCAGCTTGATGCATCACCCAGTAAATTTGTACTTGAGGCAATGGAAAGTGAAGTGACAGGCGTGCATCCTGATATTTGAAAGCTGGGGTCTGTCATCGTTTTGTGTAAAAGATGATCATGTCTTAGCAAACGTTGGGATGCACTGGGATAGATTACATTTTTCATTGATATTAGCTGAAGGATAAATATTTTCACCCAAAATGCTAGTTTAACCCTCCTAAAAAGGTCATGTGACAGTGACAAGTGTGTCAATTCCTTTGTCTCACAGAGGAAGTTTTCACTGGCATCTTCTTGACTTTGTCTGTCTATAAATGTATTCACTCGGCAGCTCCTCATTACCAGAGTCCTGATTTACCTGCAGCAGATTTTTCAAGACATCCTGTATCCGGTTAATTTATTTGATTCTTTATTAGAGGAAAAGGAATCTTAGTGATTGGGGCCAGCGTGGAAAAGGTAGAAGGGATCTGGGAATGGGAAGAGATTTCAGAGGAGAAACTGAAAGAGGGATGAAGGACAGAGGAACAGAGGGAGGAGAGGATGAATTCTCAGGGAGAATAAAAGGGGAGAGGGATCAGGAGTGGGGTGATAGGAAGAAAGGGACTATTGAGGATGGGGTGGAAGGGAAGATTGAGATGAAGAAAGGAGGAGGACTAGGGATGGGGGTGGAGAAGGAGAGAAGAAGCCACATTGCCCCACCAAATCGCACCCCATCCTCTCTTTCCCTTATCCCCCTTTCCAAAGCCGCTTTGATCCCCTCACTCTCACTCTTCCCTTCCCCACAATCTCCTCATTCACTTTCTCCCCGCTATAGCCCTCACAAACCCTGGTTCACTCCATCCCCATCACAAGCCTCTCACAAACTTGCTTCCCTCCCCCCCCCCCCCCCATTCACTCTGGTCACCTCCCTCCCCCTCCACTATGAGCCCCGGTTAATCCACTTAATTCCTACCCCACCCCAATCCTCAGTTTATATCCTTTGCCCTCTCCTTCCCTCCCTCATGATGATCACTGGTAAATTCACTCCCTTCTGCTCCCTACCCGAATGGTGATCTCTGGTTCATTTATTCCTGCAATCCCTGGTTCATTCACTCACCCCTTTCTGCCCTCACCCCCCCCCCCCCCCAAAATCTCCTCACTCATCTGCTTCGATCATAAAACAGGAGGGGGAGGAAGACAACAGCCTTGCAGCTGATCCAGCGCATCCTCCCTCTTCCTCTGCTGGGATCTGAGCGTCGCACTTTGAACTACACAGCCACAAAATTGCAGGATTCTGGGAGACCCTTCTCATTAACCATCTTCTCTTCTCTCCCCCCTACCGCTTTCCTGATGACCACTGATAATTAAGCAAGGCACTCTTTATCTGGGCCCTTCTCCACCGCCAGCTCCTGACTCCGTGCTTTCCATTTTGCTATGCCGTATGCCTGGAATAGACTTTCTGAGTTGGTGCGTCATTGATCCCTCTCTGGCCTTATTCAAGTCGAATTTAAAAGCTCACCTTTTTGAAGTTTCTCCTCTAATAAATGCACTTCCTGTAGACTCTTGTTTGTCACAAATGTTTGTCCTGATTAGATGTTAAGCTCTGTGGAGCAGGAAATGTATCTGTACAGTTTTGCATATGTCTAGTAGCGCTTTATAAATGATAAATAGTCGTAGTTTTACCTGCTTAGAGAATGGGCAATAATCAAACAGCCCATTTCTGCAGGTAAAATGGTGTTTTGCCCATAGGAACAGCTTTCATTATTGCCATCCCTAAATTTCATACAGAATTTCACAGAAAGATAGGGGAATACAAGATGTTAGTTTACAAAGGAGCACGAGAGGTTACTGCATGTTAATGAGCACAATGGGGAAGCAGGTATTTCTTTCTAGAGCTTTGGTGCAATGAGACTAAATAGAAATCTGCTCAGAAAAATAATGAACAAAGTAACTATCCATAAACTATGGCTGCACCTTATTGAAAAAACAATTTATTTCTAAATAAAAACATTTTGGATAAGTTCTTGGAGGAGAATATGGCATGAAGTTCTTGGAGGAGAATATGGCATGAAGCAATAACAAAATTCTTAAGGATATGGGCCATCTAGGGGTGATTTAAAGAGAAAATGCACCAGGTCAGAGAGATTGGGGTTGTGCCAAATTTCTATGCTCCCCGTACAACCCCTCCCCCCCCCTTCCTTCAGTGGTATGGGCCATTCTCCTTCAGGGCCCAGCTGATGAGAAAGACAGACACCTCCCTCCCTTCAGCCCATGCAAACTGATGATACCACTTCCTCCTTCTTTGGTTCATGGAGGCTGCTGACATTGCTGATTCCTCTGATTCTGCATAGTCCTCTTGAAGATCTTGGAACAATCACAGCTGCACATCCTCCAGTTCCCAAAGTTGCCCCAAGAACCTTGGTGATTGGTGGAAGCCAATCACCTGCTCCTCTATACAGTAAAGTGCTTGGCAGCCTAGGTTTATGTCGTATGTACAAAGTCTGTGAAGGAAATCCCAAGCTCCTGCATAATGTTTTCAAAACCTTAATAGTATGTGATACATGAGGACTTGGTGAAGTAGCCCAATATCTTTCAACTCTCGATTCCGGCTGCAACAGGAGCATCAATAAATCCAGCCTGCCCGTCAACTGAACCTCCATTGAATACCAGAGTGTCGCCTGGTCTCTGTGGAACCAAGGCAAGGTACCCGCCAACCCTGCTGCCCAGTAATATCCCTGCAAACTGGGAAGCTCCATCCCTCCTTCCGCTTTTGGCCTCCAAAGCATACTCAATTTAAGATGCGCCTTCTTATTATGCCAGATAAATTTCCCTAAAACCCCATACAGTGTTAAAGAACCCACCTGATAAGTAGCAGAGAACCTGCTGAAATAAATATATCCACCTAGGAACTATATTTATCTTGGACATTCATTCTTCCAGACCAAGAAAGAAATTTGTTATCCCATGTCCTCACATCTTTCTGAATCTGGTTCACCACTACTGCATAGTATTATCTAAATAAGTCAGAAAGCTTTTTTGTTACCCAAATACCTAAATATTTGATCCATTTTGAAATCCGAAAACCATGATGTTATAGCATCTGCTTGTTAACACCCCGAGAGGAGACACCTCTGACTCTGTATAGTTTATCTTTTATCCCGAGCATCGACTATAGGTTTTTAAAGCTGACAACAACTGTGGGCCTGATCTTTTTGGAGATGTCAAAAAGAGAAGAACATCATCTGCATATAAAGAGATAATGTTACAGTCCTCCCATCTTAAATCCAGAAATTTCTGATATTAAGCATATCTTAGCTGCTAGCACTTCAATAGCCAGGTCAAAAAGTACTACCCTCTCTTGTAGGAGCAATTCCTATTCTTATCACAGAGGCCAAAATAACTGGCCCGTGGCTCCCAGTTTCCTCTTTATTTCCAATTCTGTGAATAGGAATAACATCCTCCTGTCTCCAGTCTTGTCTTCAAAGATATTGATCATAAGTATTCGTGAAATAATTATACAGTCATATTACAAAGTGAATAAAACTGGAAGTAACTTTTTTGAAAATATCATCCTTTGTAGCTACAGGAGTCTATTGCATTACTTATCCAATGTGTTGAAGAAAATATCGAAGAAAAGTGGGAAGAGACCAGAGTCTGTCTGTAGTGACTCTGTGATAAGATTAGATGGGATTAAAAAAAGAGGTCATCCTAGTTGGAACAAAAAGGTTATATGATTCTATTTTCTTTAGATAATCCTTTTAAATAGATTGATTCATTTTGTTGGCCGGTCATTTTGGGCAGCTGACCCTTATTGCCTTAATAGCTGCAAAAATCTAATTCAATATAGTCTTTAATGAAAAAATATTTAGCTGTATATTTATAATTGATAATTATACATCTGCATTTATCCTGTAAAGCTCTTTGAAGCCAAGAGGAAATATTCCTAACTGCCGGATGAAATTTTCATGCAGATCATCTTTCCCTTGAAAGTTTTTTTGTCCCTGCTAAACAACTGATTGCTTTGGTATTTATCATTAAGATTAATATTTCCTTATAAACAAAGTATAAGATGAGGTTTTTGGAAAGGAAATGGTTACAGTATCATTAAGTATATCCCTTGTATGCTTGTCTTCATTATACTTGCTCACTTCTTAACTGTACCATTTGAAGGTAAATTTTCAAAGGTGTAGGCATCTTGTATACAGATAAAAATGATAAATTAGGAGGGTACAGAGAACCATGGATGGCAGGGTTTAGATCCTGCTTCTCCCATTGACACTTTCTCAGACTTTGGGCAAGTCACTTTACCCTCCATTGTCTCAAGTGCCTGATTTTCAAATGACATTTACATGCTTAAAACTGGGTTGTACACATATAAATGCACTTTACCTGTGTAAGTGGGCATTTGAAAATTACTCCATTATAAGCTATTGAATTGTCAATAGGTTTTACTCATGTTGAGTGCACTTAATTTGGGTAAGTGGCTTTTGAAAATTGCTACAGTAGCATGCTATGCCTTTGAAAATTCACCTGTTAGATTGTAAGCTGTCTGTACCTGAAATCTAACTTGCCTTGAGCTTGGTTTGGAAAGCCAAGTAACTAATTCCAAATCCACAGCCAGCTAAATGAATTTTTAACTAACAAAATATGTGGGTACTTTAATAATGTATATTTTTGGCTCTTTAGATGAAGCAGCGTTATGGTAGGTGGGGGGCCATTTTGGAGTAATGGTTAGAAAATATATACGTATATTTCAATTTTAAAAATGTTAATGCTTAGTAGGCATGCTCTAATATGTGTCGTTTTCAGCATCATTTAACACTGTGTAAGTGTACACACGCAACTTTAACTACACAAGCCAATGTACATGGATACGTTGTGTTTAATAATTGGCTGGGTTTGTGCAAGCTGAAAAGTACCCATTTGTGTTGCTAGTTAAACATCTTATTGAAAATGTATTCTCAAACATTAATGCAGATCTTTAAAACTTCAGTAGCCTTGCCAAGTTTTTTCATCTGTGCTTTTCTTTCCAATGTAATAGTTCTTTCTAAAATCTGTTTCCCCTTAATGTCCTCAGTTTAAAATTTTAAAACTTTTTTTCATTATACCATTATCATTGTTCATTGTCAGTTTGAATACTTCCCGTAGGTCATCTAGTAAAGAATCAGTGTTTGTGACCTTTCTGAAATATGAAATAGATTTGAGCCCTGTAAAAAATAAAATAAAAAAAAATGCAAAAAACATTTAAAATAAATATTAGTACTTTGGGGTGTGTGGGTGCCTGAGAAGGGAATAATTCCTTATAACTGTAACTGCAAAAGCCAGTTTTCTCCATTTCTTTACTTTTGAAATTATTCTAGTGAAGACAAATTTAGTAATGACTGTACTTACCCTAAATAGATTTCCATTCTTATAAGAAACCATATACTTGGAATTGATGGAGCTGGTTTATGAGATCACCAAAGAGAATGTACACATGTTTTCTCTATCTACTTTCCACATAGTTTAAATTATGAGTTCACATTTTGAAAATAACAATACAGCTGTACCACCAAACCTCATGCCACAAAAAAGCAACAGTCTTTCTCAGAGGTATACTGCTGACATTATTGTTTGAATGTTTGAAAATCCATGCCAGTAATCAATAAAATTTTCAATTCTGTAACTGTTTGTTATGATATTATTTCATCCAATGTCATATTCAGAATTAGTAGGTATACAGGATTACAACAAATATTCCATTTTCGCCACAGCTAAGGTCATCAGTTGGGGAAACACTGTTTCTGATGATGAATCCGGTATTCTTGGTAGCTCTGATCCTGGAATTCTGATCCTTGTGGGCCGCAAATAGACCTGGCTTTCAGGATCTCCACAATGAATATTTATCAGATATATTTGCCTGCTCTTGGTTCCAGATCTGGCGTGATTTGCATGTTTTAGTTACTTGAAATACTGACCACTATTGTGCTGCTCTTGAAGATCTGAATTGGGTAACCCCTGCTTGAAGAATTGAAAGCTTCATTTCTTTAAACCAAGTCAAGCATATAGAACTGACAGCCCTCTTAGAATCCACCATAGGAAAGGAGATATTGCCTTTTTTAAATTGTACCAGCCTCTACAAAGTTCTGGCAAAACTATAGTGGTCCCATAGTTTTGCCAGGGGTTATCAAAGCAAGGTGCTTCAGTGCCTCTGATTTTAGTATTGTTAGTTGATGATACACAGTAATACCGCAAGGTGTCTGTCTACATGAGTTTCTTCAATAGGTTTCTTTTTGTTTTTTCACCTACTGATTAATAACTGTATTTATGTACTATTAGGTCTTTGTGGACGATGGACAATCCTCAGTCAAAGACAGCCCAAGTGTCTGCAGGTTCTCCTGTCAGGCCACACTTATCCTGTTGGAAGTATTTTCCTCTCTGTCTGTTCTGATGCATTCTCCTCCTCCCTACCCCCACTACCAATTCACTTAAATACAGTGTAGCAATGAACAGTTCAGTTATCTTCAGTTGTCAGATTTGTCAAACTGTCTTGACTGTATTGATTTTTTTTTCAGCTACTGTAATGGATGTATGTTAGATCCGAACTGTGGTTTCTGCTACAAGATGAACGATTCAAGCATTGTTGAGTCTTCATGTGTTCCTGTTGATAGAGATTCTAATGTGAAAGCTGCTTGGGGCAGGTATGTCAACAGCTTAAGAATTTTTTTTCTTTTCTTTTCTTTCTTTATTGTGTATTGCTCAACTTTGCTGCCTTTCATTTTCCTTACAAGGGAATTTACAAAGTTGCCTCAAAATCTACAGTCATGAAATCAATAATAGTTGAAAAGTATTATATAGAGAATGTATAATGGTTGAATATCAGATAAAGATTTTATTCTCAGTAATCGCGAGTGAGGGGGGAATATTTCTGTGAATAACAAGTTAGTTATGGAAACCTCTCCTCTCATGAGTGAGAAATAATGACAAGCTCTCTAGTGCAGAAGTATGTATTTATCTATAAGGCCACACCTAAATTGCAGATGAATTTCAAATAATTATGATTGAGCAGTGGACAAGAGAAACAGGTTTATGGGAAATAGGTAATTGGCAGCCTTCCGGCAGCCTACTGATTGCTAAGGCCCTACTTTAAATCATGATTTATAGACATAGTGGCTCCTGCAACATTAGACCTCAGCTGCAATCTACGTAGGGCATTATTGTACAAGTCCTACTTTACAAATGCGTGATATGCAGAGGGTACAGTTTTCTTGTTAACGTTTGTTTTTCATTTAGGATTTTATTCTTTTAATGCTTACCCTTTCACCTCTTCCATTCTCACCCCAAACCCCAAAAATTATATAGTTGTTGTGGCCTTTAGAATGTATTTAGTTCATTTATTTTCTGCAATTCTCAAGCTCCACTGAAGATTACAACAAACATAAGTACATAAATAGATACAAAATGAATTATATACAGTAAAATCAATAAATAAATGTTAGAAAACAAAGTTTTCATGCCTTTTGAAATTTCATATAATGAAATATTTTACAAGTTTTGATAGCGCTAGAATATCAAAGCTCAGGCCCTAATATAGAGAGAGCCTTAGTTCTAGTGTCAATCAATATCACTGAAGAAATTGGAGGGATCACCAACATACATTGAGTAACTGAATGCAGTGAACGAGTCAGTACATAAAGAGAGCATATTCTTCAAACAGAAAACTCAGAATACAATGACTTATGAACCGAAGTTAGCAACTTTAATGTCACTCCCTGAGCTACTGGAAGCTAATGTAATTCTTTCATGTATGGGGAAATACTTTCAGCATATTTTAATCCAAAGATCACCCTAACCATCACATTTTGAATAAGGTGTAATACATGCAGCTTATTGCAGCAACTATTTAGGCAAACCGCCATACAATGAATTACAATAATCAAGGTGAGCACAAACTATAGCTTGAATAACCAACCTGATTTCCAAGAGGAAGGATGCGCCTCAATAGTCGCAGCAATCGGTAACTCATTTTTTAAAACTTTCTGCACTTGGGCATTAAGGACTAGTCTAGAATCTAAAAGTACGGCCAAATTCCTTGCTTCAGAACACAACTGAATTTTACCTCTGTCAGGAGTAAGCAAATGTGAAATGTTTGGCATTGGCAATAATCCCAACCATAATTCAACCATGTTGTAGGTATTCTGCATTTTCAGTAATCATTCTTGAACAGTGAGATCACTGGGTGTAGCACTCACCAGCGCAGGCAAGGAATTGTGATTTTGTTTAAAACATAATCTCTATGACAGCCCAGCAACACTGCACACTACTGTGCGGGCGATACAGCTTTAATTCCCAGGCCCCAGTTCATGCTTCTCAGGCCAGCCAGGATCAGGGATGATGCAGAGTCAGGTCTCACAGCCCTTGGAAGGGAAGAAGTCACGGCTATCATGCAACAGCGATGCAGATGTGTTGTTGAGCCAACCCATAGGTGGTGGGTTCTGATAGGATCTATGATCTCTGCTTCTCAACCTGAGGATTGTTTCTGTGATGGCTGGGCTGGATGTGAGGGGAATTAAAATGTGGAAAATACTCTGGCTATCTGTAAATTAATGTACTTTAGTCCGGTTGGAGTAAATTCTCATTGAGTTGGAAGCTGAATGGAAGAGTAGGAAACTGCTGGGCCAAAGAGCTAAAAAAAAATGAATCTTTTATGTAGCTATACTAATGGCAAACTACAAGGCGTTCAGATGTTCCTATTCACTCCAGAGAAATCTTCTTTCTATCATTCTTTGCCTAGGGCAAAACTACTTTGAAAACGGCATTCTCAGAAAATCTCGACAGGAGTATGAGCTTTCTGTTCAGCAGATGTATTACAAAATATCATGGAAATGAATGGTACTTGTCATGTATGGAACTTCAGCCAGTGCAGGAAATTTACCAAGCTGCAATAGGGCTATAATGGGTTAAATAGTGTTTATCATGCGATATAGCACATTGTTTGCATATAATCTGCCTCTTATTACAATTAGCTGTTTTGCATGCATAAAATTACATAATGCATGCAAAGCATCTAATACATAATAAGTTCCATGTAAATAAAATAATGCAGCTGAATTAGAAATTTTTCATCTACATTATTTTATCTACGCCCTTCCTGAAAACTTTATTCTCCAAGGAAAGCAGGATGTTAGTCCTCACAGATGGGTGACATCATGGGATGGAGCCCGGCACGGAAACCTTTTGTCAAAGTTTCTAGAACTTTGACTCGCACACTGAGCATGCCCAGCATGCCACTGTCCACACATCCTGTTCAGTCTCTTTTTTTTCCACGAAGTAGTTGCCTTGCAGTTCTGGAGCGCTGCTCTTCCCTTTTTCTAACAAGTGTTCCTGGTCGGGGTTTTTTTTTTCAACTTTTTTCCTGCGCTGGCTCCTCGAGGGAGCAGTCGAACCCTAACATTGGTTACGATATTCCCACACTACAATTAAAGAGCCATGTGACCTGGCATATGCCTTCCCCCCAAAAAATAGTTTAAAAAGCCACTGAGCGTTTACTAGACCTCCTGCCCACCCCGGGGCCACCATTTGAGAGGGCCCACAAAAAATGTTTAAAATCTACCTACCCAGACCTCTCCCCATTAAGTCCACCCTCTCCGGGTCAAATACAATCCCCCCATTAATTAATCCCCCCACCCCCACAAGCTGGCCCAGGCCACCTTCAATTAAATAGAAATCCAAGTAGGGTCCCCTCTGCACCCCCCCTACTTTTAAAAATCAGTAGAGGGCCGGGAGCATGAATACATATTGCACTTATCTGGATACGTTTCGATTTATCCAGCTAAGTAGTGGTACTTATCCAGACAAATTCTGATGGGGCAAAGGAAATGATGGGTCCGGAACTAGGGGGGCACCCAGGGGTTCAAGACTTAGCTAGATAAATCTTGAAAGTGGCACTTATCTGGATAAGTTTTGATTTATCTAGCTACGTATTTGCATTTATCCCAATGAATTCCAAATTATCCGTGTAAGTAGCAGCAAAGCTGCAACTTATCTGGGTAAGTCAGCTAGATGGATAAGTCTGAAAAATGCTACTTATCGGGATAAGTAAGATAGACAGATAAGTCTCAAATACAGCTACTTATGCGGGTAAGTAGCGGGGTTAGGCTGTTCCTTGTTTATTACTTCTTTACGCCGTGACAAGTGCCATACGAGATTCTTCTACTTTAAACTGCGACACTTGTGAGGTTTCCCCTCTTAATTGTGTTGTGACTTGGTCCCTCCCGATGCAGTTCTTGAAACGTGGCCCGTGTCACGGGACCGCTAATCTTTAGTTGTATTTAAGCCCATCTCTGTTTGTTACCCCTTAATAAATGTATTGTGTAGACAGCGAACTCTGTACCTTCTCCTGGTTTAGTTTACCCATTACAGGGTGGGGCCAAGACGTCCATGCATAACCCCTGAATTTTGCAAGGCTGATCATGGCAACGTGCGCCAAGTTATGCAGGTAACTTTACTTCTGGTCCTGATGAGGCGCGAGTCTGGGAATTTTGGGCTAGAGGGATCCTGAGCACAGAGAAAGAGAGCCTCTTTTAAAGCCTCTACATATATCCCATTGTAGGAGGAGCACTTTCAACTCTAGGATGGGTTTGGGGGGGGGGGGGGGGGGGGTTACATTGGTCTGCCTAGGGCGCAAGGATCTGTTGACCCCTCCCCCAACCCACCCTGAGTTGAAAGTGTCTCTTACAGTGGGATTATATACAGAGTGTAAGATTAGCCTTTTAAAAGTGTCTCTCTCTCGCTCAGCCAGTCACTTGTGATTCCATGCGTAAAGGCTCCAACACACACACACACACACACACACACACACACAGTAGGGATATTTTAAATGGTATGTGTGTACATGCAAGCACAATATAAAATCAAGCATATTTTTGCCATCGTACCCAATACGCGCATTTATGAGTGCACGTGCGCACCTTTTAAAATGTACTTGTTAGGTTGTAAGCCATCTAGGGATAAGGAAATGCCTACAGTACCTGAATGTAATCCATTTTAAAGAGTCGCAAAAGGTGGAATATAAATAAATTATCAATAAGGGCAGCTAATAGGTCAGCTTTTGGCAAAGTAGAGAGAGGCTTTGATACAGGCCACTGCCAACTCTATCCAGCTTGAGCCTTCTGTGGGCCACCCTTGGCATCTTCACTCCCAATACAAGGTGGTACTTTATTGGACCTGAACTTGTCAGGATGTGTAATGGAAAGAAAACAGTTTTCTTTTTCTTTGGCATACTGAAATGTGCAGGAAGATAGGAACAAGATATTACAGACAAGCTAGTTATAAAAGCAGATCTTTTCCCCATGCAACCAGTGATTCTGATCTAGGGAGAAACAGAATGCTAAGCCACATTGGCCATCTTGCCTTTGTCCAATCCCAGGGTATTTAAAGGAACTGATAGAGAGTTCATGCAACATCCTCTCTTCGAAAATCTTTTTTTTTTCTCTGAAGGAACAAATAAAAGCAATATCTTCTGCCTCATTTTCATGAAACCTTGCATTGTGAATTGTATGAGAAATGCCTTGCCATTATTGCTGTGTTTCTGAAACACAGTACAGGAGGAATAATAATCAACGAAAGGGAATAGCATGTCATACTTGTGTATGCAGTGAGCATTACTAAAAGACATTCATCACTCAAATATTCCCAGCTGACTTCTTAGCAGACAGCATGTGTGACTCTGAAGTGAATTAATTATTCCCCTGACTAAAGCATTAGCTTCACAACATGCAGCGGATACAAAAACATTATTATTTAGTTTTTTCTATTGCCTGCTTATTCTACATCTGACATGCCCATATATATGCACAGTGGAATAGGCAAGTCATATTTAATTTCAAATTTCTAAGGTCTATGAATTTTTGGGTTAAATGTATCAAAAAGCAGGAATTGCCAATAAGCTATAACAGACTTAAAGAGCCAAGGGGCAGATTTTGCCCGTTTTAATAGACTCCTTAGCTATTTAAGTCTGCTTTAAATTTGCTGTAGTTTATAGGCAATTCCTGCTTCTAGGTTTGCTTTCTCACAGCTGAAGTTTAATTAAAGAAGAGACAGACTATTAAAATTCAAACTGCATTTGGGTCCAAACTAACAGGTAATCAGTGCTTATTGCCTTCTGGTTCCAGAAGAGAGAGTTGAGCTACCATATCCTTGTGTGGCTAAGAATTTTTGTAGTTTTTAAGTATCTATTTTTGTCTGTTTTAATCTGCTCTTTGGTTGTTTAAGTCTGCTTTAAACTTGTATGCATACTAAGTCTGTGCGCTAGTAGCATCTGTGTACTAAATAATGTAAGGCCGTGACAAAAATAACACATACATGCCAAAGTGAGTGTGTGTGAAGTCTTCTGTTTCTCTAGCTCAGCCCAAATGCAGCAAACCTGTAGCTAAAAAAAAAAAAAAGCCTAGCACATGGTGCTGAGGAAAGAAATGATAGAGCATCTAGATCCCAGGAGAGGAGGTGATAAAAGAGAAGGTACTTCCAGGAAAGGAAACAACAGACCAAAGACACATGCCAAGGAGAAGTGCTAGCATCAGAAGGTATCTCAGCCAGCTCTAGCACATCCATCCCTTTGACTTCAAGGAGGCAAACTTGACAGCCTTGACTCAGAGACATTGGCATCCAACCATTCCCCCTCTATCGGGTCGATTCAGTATGGTGCGCTCGGCCGAGCGCACCTTTAGCCCCCATTTGGCCGAGCGTTTTCGACACGCTATTTTTACCCCTTATACAGTAAGGGGTAATAGTGCGTGGAAAACACATGGCCAACCCCCCGAAACTAATAGCGCCCGCAACATGCAAATGCATGTACATGGGCCTATTAGTCATTCCTGCGCGATACAGAAAGTAAAATGTGCAGCAAAGCCGCACATTTTACTTTCAGAAATTAACGCCTGCCCAAAGGCAGAAGTTAATTTCGGCCCGCACAGGGAACGTGTACAGAAAAGCAGAAAAAACTGCTTTTCTGTACACCCTCCGACTGAATATCATAGCGATATTAAGTTGGAGGCCCCAAAAATAAAAAAAAAAATCTAAAAATCTAAAAAAAAAAAAAAAATTAAAAATCTGCCCGCGGCCTGTGGATTGGAAGATGGATGCTCAATTTTGCCGGCATCCGTTTTCCGAACCTGTGGTTGTCAGCGGGTTTGACTACCGATGCCGGTAAAATTAAGCTTCGGCTGTCAAACCCGCTGACAGCGCCGCTTCTGTCAAAAAGGAGGCGCTAGGAACGCGCTAGTGTCCCTAGTGCCTCCTTTTTACCGCGGGCCCTAATTTGCATAACTTTCCTTCCTGAATCACGCGCCCAGGCCACTCTGCTGTCATTCCTCGTGACCTTGGCCAAGTCACTTTACCCTCCATTGCCTTAGCTACAAACTTAGGGCCTCATTTTCCAAGGAGTTACCGCGTGTGATAATCACGCTAACAGCAGTTAATGTGAATTTTTAATTTTGTATTCAGGGGGCGGAAAGTAGGGAGGATTTATTGTGTGCCGAGAAATAGCTGCACTGTTAGCGTGGCCAATAACTACACCTCTTTCATTTGCGTTAGGTTGTGCGCTACAGCTGGTAAAGGTTTATCGCGGTTTATGATGTTTCCAGGGAGGGAGGGAGGGAGAGAGAGAGAGAGAAAACGAGAGAACCTTGCTATAGTGCCTCCTCCCTATGGGAGGCCCAGCTAGTAACTCGAGGTGGGGTTTAGATATGTGTGTAGGGGGTTAGGGGCCACTTTCACATTCTACGTGACACCTACGAACAGAACAGTGGTCTCTTGTGAAGATTTGCTGGCTTTCGGAGTGAGGAAACTCCACTCCAAGATGAGATTTGGGCAAGGTTCTCTCAACCTAGCTTGAGGTTACCCAGGTAGAGAGTCCCTCAAGCTAGGTTGAGAGAACATTGCCCAAATCTCATCTTGGAGTGAGTTTCCTCACTCCGTAGGTCATCAAATCTTCATAAGAGACCACTGTTCTGTTCGTACGTCTCACGTTGAATGTGAAAGTGGCCCCTAACCCCCTACACTCATATCTAAACCCCACCTCCAGTTACTAGCTGGGCCTCCCATAGGGAGGAGGCACTATAGCAAGGTTCGTTCTCTCTCTCTCTCTCTCTCTCTCTCTCTCTCTCTCTCTCTCTCTCAACATCATGAACCATGATATACTGGCAATGTAGCCCAAATTGGGCTAATAGTGCAACTTGCGATAACAGCCTTTTGCATACCTGATTTTGCGATACCCATGCTTATTAGCATAAGGTACACCCCTTTTTGGTATCGCATGCGATACCCTACAGTACCTGAATGTAATCCACTTTAAAGTGATGAAAAAAGTGCAAAAAGCAGAATATAAATATAAATAAATAAATAGTGATCACAACATGATCAAAATTGAATTAATAACTGGAAAGGAGACAATAAGTAAATTCACAGCTCAAGTATTAAACTTTCAAAAGGGAAATGTTGATAAAAATAGTTAGAAAAAAAAAAGAAAGATGTAGCTACAAGGTTAAGTGTACAACAGGCATGGACATAGTTAAAAAATACCATCTTAGAAGTACAGTCCAGATATATTCTATGCATTAAGAGAGGTGGAAGAAAGCCCAAACACTTGCCAGTATACTTGAAAGGTGAGGTGAAAAAAGCTATTTTAACCAAAAGATCTTCCTTCAAAAATTGTAAAAAGGATCCATCTGAAGAAATAAGAAAAAGCATAAGCATTGACAAGTTAAATGTAAAACATTGATAAGATAGGCTAAGAGAAAATTTGAAAAGAAGTTGACCATAGAGGCAAAAACTCATAATAAAAACCTTTTAAAATATATCTGAAGCAGGAAGCCTGTGAGGGAGTTAACTGGACCGTTAGATGATTGAGAAGTTAAAGGGACACTTAGGGAAGATAAGACCATCGCAGAAAGACTAAATTAATTCTTTGCTTCGGTGTTTAGTGATGAGGATATTGGTGAGATACCCATTCCAGGGCCAGTTTTCAAGGGTGACGATTCATATGAACTGAACCAAATCACGATGAAACTGGAAGATGTAATAGACCAGATTGACAAACTGAAGAATAGCAAATCAGCTGGGCCAGATGGTATACACCCCAGGGTAATGAAAGAATTAAAAAATGAAATCTCAGACCTATTACAAGTAATTTATAACCTATCATTAAAATCATCCATTTTACCGGAAGACTGGAAGGTGGCTAGTGTAACCCCAATATTTAAAAAGGGTTCCAGAGATGATCTGGGAAACTATATATTGGTGAGCCTGATTTCAGTGCCAGGAAAAATCGTGGAAACTATTACAAAGAATAAAATCACAGAACATTTATTTTTATTTTTATTTATTTAAAATTTTTATATACCGGCATTCATGTTGCAAACACATCATGCCGGTTTACATATAACAGGGGTGTACAGTAAACAATTCAATAACCTATTTGTGTAGAAGGAAGCAGTTACAAATAACAAGGTAATAGAACTGGGAGGAGAGAAGAAAAGAAAGAGAATAATATTAGGTATAGGTATTTACATTAGTAATAACATTTTTACATGTGGAAGTGGTAGAATCTGGCTGAATAGAATTAATCGGTGTCCGGGAAAGCTTTTTTAAACAGCCAGGTCTTAAGTCTCTTCCTGAAGGTTGGGAGGCTGGGCTCCTGTCTAAGGTCCGGTGGGATGGAGTTCCATAGAAGGGGGCCGGCTGTTGAAAAGGCCCGATCTCTCAAGGTAATGTGTTTGGTAGTTTTGGCTGGGGGCACTTGAAGAGATCCTCTGAGTGTGTCTCTTGTTGGTCTGGAGGAGTTATAAATTTGGAATGGGACTTGTAAGTCGAGTGGGGTGTGTTGATGGATGGTTTTGTATATTATGGAAAGAGATTTGTAGAGGATTCTAAAGTGAACAGGCAACCAGTGGAGTTCTTTTAGGATTGGAGATATATGGTCCCTCCTCCTGGAGTTTGTCAGTAATCTTGCCGCAGCGTTTTGTAACATCTGGAGGGGTCTAGTATAGGAGGAAGGTAGGCCCAGAAGGATAGAGTTACAGTAATCGATCTTAGAAAAAATGATAGCTTGTAGAATGGTTCTGAAGTCCTGAGTGTGGAAGAGTGGTCTAATTCTTTTCAGAACTTGGAGTTTGTGGAAACATATAGATAGACATGGTTTAATGGGTCACAGCCAGCATGGATTTACCCAAGGGAAGTCTAGTCTCATAAATTTGCTACATTTTTTTGAAGGTGCGAATAAACATGTGGAAAAAGGTGAATTGGTAGATGTGGTGCATTTGGATTTTCAGAAGACATTTGGCAAAGTCCCTCATGAGAGGCTTTTAAGATCATTAAAAACTCATGGGATAGGAAGCGATGTTCTTTTGTGGATTGCAAACTGATTAAAAGACAGGAAACAGAGTAGGATTAAATGGTCTGTTTTCATAGTGGAAAAAGGTAATCAGTGGAGTGCCTCAGGGATCTGTACTTGGACCGGTGCTTCTTAATTTATTTATAAATGGTTTGAAAATCAAGTGAGATGATTAAAATTGCAGATGACTCAAAATTATTCCAAGTACCGTATTTTTTGCTCCATAAGACGCACCTGACCATAAGACGCACCTAGGATTCAGAGGGGGAAAATTTAAAAAAAAAATTTGTGCTTAACCGGCGTCTGGGCGTCTTATGGAGCAAATTAGGGGAGTGCATAGCTTTTTTTTTTTTCTCCCCATTTTGTTTTCGGGTCTGGGGAGGGCCATTTCGGTCCACTCCCCAGATCAGAAAACTTTTCTTTCTCTGGGAACCCCTCCCCCCCAAAAAAAACCCCCATCCCAACCCTTTAAATTAATTAACAACCCCCACGCTCCTGACCCACCTCCAAGACCTGCCGACTTAATTTACTACAACCCCCCCAAGACCTGCCGACTTAATTTACTACAACCCCCCACCCTCCTGACCCCCCCCAAGACCTGCCAAACGTCCCTGGTGGTCCAGCGGGGGTCCAGGAGCGGTCCGGGAACGATCTCCTCGGCATCGGCCGTCGGCTGCCAGTAAAGAAAATGGCACTGACGGCCCTTTGCCCTCACTATGTCACTGAGACCGACCAATAGCAGCGGTCGGTCCCAGTGACATAGTGAGGGCAAAGGGCCGTCGGCGCCATTTTGATTACTGGCAGCCGACGGCCCTTTGCCCTTATTATGTCACAGGGACTACCGCTGCCATTGGTCGGTCCCAGTGACATAGTGAGGGCAAAGGACCGTCGGTGCCATTTTGATTACTGGCAGCCGACGGCCCAAGCCCAGGAGATCGCTCCTGGACCCCCGCTGGACCACCAGGGAAGTTTGGCAGGTCTTGGGGGGGTCAGGAGGGTGGGGGGTTGTAGTAAATTAAGTCGGCAGGTCTTGGGGGAGTCAGGAGGGGGGGGGGGGGTTTGTTAGATTTTTAGGGTTTTTTTTTATATTCGCTCCATAAGACGCACATACATTTTCCCCCCACTTTTGGGGGAAAAAAAGTGCGTCTTATGGAGTGAAAAATACGGTAGTTAAAACTCACAAGCAGATTGTGATAAATTGCAGAAGGACATTGCGAGTTTGGAAGATTGGGCATCCATATGGCAGATGAAATATAATGTGGAGAAATGCAAGTCCATGCATATAGGGAAAAATATCCCATGTTGTAGTTACATGATGTTAGGTTCCATATTAGGAGTTACCACACAGGAAAAAGATCTGGGTGTCATACTTGATATTACATTGAAATCGTCGGTTCAGTGTGCTGTGGCAGTCAAAAAAGAAAACAATGTTAGGAATTATTAGGCAGGAAATGGCATATAAAACAGAGGATGTCATAATGCTTCTGTATCTGTGAGACCACACTTTGAATGATGTGTGCAAATACTTGTCGCTGCAACTCAAAAAAGATATAGTTACACTGGAGAAAGTACATAGACCAAACTGGAAAAAGGGCAAGTACAATGAACAGCCCAAGTGGTTAGGGCTGTTCAGCTTTGAGAAGAGACGGCTGTGGTGGGATATGATAGAGGCTACAAAATCATGAAAGGATTTGAACGGGTAAATGTAAGTCTGCTATTTACTTTATCAATAATACAGGGACTAGGGGACTGCATTCGGTAGCTCGCGGGATGGCCCTGCGACCCATCATGTTTACCTCCAGTGCCACCAGACCCCAACGCCATTGTCATACCCGGGCCACATCGAGCAGCAGAAAATGCTGTCAGCCGCCTGCCTCCCTGGCCCTCTAGGCACACGCATAGCCAAAGTGCCTATTCTTAATGGGCCTGTGGCAGGAGCAACCCATGGTGCCCATTGATGACATCACTGCCTGTGCCCTATAAGAGGTCTTCCTGGACATTCTCTCACTGCCTCCACAACAGGTCTCCTGGAGCTCGTTTGTCCCAGTGCTTGTTGCTTTTCTTCGTGCCTTGTCTGTACCTGTTACGGCTATGGCTGCTGTGCAACCGCCTCACCACCAGGGGTCCCTCTAGAGCTGGCTCTCCTGACAGGCCCAGTCCATCTCCCTTGTTCCCTCTATGTTCTGGTCTTCCCTTTATAACCCTGCCTGACAGTTCCCTCGGTGCTTCGGCATCGAGCTCGCCTGGGCTTCCTGCTCTAGCCTTCCTTGCTTGCTGTGCGTGTGGTCTTGGACCTTGCTTTGCTTTGTCTTGCGTTGTGTGTGGCCTTCGGGCCTTCTACCCTGCTTTGCCTTGCCTTGCGCTGTGTGTGCCTTCGGGCCTTCTACCCTGCTTTGCCTTGCCTTGCGCTGTGTGTGGCCTTTGGGCCTTCTACCCTGCTTTGCCTTGCCTTGCGCTGTGTGTGCCTTCGGGCCTTCTACCCTGCTTTGCCTTGCCTTGCGCTGTGTGTGCCTTCGGGCCTTCTACCCTGCTTTGCCTTGCCTTGCACTGTGTGAGCCTTCGGGCCTTCTACCCTGTTTTGCCTTGCCTTGCGCTGTGTGTGCCTTTGGGCCTTCTACCCTGCTTTGCCTTGCCTTGCGCTGTGTGTGGCCTTTGGGCCTTCTACCCAGCTTTGCCTTGCCTTGCGCTGTGTGTGGCCTTTGGGCCTTCTACCCTGCTTTGCCTTGCCTTGCGCTGTGTGTGCCTTCGGGCCTTCTACCCTGCTTTGCCTTGCTTTGCGCTGTGTGTGCCTTCGGGCCTTCTACCCTGCTTTGCCTTGCCTTGCGCTGTGTGTGCCTTCGGGCCTTCTACCCTGCTTTGCCTTGCCTTGCGCTGTGTGTGCCTTCGGGCCTTCTACCCTGCTTTGCCTTGCCTTGCGCTGTGTGTGCCTTCGGGCCTTCTACCCTGCTTTGCCTTGCCTTGCGCTGTGTGTGGCCTTTGGGCCTTCTACCCTGCTTTGCCTTGCCTTGCGCTGTGTGTGCCTTCGGGCCTTCTACCCTGCTTTGCCTTGCCTTGCGCTGTGTGTGCCTTCGGGCCTTCTTCCCTGCTTTGCCTTGCCTTGCGCTGTGTGTGCCTTCGGGCCTTCTACCCTGCTTTGCCTTGCCTTGCGCTGTGTGTGTGCCTTCGGGCCTTCTACCCTGCTTTGCCTTGCCTTGCGCTGTGTGTGCCTTCGGGCCTTCTACCCTGCTTTGCCTTGCCTTGCGCTGTGTGTGCCTTCGGGCTCTTTGCCTTACTACCAGGTACCCTGACCCAGCCTGGACACTGACACTGTTACCTGCTGCCTGCCCTGACTCAGTCTGGACTTTGACCCTGTTACCTGCCGCCTGCCCTGACCCAGCCTGGACTCTGACACTGTTTCCAGCCATCCCTGTCTCTCTCCACCTGGGGCCACCCTTCTGGGTGGTGTTCACAACACCAGAACACAGCCCAAGCGTAACAGTACCTTAACTTGCCCATTGGTTCCTCTGTCTTGTTTGTCCTTTCTGTAGCCCCATCTTCCTGGCTTGACTTCCTGGAGTTGGACCTTGGCTTTGAACTCAACTTCTCTACTGTCTGCCGTCTGCCCAGACTCCTTGATTGTCTTCTAGTTCTGTTGTCTGCCACCAGCCCAGACCCGCACCTCGCCTTGGATTCTTCACAGGACTGCCCTAGGGACTCGGCAAAGACCTGCCAGCCACCAGAACCCAAGCGCTCAACCTACGGGGGAGGTAGCTGGTATAGACAAAGCTCCAGCCAGTCCTGCCTCCAGGCTTCCCTGTTAATTGATGGTGTGGACCAAGTGGGCTTGCTCACTAGACAGTGCCAATCATTCCTCAACACTAAGAGTCTACATCCCCATCGATTCTTACAGGGGCACTCCATGAAGTCAGCAAGTAGCATATTTAAAACAAATTTAAAAAAAATTCTTTTTCACTCAATGTACAGTTCAGCAGTTAGTGTAGCTAAGTTTAAAAAAGGTTTGGATAATTTCCTGGAGAAGAAGTCCATAAACTGCTATTAATCAATAGGAAATAGCCACTGCTTGTTGCTGGTATCAGCAACATGGGATTTATTTAATATGTGGGTTCTTGCCAGGTACATGTGACTTGGATTGGCCATTGTTGAAAACAGGATGCTGGGCTTGATGGACCCTTGGTCTGACCCAGTATGGCATATCTTATGTTCTTACACAAAAATATGGATGCTCCTGCCACTAGGGTTAAGTGATAGGAAATTAGGATGATCTTGTGTTTCCTATGGGTTTCTTTCTCCCTGAGAACCACTTATGGAAAGCATACAAGGCCCCTTCCCACTCTTTACAAATGGACCAAATACCTGGCTAGTGCAGCAGATTCCTGGACAAATCTCACTATGCTCGATGACTGGGATAGAAACTTTCCTGGATCACTGCCCGAAAGCTGGATCCTCCTGGAACCCAATCCAACAGGTACAAAGAGCAACTCATTCTCATAAAGGAAAAGGAAGGCAACATTGTGCTTCCGCCATAGCTCTTGCTCCTTTGGATGACATCTCTCCTGTGGCATAGTAAATCTCTGCTATAGTGAGGCCTAGTCAACCTTACAAAAAAGTATCATGTAAAATTTTACATTTGGCAGGGATTTTAAGGAAGAAATTGGTACCCAGTTTGGATACATCTGCACATAGAGCTAGAAATTGGTTTTTCCTTTTGCTCGAGTTAAGCTATTTCACTTAAGTCTACAACCCATTAAGCTTCTAGTAATTCTGAAGAAAAAATTATGTATTCTATTACTTATCTGACTCCAGACCAAGCATAGTCAATAAATCTCCTTTAGTAAGTTTCTGGGTTAGTGAAAGTGATTATTGAGAAGAAACGGATGATGAAGAGAGAAAAAAGGTTTTGGATATTAGAGGTATATTTTCTCTAGAAACCTGCAGTCTCTACACCAAGTAATTCTTTAAAAGTTCCAACCCCCAAAGCACTTGTACTCTAGGGAAATTAATGATACAGATATTTTAGCACACAGAGTATTTTGTATTATTTCCACTCTTCTGGTAGTGCTTATAGAATCCTTAGTCACTGCAGCCTTGAAAGATTGAAAATCTATTATTTGCTCCTCTAATTTAGAAACAGCATGAGACATTGTTTGTATGGAAACTTGTTGAGAGTCCATTTACTCTTCCAGGACTTCCACTTCCCCTTAAGAGCCCTAATATCCTGTAAAAGAGCTTTTTATAAATCAAAAATTGCATACCACTGTTGCGGTCCCCACCGCCCCTCTCATGTTCGGGGTCAGGCCCGCTTACCGTCTCTTCAGTTCTCGCAGGATTCCGCTGGGTCCCGGGCTCGACAGGGCCTCCGCCCGAGGAGTTCTCACGAGGAGGGCGCCATTACAGGCCTATCCCTGCCTGGTCTCGCGCGCGCCCAAGGAGGGTTCTCTTAAGCGCACAGCACCCGGAAGCCCGGCTCTGCCTCGTCTGCTGACGTCACACCCTGCTCCAGATTTAACCGGCGTCCAGTCCTCAACTAGACGCCTTGCAACGAGGTTCCCTGCTGACTAGTTGCTTCCTGTTCCTGTCCTTGCTTGCTGATTCTCGTTGTCTCTTTGGTTCCTGCTCCCGGTTTGCCTAACGGACTTCTCTGCTAGCCTGCTGCCTGCCTTGATCCTGGTTTGCCTAACGGACTTCTCTGCTAGCCTGCTGCCTGCCTTGACCCCGGTGTGCCCAACGGACTTCTCTGCTAGCCAGCCGCCTGCCTTGACCCCGGTTTGCCACGGACTTCTCTGCTAGCCGCTCGCCTGCCTTGACCCCGGTTTGCCACGGACTTCTCTGCCAGCCGGTCGCCTGCCTTGACCCCGGGTTGCCACGGACTTCTCTGCTAGCCAGCCACCCGCCTTGATCCCGGTTCGCTATGGACTTCCCTGCCAGCCTGCCGCAAGTCCTGATCCCGGGTTGCCTCGCGGCCTTCTCTGCTAACCCGCCGCCTGCTGCTACTCTGGTCTGCTTCGCGGCCCAGCCTCCAGCTCACCGCCGGTTCAGACTCCGCCTACCTCTCTGACCTGCCTGCCAGCCAGCAACCTGCCTTGTTCAGATATTCCCAACGTCGGTTGAAGAAGCGTACATCCACCACTTCTCGTACCTGGTAGGTAGGGTCATCTGCAATAGGTGAGGCAGTTTCTGCTGGAGGTTTGCGGTGGAAGCGGGAGAGGACCAAGGGCTTGAGGAGGGACACGTGGAAGACGTCGTGGATGCGCATCGTGGATGGGAGTCGCAGCCGATAAGAAACCGGACCTACTCTCTCGGCCACCCGAAACGGGCCGCAAAACTTGGGACCCAATCTTCTGGAGGCTAGCTTCAAGCGGATGTTCTTGGTGCTCAGCCAGACACGCTCTCCAGGAAGGAATACTGGTGCTCTCCGACGATGCCGGTCAGCATGTTTCTTGGCTGTATCTGCGGAGGAGGCGAGCTTACTTTGAATGGTTTTCCAAAGCCCCTGAAGTTTCTGTGCGGTCAGGTGGGCGGCCGGAGAGGTGACCGGCGTAGGAAGTGGCAACAGGGGTTTAAGCTGCTTTCCGTAAACGATATGGAACGGTGAGCTTCCAGTGGCAGCGTGGGCTTGGTTGTTATAAGCGAATTCTGCCCAGGGTAGGAGATCGGCCCGATTGTTCTGTTTTTCATTTACGAACGCTCGGAGGAATGTCTTCAGCGAGCGGTTCATTCGTTCCGCTTGGCCATTGCTCTGAGGAAGGCTGTGGAGAAACTGAGCTGGACTTTGAAGCACTTGCATAGGGCTTTCCAGTAGCAGGCAGTAAACTGCGGCCCCCGATCCGACACTATGTCTTGGGGAAGCCCATGGAGCCGGAAGATGTATTGAGCGAATAGTAAGGCCAATTCTGGAGCAGACGGTAGCTTGGGCAGGGGCACGAAGTGGGCCATTTTAGAGAAGCGATCTACGGTGACCCAGATCACAGTCTTCCCCAGGGACGAAGGCAGGTCAACCACGAAATCTGTGGCTGGATGAGTCCAAGGTTCCGTGGGTATGGGAAGAGGCTGAAGTAGACCCCAGGGTGCCCCGCTCTTAGGTTTTTGCTTGGCGCAAGTGGAGCAGGAGCTTACGTAGGTTTGGACATCTCGCCGCACATTGGGCCACCAGTAATAACGGTTTAACAGCTCTAGAGTTCGTTCTCGCCCAGCATGTCCTCCGGTGAGCGAATCATGAGCCCACTGTAACACCTTCCTCCGCAGGCGTCGAGGGACCACAGTCCGTTCTTGGGGCCTGACTGTGACTGCGGCTAGCAATACCTTAGCAGGATCTAGAATGTATTGAGGGAGGTCCTCTTCCTGTCCTGGGCTTGAGGTCCGGGACAGAGCGTCAGCTCTGACGTTCTTTGAAGCTGGGCGGTAGCGGAGGATGAAATTGAATCGGCTGAAGAACAGCGACCATCTGGCTTGCCTGGGGTTCAATCGTTGTTCGTGGGTGAGAACTTCAAGGTTTTTATGGTCCGTGTAGACTGTTATCGGGTGGACCGCCCCCTCCAACCATTGTCTCCACTCCTCGAAGGCTAGCTTAATGGCAAGCAGTTCCTTATCCCCGATGCTGTAGTTGCACTCGGCAGGTGAGAACCTTTTGGAGTAGAACGAGCAGGGGAGCAACTGTCCTGATGGTGAGTGATGGCTGAGGGTAGCCCCCCACCGCGAGATTAGAGGCGTCTACCTCGACCACAAAGGGGTGTAGCGGGTCCGGGTGACGCAGGCAGGTGTCCGTCAAGAAGGCTCGTTTTAAATCTTCAAAGGCCTGAACTGCTGAGTCAGGCCAGACTTTAGTGTCGGCTCCTTTGCGAGTCAGTGCGGTAAGAGGAGCCACTTTGTGTGAGTAATGGGGAATAAAGTGTCTGTAAAAGTTAGCGAATCCTAGGAATCTCTGCAAGGCTTTTAGTCCCGTAGGACGGGGCCATTCGGTGATCGCCGATACCTTCTCTGGGTCCATGCGGAAACCTGAAGACGAGACGATGTACCCCAGGAATGGTAGGGATTCACACTTGAACATGCACTTTTCGAGTTTCGCATAGAGATGATTATCTTTCAGGACCTGTAGGACGCGTCTGACGTGTCGTCTGTGAGTCTCTAAGTCCTTAGAGTAAATCAATACGTCGTCTAGTATACTATGACATAGGAGTTTAGCATCTCCCTCAGGACCTCGTTCATAAGGTTTTGGAAGACGGCCGGGGCGTTACATAGACCAAAGGGCATGACCAAATACTCATAGTGCCCGTCCCTGGTGTTAAAGGCCGTCTTCCACTCGTCGCCAGGACGGATACGCACCAGATTATAAGCTCCTCGGAGGTCGAGCTTGGTAAATAGCTTGGCTCCCTGCAGCCTTTCTAGGAGTTCCGGAATCAGTGGGAGCGGGTATCGATCCCTCTTGGTGATGGCATTTAGTCCTCAATAGTCAATACAAGGATGGAGTGAGCCGTCCTTCTTGCCAATGAAGAAGAGCCCCGCTCCTGCGGGTGAGCGAGAGGGACGGATAAACCCTTTAGCGAGATTTTCAGAGATGTACTCCGACATAGCTTGAGTTTCAGGTAGGGACAATGGGTATATATGGCCACGCGGGGGGCTGGTGCCCGGTAGCAACTCTATTGCACAGTCAAACGGCCAGTGTCGGGGTAGGATTTCCGCCTTTTCCTTGGAGAATACTTCAGCAAAGTCTCTATATGGTGCTGGCGGGGAAACAGTAGTCGAGAGCAAAGCCCGTGGAGGAGGTTGCAGTAAACTGAGACAGTGGGAGAAACAGAAGGGGCTCCATTGTGTCAACTGCAGGGACTGCCAGTTAATTACCAGGGAGTGGCGCTGGAGCCAGGGTAATCCCAGCACCACCGGATGCACGGCTTTGTCTAGCACCAGGAAGGATATCTCCTCAGTGTGGAGTGCTCCGGTTAGAAGAGTCACGGGGTAGGTGGACTCCGAGATGGTCCCTGGTAGCATAGTGCCCCGGATGGAAGTGACGCACAGAGGGGAATGGCATGGCCTGGTAGTCAAGCGTAACTGGTGCACCAAGTCTGCAATGATGAAATTGCCCTCTGCGCCGGAGTCAATGAGAGCCAATGTGTGGAAGTAACCTCCTGGGTATTTGATGGAGACAGGAAGTTTGAGCTGAGGAGCTGAGCCGACATAACCTAGGAGTAGCTCCTCTGGACCTCCTAGGCTCGACCGTTTTCCGGCCGTTCCTTGCATTGTGCCAAGAAGTGGCCCTTGTCGCCACAGTAAAGACATAAGCCGAGGGTGCAGCGCCGTCTCCTTTCTTCTACGGTCAGGGGTGCACGTCCAATTTGCATGGGGGTGTCCAGCGGGGACGTAGGAGAAGTCGGCCTAGGCTGCACCAAGGCAGGCGGTCTGGAGGACACTGGGACCGAGGGAGTCGTCCTGCGCGGTGGGCGCCCTTCTTTAGCCCGTTGCTGAAGTCTTCGGTCAATACGGCCGGCCACATCAATCAAGTCATTCAGGTCGTCAGGAATGTCCCGGGCGGCCAGTTCATCCTTAATGCGGCCAGCCAGCCCTTCCAGGAAGATACCTCTTAAGCAGTCCTCAAGCCAACCCACCTCCATGGCGAGGGTGCGGAATTCGATGGCGTAATCCGCTAAGGAGCGGGAACCTTGCTTCAGCTGTAGCAAGTCAGAGGTGGCTGTGGTCTGGCGAGCTGGTTCATCGAAGGCTTGCCGGAAGTTAAGAACAAACTGCTCCAAGTTATGCAGTAGGGGGTCCTGTCGCTCCCACATGGGAGAGGCCCAATCCAGCGCTTTCCCATCGAGGAGGCAAAAAATGTAGGCTACCTTTACAGAGTCTGACGGGAACTGGGCCAGTAGGAGCGTGAACCGGACATAGCATTGATTTAAGAAACCTTGGCAGGTCTTGTGGTCCCCTGCGTAGCGCAGAGGGGCAGGGAGCTGGGTAACGTTCGCCGTATTTGCACTGGGCACCGGCGGCGAGGCTAAAGTTGGTTCAACAGCGGGTGTCTCGAGACGGGAAGCCAGTCGCTCCACAGTGGCGGCGAGTACATCAAGGCAGTGTTGCTGCTGCTGGAGACGTTGTGCCATTCCAGGAATGGCCTGTAGTCCTGGAGTCTCCGCCGGGTCCATGGCCTTGCAAACTGTTGTGTTCGGGCGAAGAGGTGGACCCTTGGACCGGCCACGAGAGGGAGATCCTCAGGGAAGGCCCGGATCGGACTAGCTGGAGGACAGGCAAGGACTTCACCCAGGGTCCCCCCAGGAGGAGCATGTAGGGACAGAACCGCTGGGACTTACCAGGTCAGACGGCGGTTCTTCACCCGGGGACCCAGGACCCCCCCAGGAGGAGCCCGTAGGGGCCGGGGTTCCCGGGGCTTGTAAGCCTGGGAGGCGCTCTTCACCCAGATCCTGGGATCCCCCCAGGAGGGACCCATAGGGATCGATGCACTGGGACTACTAGGCTGAATCTGAGGAGCTGGAACCAGGAGGCAGCAGCAGGCGGGGTTAAACGGAGCAGAGAAGTCAGTAGCAGGTCCGAGGTTGAGGCAGGCAGTGAACAGCAGTGTCAGAGGAAACCGGAGTCAAGAACCAGGAATCGTCAGCAAGCAGGAACAAACGCAACTCGAATCTCAGCAAAGGAACCTCGTTGCAAGGCGAGGTACTGAAGCCGGGCCCTGATTTATATATTTGGTCGGCGTCTGACGTCATCTTGGAGGCGGGTCCCGTCTCCCCGGGTGTTGGGCCTTTAAAAGCGCTAACCTCGCGCTGAGGACGAAGTTCGTGAGGGTTCCGGCGGCGTCTCCCACGTGGAGATGCCGCAGTCGTGCGGCCTACTCGGCGGGGTATCCAGCGTTTCTTTCCGCGAACCTGGGCAGAGGTAAGGGGAGCCGGCCTTGACTGAGGGAGGGGCGGTCGGAGCCGCAACACCTGGCTTTTCAAGGCGGCTTGCTGCCTTGATGGGTAAACTGTCAATCTCTCCTATAGCCAGTGTAGAACAGACACATTTGTCCATCAGATCATGAATGGCATCTTCAGAGAGGAAAGTCCATCTCCACGAACAGCACCTCTTCCCACTACACGTGAAAGATCCTTCACCATAGCCGGCCCAGTCTTATAGAATCCCCCCTTCCCTACAGCTGTGCAGCTTGAAAGGAGTTTATTTATTGCAGCCTTTTTCAGCCACACCCGAAGTAAAGCCCCTTCATTACCAGCATAGCTCTTAATGTGGAGTTTGCAGTCTTACTATACAGCATTGATTTGTCTTTGTTAGTCTCTGTTTTTATGTATGTTTTCATGTACCCCACCCCAAACTTTAGAGGACACAGATAAGTCATTTTAAATAAAAATAAAATAAAATTCTGAGGTCCTTTTCTTGTGTTTGCACATGTTGCCTGCAACTTGAAAGAAAACCTCTGAAAAGAAATGAGACACTGAACAGTCCTCCAAAGGCTACATGCCTTAAGCTATCTTGCCTCCCAATGTTTAGTTTTAAAAATTGTGATGAACCTCAACATTTAAGATTAAACCAATTTAGAGTGATAAGTTATACACAGAACTAATGGAGCCTACTTTCTGGAATGCATGTGTGTGTATGCATCCACGCATGTATTTCGATTTAAAATTGATATAATTTGATTTGCATAGGAATGAAACAGTGACACAGTACTGTTTTACAGTACGAAGGGGCCTATACCTGATAATGGGTAAGAAGGCTAATGTCCTTATTAAGTCCATTTATGTTTGTTTCAAAGTTTTAGATCATCTTAATTTCAAATATTTTATACTCTTATATGGTTCTAAACTTCCCTTTAAGTATCCTGATTGCAAGGTCATTAAGGGCCTCATTTTCCACGCCGCTCGCATGCGATAAGGGACCTTTCGCACGCGAAAAGTCCCGGCAGCGAGCGCACCGCGACGGTGCGATCGCTGCCGGCTAGTGCAGGCCCTCCCCCCATTTCGGCCCCCGCCCCTCATCTTCTAAAGTATCGCAGGCCTGCGATACTTTAGAAAATGAGGCCCTAAGTGAGTGATCTTTCTTTGAGAAATATTCACCTATAAAGTATAGACTAGAAGGAATGCATGAAACCCACTAGCACGGGGGTGGCCAATTCTGGTTCACAAGAGCTAAACACTCATGTTTTTCATGATATCCATAATGGATATGCATGAGATAGATTTGCTTGCACTGCCTCTATTGTATGCATATCTATCTCGTGCATATTCATTATGGAAATCTTGAAAACCAGACCTGTTTGTGGCTCTCGAGGACTAGAGTTGACCACTCTTGTACCAACACATGTAGAGAAAGAAGCAACTGAATTTGCAAAACAGAAAATCCTTTAAAAAGTTAAACCAGCAAACAAGTAAAAGCAAGAAATTCCAGAAATATTGAAACCCACTTACCAGGGTGTGTGTGTGTGTGTCCATGGTCCACACATATGTGCAGATCAGAAAAAATGACCCCTGTCAGAATCTTCATGACACTCCTAAAAAATGCTAAAAAGATGGTATGGATAGGACACCATGCACAAATGGCCAGATTTTTAAATCTACGCCCGATTTTATAACATGCACGCGTAGCCACGTGTATGTTATAAAATTCGGAGTCTGCGCGCGCAAGGGGGTGCACACTTGTGCACCTTGCGTGCGCTGAGCCCTAGGGGAGCCCCAATAGCTTTCCCTGTTCCCACCTACCCCCCCCCCCGACCTTTGTTGATGAAGTTGCGCCTGCCTCCGGCCAGGCGTAGATTGCACGCACCAGCCAAGTGCCAGCGCGCGAGCCCCCAGCATGACCGCTGTGCCGGAGGCCTCGGTCCCGCCCCCCAGCCCGTCCACTTTTTCAAGCCCCAGGACATACGCGCATCCCGCGGCTTGCGCACATCGCCGGGCCTATACAAAATATGCTCGGCGCGCGCAGGAGCAGGTTTTTGGGATTATACGCATAATATACCGCATAACCCTTTGAAAATCCGCCTCAAAGGTTATTGGAGCATGGGTCACATACACAGTCATAGCCTTTGATACCATAAACCATAGTCTGCTTATTAAAACATTGAAATAAGATAAGCCATACTGGGTTAGACCAAAAGTCAGTCAAGCCCAGTTTTCTGTTTGCAACAGTGGCTAAACCAGATCCAGGTACCTGATAGGATCCCAGAAGGTCGTTAGATTCCATGCTGCTTATCCCAGGGATAAGCAATGGATTTCCCTAAATCCACTTTAATGAAGTATGAACCTTTCTTCCAGGAACTTGTCCAAACCTTTTTTTAAACCTAACTGTACTAACCACTTTCACTACATCCTCTGGCAACAAATTCCAGAATTTAATTATGCATTGAGTAAAAAAAATATTTTCTCATATTTAAGTATCTTAACAATATCTCCTAGCAACTTCATTGAATGTCCCCTAGTATTTGAAGTTTTTGAAAGAGTAAACTGATTCGCATTTTCCCATTCCATTCCACTCATTATTTTATAGACCTCTATTATATCTCGCTGCAGCCATTTCTTCTCCAAGCTGAACAGCCCTAACGTCTTTAGCCTTTCCTCACAGGGAACTCTTTAAAAGACTTTGGGAGATTGGTATCATGGGAATTGCACTGTCATGGTTTATATCATATCTATAAGAAAATTATTCCTTACCTGCTAATTTTCGTTCCTGTAGTACCATGGATCATTCCAGACGGTGGGTTATGTCCCCAGACAGGGGACATAACCCACCGTCTGGAATGATCCTGGTACGTACAGGGAACTGAACATTTCCTTCAAGTGATCTGGGCTGAAGAATTATCCAGTGCTAAATCACATACATGTGGGATCCCTCAGGGGTACATTTTGGAGTCTTATTTAACATATATTTGGTACCATTGGCAACTTTAATTCAAAGTTTGGGATATCACTGCTATTTCTATACTGATGATATTCAGGTTATCACATATCGAAACCCTGATTCATTTGAGGATATATACAGCTTCAATCACTCCCTTAATCATATCAATGAATGGTTGGATCTACATAAACTGAAAGTGAATCCATCTAAATCAGAAGCCATTTGGATTCGGTAATAGCTAATACAGAAATCCCTCTTAAAGATGTAGGTTCATTTCTAGGTATTAAGATAGGCTCTAACGGCTCTTCAAATTTCGACCCTAGTAAAGCCTGTGTTTCTTCTCTTATGCTACATTAGAAGACCAAAATCTTTTCTTTGCAAGCAAGTTCTGCTAACACTAGTGCATACTCTAATAATGTCCTGTATTGACTATTGTAATGGCTTGTATCTGGGTCTTCCAATTCAACTAAAAAGGATTCAGTAGCTTCAGAATACGGCCACAAGATTGATTGTCAGAGCCTATAAATACGAACACATTATACCATTATTGGAGGAGCTCCACTGGCTACTGATACTCCCGAGAATCAGATTCAAGATCCTTTGTCATTTATATGCTGGAGCCTACCAACTTACTTGGCAGATCAATTAGTTCCCTAACAAACTCAGATGACTCTTCATTCTTCTCAAAATGAACTGCTGAGATTACTTTCCCCAGCAGAGATGAGACTGGAACATAAAAAGCAAACTTTTTTTAGTTATCAGGATCCCTTGCTCTGGAATTCTTTTTTTTTTTATTTAATCTTTATTGAGTTTTAAACAAAATTACAAAGCATTTAAAACTTTGAAACATTATGTATCGTGTTAGTACAAAGAAATCAATATAATCTCAATATCATATTCACATCGCAATATGTACTTCCCAACACTTTACAACATATTAGACCCCAAACAGTTGGCGGGGGTGGTGCTATGCAAATTAAAGGAGAATTTAAAGGAAAAACATATTTATCCAAAATCTTTGGTATTCCAGAGCAAGCAGCTAATTACTATATGACATCTATAATTACTACTTTAAGAAAGTAGAACTCTTTTGGCTTCAAAGTTTTTCAATTGCTCAGGGTGGTAAAATATATAGCTATTATTCTCATATTTACCACACATTTACACGGAAACTGTAATATATAAGATGCTCCCATAGCTATAACATCTTGTTCTGGAATTCTTAACCACTGGATATTAGAAATGAGACCAATTACCTGAAATTCAGGAAATTGATAAAACCCTGGATGTTTCATATTTAGGTAGTACTGGTCTGTTAGCATTAAATTTTCAAGAATAATGGGGAAAGGGGCAATTTAATGATTATCCAGGTCAGAAGGATGGAAAATCTAATCCCTATGCTGGACTAGCAGCATGTATATTTTATGTGCCATGGAATGATGTCTTTTACATGTTTATGAAACTATGTGGGGGTTTTTTTATTTTTGGGAAAAATAGACAAATGCAGATTCTGTAGCACAAAACTGGAGACAGTTACCCATCTCATTGCTGAGTGTGATGTGCTGATGTCAGAAGGCCTGTATACAGAAAAGCATAATAAAATAGTACAGCTCATCCACTGGAAACTGAACATTACAAAGCTGTGGTGCTAGAGAAACACTTTATTTATGTATTTATTCATAAGCATTTGATATTCTTTTTCCCAAGAGTGGACTCAAGGCAGATTACAACAAATTTAGATTAACAGAGGTGTTTGAACAATTTACGGTCAGAATCAGAGTTTACAGTTAAGGTAGCACCTAGCACTGCTTGGGACTAGGAATGGGTTCAGGAAATTAGGTCGGGAGATTGAGGGTCTATGGGGAGCATTGGCAGAAGAGTCATGCCCTGGCTTTTTCCCTAAACATTAAGTAGCATGGTTCAAGGCTTAAGGCCTATGGCTATTTGGGAGGACCAATGTTCTTTTGAGGGCGTGTCTAAGGTGAGAAGTTGGGAGGGGTACACAGGGACCTGTTTGTTCAAGCAGAGAATTTTGAATTTTATCCTGCTTTCGACTGGAAGCCAGTGCAGGGATATTGAATCTGCTGGATACAGTCAGTTGCTTTGATACTTACTAGGATTCTGAAGGCAGTACTTTGAAGGAGTTGGAGGTGCTTTGTACTGTATTGTGACTGGAATCATGACAGAATTGCAGAGAATGAAGACCTTGTAGTATAAATGAGCTAAACACAGAACACCAGACATGGAGTATAGGAGAAAAACACAAGAATGACTTTGTTATTAAGTGTCAGTGCCAAATGAATATTCTGTAAAGTGTATAGAGAAAGATGCCAAGTAATAAGGGATATAATGAGAAAACAGGAAAATACAACAAGAAGTAAAGGACAAGAACAAAAGGAGCCTGTTTCTTAAGCATGCAAGTACTCAGGCCATGGATATCCATATATCCATAAAAAAAAAAAAAAACACTTTCGGAGTTCTCATGTCCTTCCTGATGTCCTGAAAACTTGGAGAATAATTTTCAAATAGCTGCGTGTGTGCCCATATACGTGTATATGGTTGCACAAAAATCTACTCCTGTATCATTATAACTTGGGTGTATATAATATACGCAGGTTATAAAATATGTGTAAATTCACCCTGAAATATGCATATACATGTAAAGAAAAAACCAAAAGCTGTGAACACATATTGCACTTATCTAGATAAATTCTGGTTTATCCCACTATGTAGCTACACTTTTCTCAATAAGTATCCCAACTATTTGACTAAGGGGGTCATGCAAAAGCACATAATGCATGATGTGATGCAAATGAGAGGATATTGGAGCAGGATGTTTGGGCTCACAGTTTTGAGAAGCTGTATTGCATTGTGTTAGGGCTTTATCATGCATTGTGATGTTTTTGCAAATGCTGTTTTAAGCTCCTGGAGCACCAGGAGAGAGAGAGCGAGAGATGAGTCATGCTACTGTCACACTAAATAGGTATTTATCTCTCTATGGGAGGCCCACCTAGTTCCTCGAGGTGAGGTTTAGGTATTACTGTATGGGTTAGGGGCCACTTTGACATTCAACGTGAGACGTACGAACAGAACAGTGCTCTCTTATGAACATTTGATGACCTTCGGAGTGAGTTTCCTCACCCAAAGATGAGATTTGTGCAGTGTTCTCTCAACCTAGCTTGATGGACTCTCTACCTGGATAACATCATGCTAGGTTGAAAGAACATTGCACAAATCTCATCTTTGGGTGAGTTTTCTCACTCCGAAGGTCATCAAATCTTTACAAGAGAGGCAGTGTTCTGTTCGTACGTCTTACTTTGAATGTCAAAATGGCCCCTAACCCCTACACTAATACCTAAATCTCACCTCGAGTGACTAGGTGGGCCTCCCATAGAGATATAAATATCTACCTAGTGTGAGGGCATTATGGCTAGTCTGTCTGTCTCTCTCTCTCCCCCTCCCTCCCTCCCTCAGTGGTGGTAGGAGGGCCCTGATAGCCTGGCTCTCCAGGAGCTTAAACTACTAAACATGGTCCCCCTAGTGGTTGTATGTAGGAAATACAATTGTGGCACTTATCACAAAGTGTGAAAAAGCTATCACAACTTGCTTTAAGATAGCACTTCACATAGGTATGAGCACAAATTGCAATAAACTGCCTTTCTCACAGGACAAGCAGGATGGTTGTCCTCACAAATGGGTGACATCGAGGATGGAGCCCACCACAGAAAACTTCTGTCAAAGTTTAAACAGAACTTTGACTGGCCCCTACTGGGCATGCCCAGCAAGGCACTGACCCTGCAGCCAGCAGGGGTCTCCCTTCAGTCTTCTTTTTTCCGCACAGCAGTTGCCACGCGGTGAAAGGAGCTCCCTTACCACGTTCCTGACAGGAATTCGGTACTTTTCTTTCCGAAGAAAATTTGCCCCTCAGGGGTCTCCCTTCGACAAATTTTTGTCACCTTCGCGGAAACCGGTAAGTTTTTTGCCTTTTTTCCTCGACTACCGTCGAATTTGGCCCTCGAGGCCTGTTGGCACTTACCGAGCCCGCGACTAAATTTGGCCTTAAGCCATGGCGACGGGGTTCCGTCGATGTCCGGATTGTACCCGGACTATGTCAATCACAGACCCCCATAGGGTTTGTGTTTTGTGTTTGGGTAGTGAGAATGATGTCCTGACTTGCACCAAATGTGCCCTAATGACACCTAAGGGTCGCAAGGCCAGGATGGAGAAGATGGGGCTCCTCTTCCATGCACCCACCCCAACGCCATCGATAGCATCGACGTCATCAGAACCGGCACCGTCGAAATTGCACCGCCATCGTCAACCCTCCGGTGACCGCCCACCATCGATGACTTCTCGGCCGTCGACTCCTGTCCCCTCCCCGGATGGGCGAGGAGACCGGAAGGACAAGCATCGCCATCGACGGCACAAGTCTCGGCCTGTCGAGGATCCACAGTCATCGACCTCTGAACAGGCCGAACCACCGACTAAGAGGCCTCGATCAGACTTGGCACCGTCCACGTCTCGTTCGCAGGCATCGAGGAAACCCTCACCCTCTCGGGGTGTGGGAGCCGTGATCCCACTGGTTACGGTGGTCCCTCCGGCTCTGCCTCAGCCTCCCTCTCCCGTCGAGCCGGGTATTGTTACCCCTGGTCTCCGGGCTGAACTGGACCGGCTGGTCCAGGAGGCCATCGAGAAAGCGATGCAAAGATTCCAACCTCCATTGGCACCGTCTCCGGCACCGATTCCGGCACCGCCACCGGCATCGACCCCGGCACCGACTCCGCCACCGAGGAAGGAACCGACCACCGAACCTTTGGTGGAAGCGCTGGCACCGTTACTACAACGTATGGAAGCACTTGTACATGCCCTTCCATCGATGATTCCAGTAGCACCGACAGCGCCATCGTCTCCGACTGGATTTTCATCGGCGGGAGAAACACCGTTCCTAATTCCCCCTTCCGGGGTAGTCCCATTGGTGCCTTCTCGTATATCTCCACCGATTTATCCTTCGGCTCCATCGATTCCACGACCGGCACCGACTCCATCGGCAGCACCGAAACCCTCGATGCCGTTCCCAGTGCCGATTGTACCACCGGTTCCTCCAAGGTTTCCTTCGATGCCTTCGGATCCTCAACCAGGTCCATCGGGGCTTCAACCCCCAAGTGATCCCTATGATACCTGGGGTGATGATACATCTTCTGACACAGATTTACCATCACCGCCTTCTCCTACAGAGAGTAGAAAAAGATCTCCTCCAGAGGATCTCTCCTTTATTAATTTTGTAAAGGAGATGTCCGAAATTGTGCCTTTTCAGCTGCAATCTGAGACCGATGACAGACACCAGATGATGGAACTGCTTCAATTTTTGGACGCTCCAAAAATCATCGCTTCCATCCCCATTCACCAGGTGTTTCTCGATCTCTTAAAGAAAAACTGGGAATCTCCTTCATCTGTATCACCAGTTAACAAGAAGGCTGACTCCACATACCTCGTCCAGTCAGCACCAGGCTTTCAAAAGCCTCAACTGGATCATCGCTCTGTTGTGGTTGAGTGCGCACAAAGAAAGGCCAAGCGTCTAAAACCACACTCCTCCACTCCGCCTGTCAAGGACAATAAATTCTTGGACAGTGTGGGACGGAAAGTGTACCATGGAGCTATGCTGATTTCTCGCATAGCCTCATATCAACTCTACATGACGCAATATAACAGAGCCATCCTAAAACAGATGCAAGATTTTGCTGACACATTACCTGACCAATACCAGCCACAGCTTCAGGCCCTTCTTAACAAAGGGTTTGAAGCGGGGAAGCACGAGATCAGAACGGCTTATGACATCTTCGATGCCTCCACAAAGGTTTCAGCTACTGCCATCTCGGCCAGACGTTGGGCTTGGTTAAAGTCATCCAACCTTCGCCCAGAGGTCCAGGATCGTTTAGCGGATTTACCCTGCTTAGGGGACAATTTGTTTGGAGAACAAATTCAGCAAATTGTAGCTGAATTAAAAGATCACCACGAGACGTTAAAACAACTTTCTTCTGTTCCGTCTGAGGTTTCCTCCAAACAACCACTTAAGAAGGACTCTAAGAAGTCGTTCTTTCGGCCACGCCGTTACTACCCTCCATCGGCCAGGCCTCGTCCAGCTCGATCCTCTACTAGGCCTCAGCCGCGTCAGCCTAGGAAACAAAGGCCTACTGTAGCCCCTCCTCCTGGGCCTGCGGCTGCCTTTGACTCCCCTGTAGGGAACACATGCCAAACCCCTCTTCCAGACATTCCTGTAGGAGGTCGACTGTACCATTTTCTACAACCTTGGTTGCAGATCACCTCAGATCAGTGGGTGCTAACAATTATCGCACAGGGTTACCACCTCAACTTCATAACTCTTCCGGCAGCCTCCCCGCCTCTTCAAGCGTGGAGTCTATCCACCCATTTGGCTCAATTACAACAGGAAGTATCTCTTCTTCTGCAATCAAATGCTATAGAACCCGTTCCTCCCTCTCAACGAGGCAAGGGATTCTATTCCAGATACTTCCTAATACCAAAGAAATCAGGGGGACTACGTCCCATTTTGGACCTTCGAGCCCTCAACAAATACCTTCAAAAAGAGAAGTTCAAAATGGTAACCCTAGGCGCGCTGCTCCCTCTGCTACAAAGAGGGGATTGGCTGTGCTCTCTCGACCTCAAGGACGCTTATACCCACATTGCGATCACACAATCCCATCGCAAATATCTGCGGTTTCTAGTAGGCCACGACCATTATCAATACCGTGTCCTACCTTTCGGTCTGGCTTCTGCCCCACGAGTCTTTACCAAATGTCTCGTAGTGGTAGCAGCATTCCTAAGGAAGGAAGGTGTCCACGTCTACCCCTACCTGGACGATTGGCTAATCAGGGCCTCCACCCAACAGATAGCTCAATCCTCCCTAAAATTGACAATTCAAACACTCCTTTCCTTAGGGTTTCTTGTCAATTACAAGAAATCTTGCTTAGTCCCGTCTCAAACCTTATCCTTCATTGGGGCAGACTTGGACACCTTACAGGCAAAGGCTTACCTTCCTCTTCAAAGGGTCCAGAACCTAATATCCCTGGCTCGCCAGCTCCAGTCTCAGAACACTGCCACGGCTCGCCAGTTCCTCATTCTCCTAGGACACATGGCATCCTCGGTTCAAGTCACTCCCATGACCCGACTAGCCATGAGAGTAACACAATGGACTCTACGACACCAATGGATTCAAGCTTTTCAGCCTCTGTCCTCCATAGTCACAGTCACACAAGCGCTGCGCCTATCCTTAACCTGGTGGACGACTCAGGTCAACCTCCTTCAGGGCTTACCTTTTCTTCCACCGGATCCGCAAGTAATCCTAACCACCGACGCTTCTCACATCGGTTGGGGAGCCCATGTGGACGACTTCCAAACCCAAGGGTTATGGTCCAAACAGGAAGCCGAACACCAGATCAATTTCCTGGAACTTCGAGCAATCCGCTATGCGCTCCGAACTTTCAAAGATCATCTATTTCATCAGATAATCTTAATCCAGACGGACAACCAAGTGGCCATGTGGTACATAAACAAGCAGGGAGGCACAGGCTCCTTCCTTCTGTGTCAGGAAGCTGCGCAGATTTGGGCGGAAGCCCTCTCCCACTCTATGTACCTCAGGGCCACTTACCTGCCGGGAGTAGACAATGTATTGGCAGACCAGCTGAGCCGTGTCTTCCAACCACACGAGTGGTCACTCAACCCTCTTGTAGCGACCTCTCTGTTTCAAAAGTGGGGTTTTCCCCGCATAGACCTCTTTGCGTCCCCTCAGAACCACAAAGTGGACAATTACTGCTCTCTCATTCGGAGCCAGCACTCTCGGCCGAGGGATGCCTTCTCCCTCAAGTGGACAACCGGTCTGCTCTATGCATTCCCTCCACTTCCTCTTGTGTCAAAGACTCTCGTGAAGCTACGCCAGGACGGAGGAACCATGATCCTGATAGCACCTTACTGGCCACGCCAAGTATGGTTTCCAATACTCCAGGATCTCTCCATCCGCAGGCACATTCCTCTGGGAAAGGACCCGCATCTGCTCACTCAAAACGACGGATGCCTCCTCCATCCCAACCTCCAAGCCTTGTCCCTGACGGCATGGATGTTGAAAGGTTAGTCCTTCAACCATTTAACCTTTCAGATTCCGTTTCTCGGGTCCTGTTAGCTTCACGAAAGCCTTCCACAAGAAAGTCTTACTCATACAAATGGAAACGGTACACATCATGGTGCACTTCTCAGTCCCTTGATCCCCTTTCCTGTCCAATCTCCAAATTCTTGGACTATTTATGGCATCTCTCTGAATCAGGTCTTAAAACCTCTTCTATCAGAATGCATGTCAGTGCGGTAGCCGCCTTCCATAAGGGTATTGGGGGTAATCCTATTTCGGTACAACCCCTGGTAACACGCTTTCTTAAGGGCTTGCTCCATCTGAAGCCACCCTTGCGTCCTCCGGCCCCATCCTGGGACCTTAACCTGGTTCTTGGTCGTCTAATGAAACCACCTTTCGAACCTCTGCACTCCTGTGACTTGAAATATCTCACTTGGAAAGTGTTGTTCCTTTTGGCTGTTACTTCAGCTCGCAGGGTTAGTGAATTACAGGCCCTAGTTACCTATCCGCCTTACACTAAGCTCCTGCAAGACCGGGCGGTACTTCGCACTCATCCTAAATTTTTACCTAAGGTAGTTTCGGAGTTTCATATTAATCAATTCATCATACTACCTATCTTTTTTCCCAGGCCCCACTCCAACTCTGGAGAACAGACCCTGCATACCCTAGACTGTAAACGGGCTCTAGCTTTTTACCTAGACCGTACAGTTTCTCACAGGAAGAGCACTCAATTATTCGTCTCTTTCCATCCTAACAAGTTAGGACAACCTGTGGGTAAGCAGGCTCTTTCTTCCTGGTTGGCGGACTGCATTTCTTTTTGCTATGAGCAAGCTGGCATTCCTTTTCAAGACCGTGTTAAAGCACACTCTGTGAGGGCCATGGCGACGTCAGTGGCACACCTTCGATCGGTGCCGCTTCCTGACATCTGCAAAGCTGCAACCTGGAGTTCTCTCCATACCTTTGCAGCCCACTATTGTTTGGACAAGGCTGGAAGACAGGACTCCATCTTCGGCCAATCTGTCTTGCGTAACCTTTTTCCAACCTGATGTACCAACACCCTTCCACCTACCCGGTAGGGTGCGGATGCCCTTTCCCAAATTTCTCCTCAGTTGTTGTGCCTGCTGCACACCGTTGGCTACATTTTATGCAAGTCGGGACATCCTCAGCTCGGTACTCACCCATTTGTGAGGACAACCATCCTGCTTGTCCTGTGAGAAAGCAAATGTTGCTTACCTGATGTAACAGGTGTTCTCACAGGACAGCAGGAGGTTAGTCCTCACGAAACCCGCCCGCCTCCCCGCGGTGTTGGGTTTGTTTTCTTTTTACTTTCTAGGCACTGCCTGTAGCTTGAAAATCAGACTGAAGGGAGACCCCTGCTGGCTGCAGGGTCAGTGCCTTGCTGCGCATGCCCAGTAGGGGCCAGTCAAAGTTCTGTTTAAACTTTGACAGAAGTTTTCCGTGGTGGGCTCCATCCTCGATGTCACCCATTTGTGAGGACTAACATCCTGCTGTCCTGTGAGAACACCTGTTACATCAGGTAAGCAACATTTGCTATCACCATAAAACACACCCCTTTTCCTATCACTTGCAATATTTAGTGCATTTTGATAAATCCAGGCCTTAGCCAGATAAGTAACATTTTTAGACTTGTCTGAATAAGTAGCGACTTTGTTGCTACTTAGCTGGAACTTGTCTAGATGAGTGCCACTTTCAAGATTTAGCCATATAAATCGGAATTTATCCAGATAAGTAGCATGCAACTGCTACAGATAGAAGTTGAGAAATTTTTTAATATGTGCATGGCAATGAAATTGCCAGTTTTACCAATTAATCTACCAGTTTGCCCAGTCCATCTGCAGGTGATCCTCAGCCTGAACTCTCCCCCCTCCCCCATTTCACCCAGACCACCTACCTGATCAGTATTTCATTTTTAAGATATTTACAATCACTTACTGCAGCTATAAAGCAGGTTTAAATATATGTGAGTAAGTGCAATTTATATGCATGAACTTACTTGCATAAATATTGGCCCTGTCTGGAACCCCCCTGGCCTGACATTTTTTTATTCATGCAAATGTACTTGCTTAGCTTTACTTACATGTGAATTTTGAGGTTTATAAAATAGCATAATGCAAGTATATGCTATTTACACAATTATGTGCTTATTTATATTGTGTTCAACTCTTTGAAAATTCACCTATTGTGTGGATCAAAAACCAAGCACAAAAGTATTCATGTAAATGCATACACAGACATGGTTGTTCTCTCAAAGGAGAATTTTTAAAGTATTTTGTGTGCAAAAATTAGCTTATACTTACATAAATAGCCCCTATGTGCATATATTATGAAAAACGTTATCACAATTTGCGCTAAGATAGCACTTCACATAGGTATGAGCGCAAATTGCGATAAACTGCCTATTACCATAAAACACACCCTTTTCCTATCACTTGCGATATCTATCACTATTTATTCCTATCACTATTCGAGCCTTGAAAACTGATGATACTTTGGTGATCAGCTCTGCTGATAAGGGTGAGGTGGTTGTGGTGCAGAATAAGTGGGATTATGATGCAGAGGCATTCAGGCAATTGACTGATATTAAATATTACAGTGTATGTTCTGCGGATCCAGTAGTCAGCTTGAGTGTTTGGGTCAAGGACATACTGGAGGATGCCATATGACATAAAGTTATTTCTAAAAAGGAATATGCATATATGTTACCAGATCATCCGGTGGCGCCATACATATATTTTCTTCCAAAAATACACAAATCCTTGTCCACACCACCTGGTCGGCCTATTGTGTCAGGCAAAGGCTCTATTTTTGAACCCATAGCTAAAGTGTTAGATAGTTTCTTGCAGGATAAGGTTGTTAATATTAAATCTTATATAAGAGACTCTACCCAGTTTTTGGGATGTTTGAATGAGATTGGGGATATGGGACCTAATCAGCTCTTTGTCACGGCGGATGTAACCGCACTTTATACCAATATACCTCAGGTTGAGGCTATGAAAGTGGTTACTCATGTGTTGACTGAGAGGGTAGAGAGTAATGATATCTCTTCAGTAAAGATGGGTTTTTTTGTACAATTAGCAGAAATCATCCTATGTGAATTTTATTTTACATTTCAGGGAATGTTCTATAAACAGGTCACTGGGATCCCTATGGGATCACCAATGGCCCCGTCGATTGCTTGTCTTTACATGTCGCAGTTTGAGAAGAGGTGTATTTATTCCAGTCATTTCTTTTCTCAGATCAAATGCTATAAAAGATTTATTGATGATCTCTTCTGGATTTGGGCTGGTGATATAGTGTCTTTGCAGGAATTTGAGTTGTGGCTGAATTCTGCTGATACTAATCTTCAATTCACTTTTCATCATAGTGGGGAGGATATCAGTTTTCTTGATGTCAGGGTACGATGTATCAATCAGAAGATCGAGACCACAGTGTTTGTGAAGAAAGCAGACAGAAATTCCATTTTACACTTTGAGAGCTTCCATCCTAGGAGACTTAGAGAGAGTGTGCCTGTTGGCCAGTTTCTCAGATACAGGAGAATTTGTTCTTCTGTTCAGGAATATAAGGTAAAGGCTGAAGTCTTATCCCAGAAATTCTTGGCACATGGGTATCCTAAAAAAATTGTTAAACGTGCATTTAAATGTGGTTTGTATACCCAGAAAGAAAATTTATTTTTAAAGGCCAAGAAAGATCCGGTGGAGAGGATTATATGTGTATTGTCGTATTCTGCAAGATGTGCCTCTATTCGAAAAATTATAAATAAACATTGGAATCTGTTGAGTACTATTCCAGGATGTGAGGAACATCCAGTATTTGCCTTTTCTAAAGGTCAAAATCTGAGGGCCCATATGACTTAAACGGATGATAGACAGCTTGTGGTTGTGGATACAGAGGAAGCATGTTCTGGTTGTTCAGTGTGCCCCAATAGGTTACGGTTAGAGAGTTATCAATATGACAACATGTACCGCCAGGAGGGTTGTGTATGGCATTTTGTGCCCTTGCCAATTGTTATATATTGGCCACACTAAACGTCAAATTAGATCCCATATTATCGAACATAAGAGCAACTTGATCAAAAAGGATGGGGCTCCATTGGTGGCGCATTGGAATCAAATGAAACATGGGGTTGATCAATTGAAATTTTTTGTCATTACACAGGTGAGGCCTAATATTCAAGGAGATGTGACTAGCATCCTATGGAAGCTTGAACAGAAATTTATATTTTGGTGGCGATCGGTTCAACCGCATGGCCTGAATATGGGCGTTGATTGGGAAGCATTTTACAAATAGTGTGTATGTTGGTTATGTATGTTACGCTTTATGAATATGGGTTGTGTGGGGGTTGTTGGATATGAGGTTTTTTTGGAGCATGTGTTGTGGATATATGTTGGGTTGGGTTATTAAGCTTTATGAAGATGGTTGTGTAGTATATGTTTTGTAGGTGGTTGTGAGTATGAATGGGGTGTATAATTTTTGTAAGCATGTAGTGTGAGCATTGATGATTGATGTTTGGAGTTGCATGATGTATTGTGAGTTATGGTTACTTATGGGATATGAGTCGTGATGTGCATTTAGTTTGGGAGAATGTTTTTCATTGATATCACGAGTTGATAGCGGTGTGTTTTTTGGAGTTGGATCTGATGGAATCTGGTGCGTTTCTGTGTCGTGGTTGTACAGTGAGCTTGCTGAGGGGTGACACCGCTATGGATACGTAGTGATGTAGTGTGGATCCAGAGAACATGTTGAGGCTCCATTATGGATACGCAGTGACGTAGTGTAGATTTCGAGAATATGAGGTTTGTTATTGGGTGTGCGTGTTTGCTCGTGAATGATCACGTTGTTGTACATTGTTGAGGTAGTGGTGGATGGGGGTGTTTGATTAGATATTGGTTTGTGTAGTACGGGTGGTGTTCTGGGTGTGGTTGTTGGATGTGGGTTTATATGCGGAGCTTCTCGCTATGCGATTAACTGCACCTTGTTGTGGAGATTCGCTATGCTGCGAGACATTCGTTGTTGGAATTGGGTGCGCCATTGGGCTGTGGTGAAGAGCTGTGGTATTTCTAAACTGAGTAGTACAATTTGTAAGGTAGGAGTGGTTTTGACAATAGGTTTTTGTGTCAACTTGAGCGTTGTGGAAATTTGGTTAAGAGATTCATTCTTATTGTGTACTTTGTTTTGCAATAGGTACACGTAAGTTGGACTACGTGAGAGAAGATGGAAGGAGTATACTAATATGTGTTTAGCACGCTGAAGATTTGTGAAAGGTTGTCCTTTGTGATTGATTCATAATTGTGTTGAAGTGAATCTTTATTAAGAATTTTAGGAGTTTAATATATATTTTTTATTTTAGGTGGTGGTACTATGTACGCCGTGAACAGCTATTTCTCTTGTTAAAATTGTGGAGGAAGTGAGTTTTTGGCTACATAGGTTGCTTGTGACAACGATGGTTGGGATTTGATGTTTAATGTGCCTTTTTAAATGTTTTGTAAGATAATTGTTGCTCTTGTCAAATCTTTGAAGGGAAAATCAGCTGCTGGGCTGTTTTGAAGGTGTGTTGCTTCAGCGGATGGAAGGCTGGAAAGCTTCGCTGACTTCTGGTTGAGTCGGGAATAAATCGTCCCCTGAAGAAGCTGCAGCGAAACAGGGATCCTTGTTGGGACGTAGTGGAGTGCTCCCATATAAAAGGGACGTGGTGGAGTGCTCCTATATGAAAATAATATGTGGCGGAGCATGTTCAGATGACGATTGGTTCAAGTTTTAGTAAAGATTTATTCTGAGATACTGTAGAGGGGTCAAGGTGGGATATGGAAAGTTTCAGATAAGAGATATTTAGAATAAATTGTAGAAGGGTGAAGGTGATTAGTAGGGGGGTATTGTCCTTACAAATTGTGAGTATTAGCAGGGTCGTGTTCTTAAGTGTGGTGGTGGTTTTAGTGGGTGGGGAGTGTGTGTGGTATGAATGAGTATGTTTGGAATGGGTTATTTTTAAGGTGTTGGCTGCTAGTTCATTGGTATTATGGTGGGGTAGTAATGCATATGATGTTGCACATGTCTTTGTACTAAGGATGTACTTATAGATACATTTGTGAAGTTTACATGTATATAATTATATTAATACATTTGTTAGATAAATTAAATGATGTAAATTGCTGATGAAATTAATGTATTAAAGTTTGCAGATTGATGATATGGGATTCCCTATGTGTATGTGTGAATCATATATTATGAAAGCCACAAGTACACGCTATTCTAAAAGACACATACATGCATATGTTTCCCAACTTACTCATATATTACTCCAGTTAATTATCTGATGTGATAATAAACTTTTTATATTGTGTAGTACTGACTGGGGGCAGGTCTGGGTAAACTAGGGGGAGTTCAGGCTGAAGCACCAGGAGGGCCTCAATGGTTTGGAGAAGGACTGGCAAACTGGTGGACTGGACTGGTAAAACTGGTGATTTCCTCAAATTGCATGTGCAACTCAGAATTTACGCAACTAAGTCCTTATTTACTTTTGCGTGTAAATTATATGTGCGTAATATGTGCGTATATGTTTATAAAAGGTGGGGAAAGTACACGCTTCAATGCATTGAAATACATAGTTTCAATGCATCGCATGTATTTGCTCCTAGACCTGCATACATACAAATGTTTAGCAAACATAGCCGTATTTTATAATATGCCCGGATGTGATAAATACTGTAATAAAATTGTGCATGCCCATACACACTTGTATATGGGCACACGCATGTTTCAAAGTTATCCTGCCTGGTTTTATACCGAAAGATATAGATATTTATGGCTGGTTCTCCTTTTGTCTATTATTTTTATTTCTGTTATTTTGTTGTCTATTTTAATGGTTTTACTGCAGACATTACAGGTCTTATGGCAGTATTCTTTGTGACGGCAATTTTCAGACAACTGCTGAGTGGCGGGTAAAATAATCTGCTAATTTCAGACAGTTATCTTTAAACCAAATTTCAACTTTACTTAACCAGCTAGGTTTTCAGCTAAAAATTCATCTAAAACTAGCTGTTCCGATTCTGACCAGCTAGATTTAGAGAACTTAGCCATTTAGCGCTTGAAATCCGTGCTAACTGGTTGAGACATCCAACCCCCCGCATATAGCCTCCATGCCATCTGACCCTCCACCCCTCATCCCCCAAGCTTCCCTCCCACATGACTATAATTTAAAAAAAAATTCTGCTGCCCCATCCCCCTCACAAATGGCTATTATTTTACCAAACAAATTGCCTCCCACTCCTCCTCTCCCAAATGATTGTAATTGTAAAATAATAACTGCCAACCCCATTCCTCCTGAATGACTGTAATTAAAAAACAATTGCCTGCCACCATAATATTCCTACTCCCAATCCATTCTGTCACCAAAAAACATGTTTGCCTGGCTAGGGATAACACACTTCTTTCTCTTCTGGCTATTACAAAAAAAGGCAAATGAAAATACCACAGGTCAATTAAAAAGACACTGGAGAGTGTCAAAAACTCTTTTGCTCATTTCAAAGGGCATTCATATATGCGGTCCAACACATTTGGGTCATAATTATCTCCTTTTTTTTAAAATTATTTCTGCTGCTGTATAATTATAGCCTTGAAGAAATTTGGCCTGGATTTTAAAAGGCTTACATGCACCGGGCCTTTTTTTTTAAAAAGGCCCGGTCACACGAGTAAGACCCGGGGCTTCGGAAAAGGGGAGGGGGCGAGGCAGGGTCAGAGGCTCCCAGCACAGCGGCCATTTGCTGCTGTGCCAGGGGATCGTGTGCCAGCAGGCTGCCGGCAGGCACAGAAGGTAAGATAAAGGTTAGGGCTAGAGGGAAGGGAGGTTAATTTAGGGGGTTAGGAGGGAATGGGGGATGGCCGCGGGAGTCTGCGTGCACAAGTTGCACTAATGTGCACCCCTTGTGTGCGCCAACCCCCGATTTTATAACATGCGTGCACTGGCGAGCGAGCATGATATAAAATTGCACGTCCATGTGTTTGCACATGGACGCACGCGTCTAGGTCTGAAAATCTACCCCTTTATTTTTTTTTATCTTTTTCTTTACAAAATAAGAGCTAATTTTTAGAATTATTGCAAAAACGAGTTTGCCACTTCTGGTTTAGACATATATTGCTGTAGAAAATAGTTTTAAGCACTAATACCAATATTAAGTGACTATATGAAACTACCGTATTTTCCGGCGTATAAGATGAGTTTTTAACCCCTGAAAATCTTCTCAAAAGTCGGGGGTCGTCTTATTGGGCGAATAATTACCGTATTTTTTGCTCCATAAGACGCACCTTTTTCCCCCAAAAGTGGGGGGGGGAAATGTCTGTATCTTATGGAGCGAATATAAAAAAAAAAAAATCTAACAAAACCCCCCACCCTCCTGACCCCCCAGACCTGCCAAATTAATTTACTGCAACCCCCCACCCTCCTGACCCCCCCCCCCAAGACCTGCCAAAAGTCCCTGGTGGTCCAGCGGGGGTCCAGGAGCGGTCCGGGAGCGATCTCCTGGACTTGGGCCATCGGCTGCCAGCAATCAAAATGGCGCCGACAGCCCTTTGCCCTTATTATGTCACTGGGGTCGACCAATGGCAGCAGTAGCCCCTGTGACATAGTAAGGGCAAAGGGCCGTCGGCGCCATTTTGATTACTGGCATCAGATTATTTTAATAATAGGTTACAAATTAATTGAAATAGTTCTGAAATTTCATTTTTTAGTTCTTTCAGAACCCTGGGGTGAATATCATCCAGTCCGGGTGATTTACTAATCTTCAGTTTGTCAGTGAGGCCTACCACATCTTCCAAGTTCACTGTGATTTGGTTCAGTTGATCTGAATCATCACCCATGAAAACCTTCTTTGGAACGGGTATCTCTCCAACATCCTCTTCAGTAATCACCGAAGCAATCATTTAATCTTTCTACAATAGCCTTATCTTCTCTAAGTGCCCCTTTAACCCCCTTGATCCTCCAAAGGTCCAACCAACTCCCTCGCAGGCTTGTGAGTTTTTGTCTTTACAGCCAATTTCTTTTCAAATTCTCCCTTAGCCTGTCTTATTAATGTCTTACATTTAACTTGCCAATGCTTATGCTTTATCTTATTTTCTTCTGATGGATCCTTCTTCCAATTTTTGAATGAAGATCTTTCGGCTAAAATAATCTCTTTCACCTCACCTTTTAACCATGCCGGTAATAGTTTTGCCTTCCTTCCACCTTTCTTAATGCGTGGAATACATCTGGACTGTGCTTCTAGGATGATATTTTTTTAACAATGTCCATGCCTGTTGTACACCTTTTACCTTTTGTACCTGCCCCTTTCAGTTTTTTAGCGATAGCTAAAGCCAGAAGAATGTTGGGCTGCATAGAGAGAGGAATAACAAGTACGAAAAAGGAGGTGATTATTCCCTTGTACAGGTCATTGGTAAGGCCTCACCTGGAGTATTGTATTCAGTTCTGGAGACCTTATCTCAAAAGGGACAGAGAGGATGGGGTCTGTCTAGAGAAGGGCAACAAAAATGGTGAAGGGTCTCCATCAAATGACTTATGAGGAGAGGTTGAAGGACCTAGATACCCTGGAGGAGAGGAGGTGCAGGGGAGATTTGATACAGACCTTCAGATACCTGAAAGGTTTTAATGATGTACATTCAACAATCCTTCTCCATTGGAAAGAAATCAGTAAAACTAGGGGGTCATGAAATGAAACTCCAGGGAGGAAGACTCAGAACCAACATCAGGAAATATTTCTTCATGGAGGATGCCTGGAATGCCCTTCCGGAGTAGGTGGTGAATACAAAAATGATGAAAGATTTCAAAGGGGCATGGTATAAACTGGTGGATCTCTAAAAGCTAGAGGATGGAAATGAGGAAAAGAGCACATGGTGGTAACTTGCTGGTGTGGCGGATACTACCCTTAACCAACAAGCCTTCATACTGTTGATACAACTCATTATTGCTCTCTGCTTTAATGTCAGGGGGAAAAGAGGAAAAGGAGAATTAATTTCAGACAGCAACCAACAAGGACATGAATTTTACGGTCTTGGAAAACAAATAAACATGGAGGTAACTTGCTGATGTGGCTGTTAATACCCTTAACCAATAAGCCTTATATTTTTTATATAACTCCAACATTGCTGTCTGCTTCAATGGCAAGAGATAAAGGGGCATTGGACTCAGACAGAAACCAACAAGGGCCATGACTTTAACGGTTTGGGAAAATAAGTATGGGGGGTAACTTGCAAGGCAGTTGCCACCCTCTGTTGATACCTTTATGGGGGAGACCTGTATGGCATGGCTGGTGCTACCATAAGCTTGCTGGGTAGACTAGATGGACAATTTGGTCCTTTTCTGCCATCATTTCTATGTTTCTGTGATAATAGTGTTCAAATTTGCACATAACAATCAACATCACAAAACCTATTGTAACAGAATGTTCTGAACGTTGTGCTGGAGTTAGCAATCTGTTCTGTTCGGAGTTAACAGTCTGCTTGGGAGTTAGCAATCTGTTCTGAAACCGCTATCTGATGGGAGGAGCAATCAGATAGGAGTTAGCATTCTGTAGTATTTAGGAGAGTTGTGGGTAGATCCTTGGACCAGTGGCAGATGACCACGCCCCCGGGGAAGACCCCGAGAGGGACCACTGGTCAGGCTCAGAGTATAGCGACAGACACACACTAGTTCTTTTATTAGACAGTATACTGAACCACCAGAGGTGGCAGTAGTGAGCTGGAATGCCCGGCTGGGCTGTAGCCCCTCAGAAGCTGGAACAGCGATCCCTGGAGGATGAGCTGTAGAGAAACTGAAATATAGTGAGTAGGCAGGGTAAGCAGAGTTCATGTACCGAACCAGATGGTAAGACTCACACAATGTCTCATAGAAGCCCAGGAGCTGGAAAAAAATAGGCCCTTGAGGAGCGAGTACCTGGTTCCAGGGAAAGCTCTGAGAGACCGATGGTAACTCACAGATGTAGTAGGCAGTGCTGGCTTCCAGGCAGAAGTGAATTCGAAGAAGTCTGGGAACAAGGGCCCTCGAGGAGCGATTACCAGTTCCAGACTGCAATCTACAAGTAAGAGAGAGAGCGAGGCCCCCGAGGAGTGGGTACCCCTGGTTAGTCCGAGGAGGCAGAGTAGCATAGATAGAACGATTCTCACAGGACAAGCAGGATGGTTGTCCTCACAAATGGGTGACATCGATGATGGAGCCCAACCACGGAAAACTTCTGTCAAAGTTTCAGGAACTTTGACTGGCCCCTACTGGGCATGCCCAGCACGGCACTAACCCTGCAGCCAGCAGGGGTCTCCCTTCAGTCTTCTTTTTTCCGCACAGCAGTAGCCACGCGGTCAAAGAGCTCTTAACCACGTTCCTGACAGGAATTCTTTAATTAAAAATTTCTGAAGAAAATTTGCCCCTCAGGGGTCTCCCTTCTTCAAATTTTTCATCCGCGGAACTTCGGTAAGTTTTCGCCGTCGTTTGCTCGACTACCGTCGAGTTTGGCCCTTGAGGCCCGTTGGCAGTCAACAGTCCCGCGGCTAAATTTTTGGCCTATGGCCATGGCGTCGGGGTTCCGTCGGTGTCCGGATTGTACCCAAACTATGTCAATCACAGACCCCCATAGAGTCTGTGTTTTGTGCTTAGGAAGCGAGCATGATGTCCTGACTTGCACCAAATGTGCCCTAATGACACCAAAAGGTCGCAAAGCCAGAATGGAGAAGATGGGACTCCTTTTCCATGCTCGTACCCCAACGCCATCGATTGCATCGACGTCATCGGAACCGGCACCGTCGAAGTCTCATCATCATCGACAGCCCTCCGGTGACCGTCCGCCATCGACGACTTCACGGCCATCGACTCCTGTCCCTTCCCCTGATCATCGAGGGGATCGGAAGGAGAAACATCGCCATCGACGTCATAAGTCTCGGCCCGTCGAGGAATCGATGTCATCGACCTCCGTACCGTCCGAGCCTCCGCCAAAGAAGTCTCGACCAGAAGTGGCACCGTCCACTCCTGTCTCGCAGACACCGAGGCAACCCTCACCCCTCCGGGGTTTGGGAGCCTCGATTCCACCGGTGATGGTGGTCCCTCCGGCTCAGCCTCAGCCTCCCTCTCCCGTCGAGCCGGGTCTCGTTACCCCAGGTCTCCGGGCAGAACTGGACTGGCTGGTCCAGGAGGCCATCGACAAGGCGATACTACGGTTCCAGACTCCTCCGGCACCGAGAGTGGAACCGGTCACCGATCCGATTCCAGCAGCACTGGCGCCGCTGCTTGCCTGGATGGAAGCGCTTATGAATGCCCTTCCACCGGCACTACCCGGATCACCGACAGCCTTCTCATCAGGTGGAGAAACACCGTACCAAATTCCCCCCTCGGGGGTAGTTCCATCGGTGCCTTGTTGTCCCTCGCCACCGATACATTCCTCGGGGGCGATACGCACATCAGCTCCACCGAGGATTCCGATGCCGACACCGATTCCCTCGATGCCGACACCGGTTCCTTCGATGCCGGCACCGATACCGATGCCGGCATCGATTCCATCGAGGACGTTCTCGATGCCCCCGGTGATTCCTTTGAGTTTCTCGGAGCCTCAACCGGGGCCTTCAGGTATTCAGCCCGCTCATGGTCCTAAGGGTCAGCAACCTGATCCTTATGACACTTGGGGTGATGATACCACTTCAGATACCGACGACTTGCCTTCACCACCCTCACCAGCAGAGAGTAGAAAGTGTTCTCCTCCGGAGGACCTCTCTTTCATAAATTTTGTAAAGGAAATGTCGGACTTGGTTCCTTTCCAACTTCAATCTGAACAAGATGACAGGCACCAGATGATGGAATTGCTCCAATTCCTGGATGCCCCTAAGGTCATCACCTCTATTCCAATTCATCAGGTTTTTCTAGACCTTCTCAAAAAGAATTGGGAATCTCCTGGATCTGTTGCTCCGGTAAACAAAAAAGCTGACTCTACCTACCTTGTACAGTCAGCACCTGGCTTTCAGAAACCACAATTGGATCATCATTCTGTCGTGGTAGAATCAGCTCAAAAGAAAGCTAAACGAGTAAAGCCACATTCTTCCATACCTCCTACTAAGGAAAATAAATTCCTAGATAGTATAGGTAGGAAGGTATACCAAGGAGCCATGCTGATTTCTAGAATAGCTTCTTATCAGCTGTATATGACTCAATATAATAGTCATACTTAAACAGATGCAGGACTACTCAGATGCCTTACCAGAACAGTTCCAGCCACAGCTTCAATCCCTATTAAATAAAGGATTTGAAGCTGGGAAGCATGAAATAAGAACAGCTTATGACATCTTTGATGCTTCTACTAGACTTTCTGCTACAGCTATCTCTGCTAGACGCTGGGCTTGGCTCAAGTCATCTGACCTTCGTCCGGAGGTCCAGGACAGGCTCTCTGACTTGCCTTGTCTAGGGGATAATTTGTTCGGTGAGCAAATTCAGCAAATTGTTGCTGAACTAAAGGATCATCATGAGACACTTAAACAGCTCTCATCTATTCCTCCTGACTTGCCTTCTAAACAGCCGTTTAGAAAAGACTCCAAAAAGTCTTTCTTCGGGCCACGAAAGTATTATCCCCCACTAGCCAAGGCTAGGCCTGCGAGGTCTTACCATAAAACTCAACCTCGCCAGTCTCGTAAACAAAAGCCCGCACCAGCTCCACAACCTGGCCCTGCGGCGGGTTTTTGACTCTCATTTAGAGAGCACTTGCCAAACCCCTCTTCCAGCCATACCAGTAGGAGGTCGGCTATGCCACTTTCTAAAAAGGTGGCATCATATCACCACAGATCAGTGGGTGATAGCGATAGTTGCACAGGGTTACCATCTCAACTTCCTGACTCTACCTTCCGACTCCCCACCCCTGCAGGAGTGGAGACTCACTGATCACTCTATTCTTTTAGAGCAGGAAGTATCTCTTCTCCTACAGTCAAACGCTATAGAACCCGTGCCTCCCTTACAACAAGGACTAGGGTTCTACTCCAGGTACTTCCTAATCCCAAAAAAGTCAGGGGGACTTCATCCGATCTTGGACCTACGGGCCCTCAACAAGTACCTTCACAAGGAGAAGTTCAAGATGGTAACCCTGGGCTCGCTTCTCCCTCTGCTGCAAAGAGGGGATTGGCTATGCTCTCTATAGAAACATAGAAACATAGAAATGACGGCAGAAGAAGACCAAACGGCCCATCCAGTCTGCCCAGCAAGCTTCACACATTTTTTCTCTCATACTTATCTGTTTCTCTTAGCTCTTGGTTCTATTTCCCTTCCACCCCCACCATTAACGTAGAGAGCAGTGATGGAGCTGCATCCAAGTGAAATATCTAGCTTGATTAGTTAGGGGTAGTAGGGATAGTAACCACCGCAATAAGCAAGCTACACCCATGCTTGTTTTACCCAGACTATGTTATACAGCCCTTATTGGTTGTTTTTCTTCTCCCCTGCCATTGAAGCAGGGAGCTATGCTGGATATGCGTGAAGTATCAGTTTGTTTTTTTTCTCCCCTGCCATTGAAGCAGAGAGCTATGCTGGATATGCGTGAAGAATCAGTTTTTCTTCTCTCCTGCCGTTGAAGCAGAGAGCTATGCTGGAAATGCGTGATGTATCAGTCTTCTCCCATGCCGTTGAAGCAGAGAGCCATGCTGGATATGCATCTAGACCTCAAAGATGCATATACCCACATTGCGATCACGCAATCTCATCGCAATTATCTGCGTTTTCTAATAGGCCGAAATCACTACCAATATCAAGTGCTACCTTTCGGCCTGGCATCCGCACCACGAGTTTTCACCAAATGCCTCGTGGTAGTGGCAGCCTTTCTGAGGAAGGCAGGTGTCCACGTCTACCCCTACCTGGACGATTGGGTAATCAGGGCCCCAACCCAGCAGATAGCTCGGTCCTCCCTGACCCTAACAATTCAAACTCTGCTTTCTCTAGGATTTCTTGTCAATTACAACAAATCCTACTTAGTCCCATCTCAGACCTTATCCTTCATTGGGGCAGACTTGGACACCTTACAAGCAAAAGCCTTCCTTCCTCATCCACGGGTTCAAACCCTTGTGTCCCTAGCTCGCCAGCTGCAGTCTCAACCCACAGCTACAGCTCGCCAATTCCTCATTCTACTGGGATACATGGCCTCCTCAGTTTATGTGACTCCCATGGCCCGTCTGGCCATGAGAATCACGCAATGGACTCTGAGACTGCAATGGACACAAGCTGTTCAGCCTCTGTCCTCCATTGTTCGCATCACTGATGCACTCCGTTTGTCCCTTGCCTGGTGGACAAATCAATCCAACCTCCTACAGGGCTTGCCTTTTCTTCCACCAGATCCCCAGGTAATCCTCACCACCGATGCTTCCAACATCGGTTGGGGAGCCCATGTAAACAATCTACAAACTCAAGGGTTCTGGTCACCAGAGGAAGCCAAACACCAGATAAATTTCCTGGAACTGAGAGCAATCCGATACGCTCTCAAGGCCTTTCAAGATTGCCTATCAAACCACACAATCTTAATTCAGACGGACAACCAGGTGGCCATGTGGTACATAAACAAGCAGGGAGGCACAGGCTCCTTCCTTCTGTGTCAGGAAGCTGCGCAGATTTGGGCAGAAGCCCTCTCCCACTCCATGTACCTCAGGGCCACCTACTTGCCGGGAGCAGACAATGTATTGGCAGACCAGCTGAGCTGCGTCTTCAACCACACGAGTGGTCACTCAATCCCTTCGTAGCGACCTCTCTGTTTCACAAATGGGTTTATCCCCACATAGACCTATTTGCGTCCCCTCAGAACCACAAAGTGGACAATTACTGCTCTCTCATTCGGAGCCAGCACTCTCGGCCGAGGGATGCATTCTCCCTCACGTGGACAACCGGTTTGCTTTATGCATTCCCTCCACTTCCCCTTCTGTCGAAGACTCTCGTGAAGCTGCATCAGGACAGGGGAATTATGATCCTGATAGCACCGCACTGGCCACGCCAAGTGTGGTTTCCCATACTTCAGGATCTCTCCATCCGCAGGCACATTCCTCTGGGAAAGGACCCGCATCTAATCACTCAAAACGACGGATGCCTCCTCCATCCCAACCTCCAAGCCTTGTCCCTGATGGCATGGTTATTGAAAGGTTAGTCCTTCAGCCCTTTAACCTTTCAGATTCAGTTTATCGTGTCCTGATCGCTTCACGAAAGCCTTCCACAAGGAAATATTATTCCTACAAATGGAAAAGGTATACATCATGGTGCACTTCTCAGTCATTTGATCCCCTTTCCTGTCCAATTTCTAAATTCTTGGACTATCTCTGGCATCTATCAGAATCAGGTCTAAAGACCTCTTCCATTAGAATGCATGTTAGTGCAGTAGCCGCCTTCCACAAAGGCATTGGGGGTGTCCCTATTTCAGTACAACCCCTTGTTACACGCTTTCTTAAAGGCTTGCTCCATCTGAAGCCACCTTTACGTCCTCCGGCCCCATCTTGGGACCTTAATCTGGTTCTTGGTCGCCTTATGAAACCACCTTTCGAACCTCTGCACTCTTGTGACCTAAAATATCTCACATGGAAAGTGTTATTCCTTTTGGCTATCACTTCGGCTCGCAGGGTTAGTGAACTACAGGCCTTAGTCACCTATCCGCCTTACACTAAACTCCTACAGGACCGGGCGGTACTCCGCACTCACCCTAAGTTTTTGCCTAAGGTAGTTTCGGAGTTTCATATCAATCAATCCATCATACTACCTATCTTCTTTCCCAGGCCCCACTCCAACTCGGGGGAACAGACTCTGCATACCCTAGACTGTAAGCATGCTCTAGCTTTCTATCTAGACCGCACAGTTGCCCATAGGAAGAGCACTCAATTATTCGTCTCTTTCCATCCTAACAAGTTAGGGCAACCTGTGGGTAAGCAGGCTCTTTCCTCCTGGTTAGCGGATTGCATCTCCTTCTGCTATCAACAAGCTGGCATTCCTTTCCAAGACCGTGTCAAAGCACACTCTGTGAGGGCCATGGCGACTTCAGTAGCACACCTTCGATCGGTGCCGCTTCCTGACATCTGCAAGGCTGCAACCTGGAGTTCCCTCCATACATTTGCAGCCCACTATTGTTTGGATAAAGCTGGAAGACAGGATTCCATCTTCGGCCAATCTGTCTTGCATAACCTTTTTCCAACATGATGTACCAACACCCTTCCACCTTCCCGGTAGGGTGCGGATGCCCTCTCCCAAATTCCACCATCCTGCTTGTCCTGTGAGAAAGCAAATGTTGCTTACCTGATGTAACAGGTGTTCTCACAGGATAGCAGGATGTTAGTCCTCACGAAACCCGCCCGCCACCCTGCGGTGTTGGGTTCGTTTTTTATTTTATTTTTCGGCACTGCCTGTAGCTTTGAAACAAGACTGAAGGGAGACCCCTGCTGGCTGCAGGGTTAGTGCCGTGCTGTGCATGCCCAGTAGGGGCCAGTCAAAGTTCCTGAAACTTTGACAGAAGTTTTCCGTGGTTGGGCTCCATCCTCGATGTCACCCATTTGTGAGGACTAACATCCTGCTGTCCTGTGAGAACACCTGTTACATCAGGTAAGCAACATTTGCTATCCTTATCCTTGCTAACTCAATCTGTTAGCAAATTCTAAGACCTTAAATATCTGTCGCGGGTGACGTTATCTTCGGGGGACGCCCCCGAGGTTCGCGCCATCGCCGGTAGTTCAGTCGGGGCCGCGCTGCGCGCGCGCCCCTAGGCCTCCAGGAAACATGGCAGTCAGCAGCGTGGAGCCGGTCCGGGGATGCCGGAGGACCTTGGCAGAGAAACACCGCGACAGCCAATTTTCCCGAGGGCGAAGAGGGAGGTGCCAAAGAGGTGAGGAGGGCGGAGAGAGGGCATCGGGAACCGACGGACACAACAGAGAACATGTTGAAAAATAAAAGTGTAAACTGTTTCCCACTTCCTTGTCATATTCAGCCCTGGAGGAGAAAGAGGAGGTAAGTTTCAAAGGAGTCACTCAAGCAAATATAACATTCTGTCATAGCAATTTTCAAAAGCTCATTTATACGCAGGGCCGGTAAATTTAAACAGGTGAGCGGGCATACATGCACGTGATCATCAACCTGCAACCAGAGATGCATCCATTTTATAACATGTGCGCATATATGCGCGCACATGTACATGTGTTCAGTCTATTTTATATGTGCGTGCAATTTTAAATGGACGCGCGCGTATGTGTGCGCAAATCTCGCATCTACCGCATTTTACAAGAGACATGTACCAATGCTATTTGCCATTTTCTCAGTTTGTTCCCAGTTCACTCACTTTAGGGACAGGACTTGCAACCCCCCCGCCCCCCTAATTTAATAGCCTCCCTTCCCACTGTTAGCCCCAGCACTTAAAACCCCACTGATGTGCCTACATTTTTTTTGTTTTAAAAGTTACATGTCGTCATCCACAGCAGAAGTACATTTTCACCACAGGGGAACCCGGCGCGTGCAAGGCCGTGTAAAGTATTTAGGAGCACATTTCTTGCCCAGGCCCCGACACACCCATGCCCGCCCAGACCACGGCCATGCTCTGCCTCTTTTCTGAAACTTTTTACCTGTGCGTGCAGCGGGAGATGCGCATGTCCTCGGGCAGCTTTTAAAATCCGCTTGGCACACGCTGCTTCGACTTGTGTGCGAATCTTCCGGTTCTGACGCGTGCAGGGCATTTAAAATTCATCTAGTAAAGTGCACTTGTACATGTAAAACCTATTGACAATTAAATGGCATATATCGTAGCAATTTTCAAAAGCCCGATTTCACGTATAAAGTGCATATACATGTGTAAAACCCAGTTTTAAGCAGGTAAATCCTTTTGAAAATTTCCCCCATACAGTTTAATAAAAAAATCCAACATGGTTCCTTTTTGGAAAGTAATTTTTCAGTATGACTTCTCCAACCATTCTGAATTTGGCCTATGACACACTAAATAAAATCTTTAAAGCAGTCACCTGCTCCTAAATAACGTTATATCATGGGCACCAATGCTTCTACACCTATGATGTTTAATTAAGCTTGTTTTAATCATCCACTTAGTTTTTCCTACATATGGTAATGGGTAAGGGCACAGCAAAACATATAGCAGATGGCAAGAGAGGCAGCTTGGTTGTGCCCCAAAGGAAAAATACATTTAAAGGTTTATTTTAAAAGCCCAAAGCGTGCCAAAATCAGGGGATGCGCGAATATGTCGGGCTCGAGTGCCAGGAGCATATTTTAAAAGCCTCCCAGATACACGCATAAATGCCGCTGTGCGCACATCTCGGAATGTCTCAAAAAGGGAAGTGGGCATGGTCTGGGCTGGGCATGGGCAGTACATGGGAGTTTTGTGACTTTAACCAGAAATTTGCATGTAAATACTTAAGTGATCAGCACTCGCTGAGGCCCCCTGCTTCGTAAATTTACTTCTGCTGTGGATGGCATGTAAGTAAAAAAAGAAATAAATAAAGAGCCATTTCAGAGGGGTTTAAAGGGTCTGGGGTAACTGGGGAATATACAGGCTATCAAACCAGGGGTTCTGGAGGACCTATCTGTTAACTGGGTGAACTGCGAATGAACTGGTAAAACTGGAAATGCATCGGCACATGTCCCTTATAAAATCCCCCCACTTACGCGGGAGAACAGGATTTGCGCACGCAGGCTCGTGCCACTTATAATTCAGCGCCCGTGCACATGGCCAGGCTATTTTATAACATGCGCACATAAATGCACATATGCTACAAAATAGCCGTATCCTTGGCGCAGGCCAATGAACATTTTCGCATGTGCACCTGTGCGCCAGTTTAAAAATCACCTTCCCTGTCTGAGGATGAACAAATTCTTTTATCTCAATGGTGTAGGGGCACAAATTACAATTCCCAAATTTTCCATGACCAATCTCTGTAAAAGTATCACGCGCTATCATATCAATGGCATATGGCTTCAAATCTGCAGAGACCAGTCTGTCACGGATATTGGATCCTTGAGTGTATGCAGTGCATGGCAGATTCCAAAGAGAAAGATGTAACTGCAATGTATGCCAGTGTAGCTGCCTAATACACTTAATCCCCACTGAATATATTGAAAATAGAACCACAGAAGTCATCTTCTTGTCTCTAATTACCTCTTTGTTATGCTGTAAGAGCTGTGTTCTGTCAGAAAATAGAGCTCTTTTATATGCCTTTCAAACTACATTACGGAGATATCTTTTACAGAGAAATCTCTCTTGCATCTTCATTGCCTTTTGCTTGAATTCAGTGTTGGAGGAAAAAGTTTCCACATTGTGGGATTACATATTGTATTGTAATAGATTGTTCCAGTCTCTCTTTCTTCTATAAAGTCTAGTAATAAAACCAGGATTTGAATATTCTGTCCTGATATCCAAAAATGGAACACTTGATCCATCCATCTGAAAAGTAAATTTTAAATTGCTATCATGTTTGATTCTGTTATGAACACATCCCAACTGTTCTGCTGTACCAGAACAAATAAGGAACATGTCATTATTATTAATATTTCTGGACACAAATATGCGATGATGTTCAACGTCAGCAGCATATAAATTTGCAACATCGGAGGCCAAGGCCTCACCCATCATGGTTCCTTTAATCTGGAGATTAAAGATCCCATCAAAACCAGAACAACTGGATAAAAGTACTAATTCAGCCAGTTTCCTGATATAAACTATTAGAAAGTGGCCACATTGTGTAGATGTCAGCGTATTGCAAATGATATCCAAAGCTTTCTGTTTAGGACATTGATAGAAAGTGCCTCATTGTCCATAATTACCAGAATGTTTTCCCCCACATTCAAGATGTTTAAATGTCAATCATGTGCATATGGCTTTAAAGGAATGTCAAGTAGTATAGATAAAGGCTCCAACTGGATAAGTTCTTGGAGGAGAAGTCCATTACCTGCTATTAAGTTCACTTAGAGAATAGCCACTGCCATTAGCAATGGTAACATGGAATAGACTTAGTTTTTGGGTACTTGCCAGGTTCTTATGGCCTGGATTGGCCACTGTTGGAAACAGGATGCTTGGCCTGACCCAGTATGGCATTTTCTTATGTTCTTAACAAAGATCCATTTGTTGACATTATAGGATGCCCAGGAGGATTTCGTAAAAAGCAAAATTGCTTACCTTGTAATAGGTGTTATCCCAGAACAGCAGGATGTAATCCTCACATATGGGTGACGTCACTGACGGAGCCCTATTGCAGGAAAAAACTTCTGTCAAAGTTTCTAGAAACTTTTGACTGGCTACCTGAGGCTATTGAACATGCCCAGCATGCCATGATATTCCCTGCCACAGGGGTCTCACTTCAGTCTCTTGTATAGCAATAAGCTTTAGCAAAAATAATTAAATAAGAACAATATGTGTCCCAACTCCGCGGTGTGGCAGGTGAGTTTCGTGAGGACTACATTCTGCTGTCCTGGGATAACACCTATTACAAGGTAAGCAATTTTGCTTTATCCCAGGACAAGCAGGATGCTAGTCCTCACATATTGGTGATTAGCAAGCTAGAGGCTGAGTCATTTTGTATTGAGACAACAGTAGAGTATTGTTGTTGAAATGAGTCAGCCGAAGATTAAAGCAGGTTGGTTGTAGAAGGAGTTGGGTTTAAACAGGAAACAAGTTCTTCAAGACAGATTGTCCATAGGCTGAATCTTGTCGTCCTTGTTTGTCCAAACAGTAATGAGCTGCAAAGGTGTGAAGAGAACTCCATGTTGCTGCTTTACATATGTCAATGATTGGCACTGAACGATAGTGTGCTATTGAAGTGGACATTGCTCTTACTGAGTGTGCCTTTACTCGCCCTTGGAGAGGAAGGCCTGCTTTTTCGTAGCAAAACTGTATGCAATCTGCTAGCCAATTGGATAGAGTTTACCCACTGCTTTACCAGGTTTGTTTGGATCATAAGAAACAAAGAGTTGATTGGATTTCCTGTGGACTGTAGCGCGTTTTAAATAAAATGAAAGAGCACGTTTACAGTCCAAGGTATGTAAGGCTGTTTCTCCTTGATGAGAATGAGGCTGTGGGAAAAATGTGGGTAAAACTATGGATTGGTTCAAGTGAAATTCCGTAACTACCTTAGGAAGGAATTTTGGATGTGTACGGAGAACCACTCTATCATGCAGGAATTTTGTGTAGGATTCGTACGTAACAAGTGCCTGTAACTCACTAACCCTCCTAGCTGAAGTAATAGCTATAAGGAAGATAGTCTTCCATGTGAGGAATTTTAAATCACAAGAATCTATGGGTTCAAAAGGAGAACGCATGAGTCTAGTTAGTACCAAATTCAGATCCCATTCTGTGACTGGTGGTCAAATTGGTGGTTTAAGATGAGTTAAACCTCTCATAAACCTGCTGACGAGAGGTTGTGTGGATATGGGTGCATCTCCAACCTTGTTATGGTAAGCTGAGATAGCACTTAAATGTACTCTTATAGATGACGTCTGGAGACCAGAGTCTGAAAGTAGGTATGAGTAGTCTAAGAGAGAGGTTGTGGGGCAGGTGAAAGGGTCTATCTTCATTTGACTGCACCACATAGTAAATCTTTTCCATTTGGAAGAATAGTTCTTTCGTGTGGAAGGTTTACGGGAAGCCAGAAGCACTTGAGAGACATTTTTTGAAAGATTGAGTGGTTGTAAAATCAAGCTTTCAACATCCATGCTGTCAGGGAGAGGGATTGAAGGTTGGGATGGCACAACCGACCCTGATCCTGAGTTATGAGACTGGGAGTTACTTCCAGGCGATTGGGATCCCTGACTGAGAAGTCTAGAAGTGTGGGAAACCATACTTGTCGAGGCCAATATGGGGCTATGAGTATCATGGACCCCTTGTCCTGTTGTAGCTTCACTAGAGTTTTGGTTAATAGTGGTATCGGAGGATACGCGTATAAGAGGCCTGAGTTCCAAGGGCGAGCAAAGGCGTCCTTGGCTGGCTGGTTCTTCTGTCTGTGTAGAGAACAGAAGTTGTCCACTTTGTGATTCAGAGGTGACGCAAAGAGGTCTATCGTTGGTTGTCCCCACCGTTGAAATATCCTGGTCGCTACTGAGGGATCCAGGGACCACTCGTGTGGTTGGAACTGACGACTGAGTCGATCTGCGAATACGTTGTGAATACCTGCCAGATAAGAGGCCCGGAGGAATATTGAGTGATTCAGGGCCCAGGCCCAAATCTGTGCAGCCTCTTGACAAAGGAGATACGAGCCCGTACCTCCCTGTTTGTTGATTTACCACATGGCAACTGTGTTGTCCGTTTGGATGAGAACAGTTTTGTGTGAAAGGCAGTCTTTGAACGCATGTAGCGCATAACGTATAGCTCGAAGTTCCAGAAATTGATTTGAAATGTTGCTTCGAGTTTTATCCAAGTCCCTTGAGTTTGGAGATTGTCTATGTGAGCTCCCCAACCCAAGGTGGATGCATCGGTAGTTAATGTTATCTGTGGGACTGGTTGTTGGAAGGGTAGGCCCTTGTGCAAATTGTCCCTGTTTGCCCACCAAAGTAGAGAGGATCGTAGCTGGTGGGTTACTTGAATTGGGTAATGTAGTGGTTGAATGGCTTGAATCCATTGTGATCGCAGTGTCCATTGGGTTACTCTCATGGCGAGCCTTGCCATAGAAGTGACATGAACTGTGGAGGCCATGTGGCCTAGTAAGGTGAGAAACTGATGAGCTGTTGCCTGTTTCTTTGAGCAAAGTGAGCTTGCCAACAGGGATAATGTCTCTGCTCGATCCTTGGGCAGAAAGGCTCTTGACAGGATAGTGTCCAAGTCTGCACCTATGAATTGAAGTTGGTGCGACGGTGTTAGGTGGGATTTTTGATAGTTTATGAGAAATCCCGTGGAGGGAAGGAGAGCAATCATTCGATTGAGAGAAGTTAGAGCTCCTTGTTGAGATTGACTTCTGATGAGCCAGTCGTCTAGATATGGAAATACATGGACACTTTCCTTGTGCAAGTGACCTGCAAGTACTGCTAGACACTTTGTGAATACTCTGGGAGCCGATGCAAGTCCGAATGGGAGGACCTTGTATTGTAGATGTTGATAACCTACCATGAAGCGTAGGTATTTGCGATGAGGAGGAAATATTGGAATGTGAGCGTAAGCGTCTTGAAGATCCAGAGAGCAAAGCCAATCCCCTTTTTGTAGAAGTGGAAGCATGGTGTCTAGAGAAACCATCCTGAACTTTTCTTTTTTTAGAAATTTGTTGAGATTCCTGAGATCTAGGATGGGTCATAGGCCTCCGGTTTTCTTTGGAATGAGGAAGTAACGGGAGTAGAATCTTCCGCCCTGCTGAGTCCGGGGCACCGGTTCTATAGCCCTCGCTTTCAGAAGAGTGGATAATTCCATTTGTAAGTGAAGCAAATGAGCTTTGCTGAGATGGGAATGACGAGGTGGACAATCTGGAGGAATGGTTGTGAAATTGAGTTGATAACCTCTGTGTATAATTGAGAGGACCCATTGGTCTGATGTTATGGATGTCCAAGTGCTGTAAAATTTGGACAGTCTTCCTCCCACGGGTAGCGTGGTATAGGGATTGGAATAGGGGCTTTGCTCTCTGGACGTGACCTCAAAATCCAGTTGCAGGTCCCGTTTGGGAAGGAGGTTGAGGTTTGGGTGTTCTTTGGTGCCTCTGTTGTGGTCCCTGTTGAGACCTCGGAGGCCTTGGCCTGGATGATGGAGGATAATATCTCCTTTGTCGATAAAATGGCCGTTTGGTGTCCCGTCTAGGAGGTCTGCGAGTAGCATGTGTATCATGCGGAAGAGAGGATAATTGCCTCAGAGTCTCCGTATGCTTGCGTAGTTGGGATACTGCGTCCTGCACTTTAGTGCCAAAAAGATTATCACCCAGGCAAGGGAGGTCAACAAGTTTGTCTTGCACCTCTGGCCGTAAGTCAGATGCTTTGAGCCAAGCCTACCTCCGAGCAGTAACTCCTGAAGCAGCAATTCTTGAGGCCGTTTCGTAGGCATCATAAGCGGCTCTCACCTCGTGCTTGCCGGTATCTAAACCTTTGGTAATAATATTCTGCGCTGCTTCTTGGTACTGCGTAGGTAGAGATGGTATGAACTCTTCTATTTGCTTCCAGAGATTTCTCTGGTGTTGTGTCATATAGAGATGGTATGCTGAAATTCTAGAAGAGAGCATGGCCCCCTGATAGATTTTTCAACCCATTTGATCGAGGAATCGATTATCCTTCCCGGGAGGAATAGAGGAATGGGTCCGAGATCGCCTGGAATGCTTCTGTGCAGATTCTACGACCACCAAATGGTGGGGCAGCTGAGGTTTTTGGTAGCCTGGTGCAGCCTGCACGAGGTATGTAGCATCTATCCTTTTGTTTACTGCAGGAACAGTGCATGGATGTTCCCAGATGCGTTGCTGTAACTGCAGCAGAACTTCATGAATAGGGATGGCGAGAGTATGCTTGGGAGGATCAACAAACTGGAGTATTTCTAGAGTTTGTTGTCTGTCATCGGTATCTGTCTGCAGTTTGAATGGTATAGAATCTGCCATTTCTTGGATGAAGGTAGAAAATGAAAAATCCTCTGGCGGGGATTGTTTCTTAGCTTGAGGCGGTGAGGGATCAGATATGAATTCCTCTGATGAGAACTCTGATTAAATATCTGACCAGGTATCATACGCAGAAGGTTGTTGAATAGGTGTAGGCTTAGGAAGCTGAGAAACACCTGAGGGTCCAGGCTGAGTATGATCAGAGAAAATATCATCTTGCTCCTCCTGTACTGGATTAGCAGGTAAGGAAGCTAATAGGTCTTCATACCTTTTAGTTAGGATGTCGTGTAAATGCGACTGTGCACCTAAAGTGTCCGAAGAGGCAGATGGATGCTTTGGCATCGTATGTTTCATTTTCATGGATGCACTGAGCCTCGTTGTCAATGCCCTTTGAGAAGGGTATGAAGTAGGTGCCGTTGTGTAAACCAATTTTGGTTGTAGGGCAGACGAGGCAGCCAAAGTCGATGTTTGGAGAAAAGAAAACGTCGACAATTGGTCTGGAACCGAGGGCATCGATGAAATTGTGGCCACTTTAATCGATGGAACTTGGATATGTGATGAAGACGTCGAAGGTAGCATCTCTGTAAACATCGATGCCTTTGGCATCGAAGATTGCATCGATGGAATCGATATAGCCATCGTCATCGACGGTGCTGGCGGAGTTTGCGGCATCGACGTATCTGTCGGCATTGGCATAACAGCTGGCATCGGCACGGTGGCCGGCATCGGCTCGGTGGCCGGCATCGGCGTAAAGGCCGGCATCGGTGCTTCCACCGGCATCGACTGAAGAGTCGGCATCGGCAATGACGCCGGTATCTGTGCCTGAAAGGCTTCGGTGACCATCCATTTGATTAGACTTAGCAAGTCTGGTGCCGATGGTAAAACTTGGGCAATCTATGTCGACGGCGATAAGATGGCAGAGGCACTGGAACCGATGATGCGGAAGTCAGCGGAGGATCAGATGGCTTGTGCCGCTTCGTAATCGGTTCCTCTGGGGGAGGGAGCGACGACGACACCGAGGATTGATGCCATCGGTGCTTATGCTTAGGCCTCGATTCCAACACTGACCTGGTCGATGGAACTGGTGACGGAGCGTCGCCTGATTCTTCAATTCTCCGTTTTTTTAAGAGAATTTTCTTAGTGACCCCCGTTGGTGATGACTTTGTCGAGGTAGACGGTGAAGGCAGTGATTTTAGATGAAAAAGCTGAAACATTTTCTCCTGCCTCAGTTTTCTGTCCTTCGGGGTTATTTCCTGACACTTCTCACATGAAGTAATTTCATGTTTCTCTCCCAAACAGATTACACATTCTATGTAAGGATCTGTTATAGACATGGCTCGATTGCAAGTTGGACACTTTTTAAACCCTGAAGCCATGTCTGTGATCGACAGCCGTCGATGAGGTGAGAGAAAGAGAAATCCTGAGAAAAGAAATTTTCCAGATTATTATTTCTGACATCGTCCGGTGAAGAATGAGATTTAGTGAGACCCCAATTGGGAATTTTGAGAAAAAATATGACTTTTCCCGTCAGAATTAGTGAGAGATTCTCACAGGGCTCCTGTCTCTGCGATGCTGAGTGCAGCGCGGAAAAAAGAAGACTGAAGTGAGACCCCTGTGGCAGAGAATATCATGGCATGCTGGGCATGCTCAGTAGCCTCAGGCAGCCAGTCAAAAGATTCTAGAAACTTTAACAGAAGTTTTTTCCAGCAATAGGGCTCCGTCAGTGACATCACCCATATGTGAGGACTAGCATCCTGCTTGTCCTGGGATAAATATATGTACTTTAGGAAGAATGTAGCATGTCGGAATGCGAAGATTAACAACTTTCAAAAAATGATTAGTACTGTAGCCTGAGTTAGCTTTACAAAAAAAAAAGGCCAGCCAGTTAAATACCATGTTCACCCCCCCTCATCCTGTCACAAAAAAAGGCTGCCCTTTTTTCTTGACAGGAGGGAGGGAGGGACGGATAGGGTTCACCTGCTGGTGTTTTCTTCTGGTGACAGAAGGGAATGGGGAACAGATGGGGGGATTCCCTGGCTGGTACTGTATTATTGACTAGCAGTTATGGGTTTTTATTTTAACAGGGATGTGTAATCCCATCATCGTAATGTTTTATAACCTGAAAGGAGGCTTTTAAATGCTACACTGTTGACCACGTTCAATAAACGGCAATTAAATGTTCTCAAATTAATGTTAGAAGTGGCATCATAATACAAAACTCTCACCCAAAACCCAGCAGCCATGTGTAAAACTCAGAGTAATCCACACTTCTGAGAAAGGAAATGAGGTTCCGGTTTTTCCGACATGTAGTAAAGGAAGCTAAAGCCAACAGAGAAGTTCCTAGTGGAGGGTCTCTATTTGCACTTAGGCTCTAGGAAATAAGTCACTATGTTTTTCCTGAGCAGAATGCTTCTTATTCTTAATTCTTCCAGGAAGGAGCATGCCGTAGAATCAGAAAGTCCCTTAACAGTATTCAGCAGGAAAGTTCACTTCTGATTACTTTGCTGGTTTTACAACTGTATTGCTGCATGCTTTTAGATGTGGTGACAGTCAAAACATGCCCAAGAAGGTAGAAAGTAAAAGAAAGCATGTTAAACATGTTTAGTGTTTCGTGCTTCTCTATTTCCATCGATATTTCCATTTTGGTTTTGTACTTTAGTTTTAATGCTGTTAATATCTTTAGCAGCAACTAAAGTTCTTTGAGCAAATTTGGACTCCATTTTCAGAATGTCTAGTTGGACAATCTTAAGAGCGAGGCTATTGAGATTCTGTATGTATATATCACATGAAAAGGTGCTACTGTGTGGTATCTAAGAAAAGATTACATAAATGTAAAGAAACCCTAGACCATGATGATTTTATTGAATGTTGTTTGATCAGTAAATCTAATAAAAAGAAGCATAAAATCAAAGAATACAAATACACTAATAGAGGCATCATCCGACTGGATTTCTATATTATACTATCTTTGATGTAAGGTGAGATCACTACCAATAGAAAGTCTCATTATATGATGTGGATAGAAGAGCACACAGGTGAAGACTTTGCTATTTGGGCTCTTGCATCTGTAAAATATTTGAATAATAGTTTTTTCTTTGTTTTCTGTATACCTTGTTAGTAGAGAGCTAAGGAAAAGATCCCTGTTGGTTCTTAAAAGTAACTTACTTTTCATCATTTATATCAGATCTGTTTCACTAGTCTTTTCTTTATAGACCTCTCGTCTTAAAGCAAATCCCCAAGTATAAACATGATTTTGTCAAAATGAAGCCTTTGTATTGCTTTGGATGGCAGATTTTATCTGCTGTATCAACTTCTTAAAAATCTATATTTTTGCATTGTCAGGATGAGGCTGTCAGGGGTTGCCATCACTAATCAATGCCTATCCTATTGATGGGTGTTTTGAGCTCCAGAAACAGTCAGCCTGAGCTTTACATAACAATGGGGTCTATTTACTAAGATGTGCTACTTTCCCTGGAGGGAAAAATGCCACAGGATACATAAAGCTGCAGTAACGAGTACAGTTTAATGAATCCTCTGCTATTTTACCTGGTGGTAAAACACGACAGGGAAAAAATGCCAATTTGAGAAGCCACGTATGCCTAGCACACAATGGTGGCCCACAACTTGGGGCCACCATCTTTTAAAGGGCTCCAGTGGCCCAAATATTTAGTCCATCCCGAATCTCTGTAAAAGCCCTGAAGATATCAGGAGGCCCTTTCCTCCCCCTCATTGACCCTTGAAGCAGCCAATGTATAAAGGAAAACAAGTAAGTATACATTTGATGCTGGCCCACCTCTCCCTCCCAAGCCCTATCCCTTTTTATCTAAATCAGTGGTTCTCAACCCAGTCTACCATACACACCTAGCCAGTCAAATGTCAGGATATCCACAATGCATGCATATCTACCTCATTCATAATCATTGTGCATATCCTGAAAACCTGACTGGCTAGATGCGCCCTGAGAACTGGTGGTCTAGTACAGAGGTTCTGAATATGCCTGAGAAATTTGCATGCTCTGGAGGCAGTGCATGCAAATTTATCTCATGCATATTCATGGTGGATATCCTGAAAACCTGACCAACTGGGAGTATATCAGGACAGGTTTGGGATACACTGATTTAGTGCAACCCTGGAGCGGCCCTAGTGCTCCTGGCTCCGGTCTGCCATTTTAAAAAGAGTGCTGTTCAGTGGCATATATACTTTTGCTCCTATGGAAATAGACCTGAGCCTGAAGTACTAGGGGGCGCTCCAGGCTGCACTATATCACCAGGGATCCTAAGGTACTGGCCCACGAAGGGGTTTAATTATTTAGTCAAAAAGGGGTGGAGTTTAGGATGGAGGGAATGGGTCAACACCAAATGTATAACTTTTTTTTTCTTTCTTACACAGCCACATCAAGGCAGGGATGGCAGGGGTAGGAAAGGAGGTCTCTCGAGACCCATAAAGCTTTTAACAAAGACCTGGGGAGGTGAGCACTCCAATGTTGGAGCCATTTAGGCCTTTTAAGGAGAGTCCCGATGCTCCCAGGGAATATTAGCTATACCTCTTGAGGTGTAGCTAATGTGAGATCACATAACAGCTTGTGAATTTTGAAGCAAGTTATGTTATTCCCTAATAATGAGCTGACCTGCATGCAAATCAGCTTATTACCATAACCGCAATGTGCCAATTATTTTTTCTTGGGGGAGAGGGAGAGATATCATGGTATTTGAAAAACCGAGCATTATCACTGTGCTTAAGCATTTACCTGCAGTAAACCCCTAACACAGCTAGCTTTAGTTATATTTTTATTATATCTTCTTTTTTATTGTTTATTTTGTTTATTGTAGGTCTATGGAACATGTTATTGTTGATATTGTAATCCACTTAGAAAGGTTGCTTCTGAGATAGGCAGAATATAAAAATTTGAAATAAATAAAATAATAAGTGACCTCATAGTTATTTTTTCACCAAAGAGCTATATTCAAAGTACATACGTAGGCACTTTTTAAGTTGAAATAAGTTTTTCCTTACCAATCCAAATGGAGAGGTAAAGTAATCTTCCAACAGGGGGAATGTAACATATATGTTTGATGTCCTCGGCACAAATTGCCTCAAGACTCTCAACTGCTTTTTTTTGTCTTCAGCTGTTTTATGATGATTTACTTTTCTTAAACAAATAGAAAAGAGAATGGTTTGAAAACTGATTTAGCAGCAAAAAACAGTATACAATTTTGTCATTTCAGTAAAATCTGTTTCTTATGCTCATACCAGATAGCAGTCTCTAGTGCCTTAACAACTAATTAAACTGTCATTGCAACTCTCATTTTAATGAGACTGGACGCCAATCTCCAGTGTTTAGTGTTCAGTCTCAGAAAATCACAGCTGTTCATGCTGTAGAGATTACCAAGACACTGGTAAGGGAAAGCTTCAATAAGCAAAATTGTCTTTCAAGAGGCTACAGCCAACATATGATGGGGTTTATGAACGTTAATTATTCAAATAGCATGGACTTGGTCAATTATGGTAATATGTGTGGGGAAGAGTCCAGGATAATGTTCATCGTCTCCATGGGAAACAATCTATATTTTTAGAAACATTGTCAGCCAACCAGTGAAGATTCACTCCAGAAACTTAACTCTTCAAGGAGGAACTGGCTTTAGCCAGAAAAATGTGTACATTCTCGATATAAGTCAAGAATATTCTATTAGACATTTCAACTCTGCATATTGCGGGGACATAGAATTCCTCATCAGACTGGTTAAGTCAAGTATCATTGGATACGAGCAAATAGGAGTTTCATTTTACAAAACTTGCAAATTCATTTGCAGTCAGTAAGCAATTGCACAAACTGATCTGATGGAATCAGTATAAAATGCAAAAGTGGGAGACCTCTTTAGTCATTTGGCTTGTCAGTATTTATTTATTTAATATATTTTCTATTCTACCAATCCAAAATATTTAAAAAGTCTAGAACTAAACTGAGAGCATTTACCAGTGTGGACGATGCTGCCAATGGACCTCAGAGATATTAAGGGGTACATGCTGTTTTGTAAGCATTTAAAAACATGGCTGTTTACCCAGATAAATGATGGCCAACAGTAGGGCGAGCAGTGGGATAGGCAGTTCAGATGCAGGGAAGTGGGTGGATAAGAATATTTCTGATGAATAAAGATGTATTGGGGGAGGGGAGAGAGCTAATGTGCGATGCCTATTTAAGCAGTTGTAATACTGCTTGTGAAGGGAAATGCATGCAAATCATCTCATTACTAGGCAATCTCATATTAATCAAATGGCGTGACTTGCCTTGAAGTTTGCAAGCCACGTTATTTCATCTAAAGTCACCTACACCTTAAGAGGTATAAAAGGAAGAAGTGAGGTTAATAATCTGTGATATTCACAAATACAAATGTCACCTGTAAGCTACACCAGAAATTCTGTTCAATTATACTGTGATCTAATACTGTAATTTTAATATTTCATAAACAATTGCATTACTACCTTAACTATTTTTTTCCAATTCAACATCAAACTAGGTTAAAACTGATAAACTGAATTGATGACTGAAATGTTAAATAACAATCACATTTCTGAGTCTGAAAATAAAATTCTCCAATATTTAAACTTCAAAAGCCCGGTTAAGAATAATGATCTTATCCTTCGAATTAATACATAAAGGCCAATGTACTAATTGTGGGATTTCCCATGGATTAGCAGCTTTTAGTTTTTATTTATTTAATTATTAAAGGTGTTTATATGCCAACAAATGTAAAACTGAAGGTGGAATACAATATAACATACATAAAATCAAGTACACATTATGTATACAACAAATATAAAATCTGCACAATATACAAAGACAAGTTAGAGCAGGAACTAAAACAGAATTTAACAGATGCAAATAAACTCCATAGGCAAAACTGCATATGAAATTTTGCTATGGGGAAGCCAGCAAGAAGACAATGATGTTTCATTGAGATATCATTCTCTGTTTTGCGAAAACAGGAGCAGACCCACCTCAGCTAAGGGGGCGAGGCTACAACCAGCGAGGTACTTTGCCTCCAGAACAAAGGGGGGGAGGGTGGGCTGGCAAGCACAGTTTAAAGAGGGATCAGCCCACCCACCAGCCTCTTCTTTCAGCAGTTTTGGCAGGGTAAGAGCTCCATACCCTGCTTTTCTCCCATACCCCTTTGCCGCCTACCTTTATACTCCAGTCCCCTTCTTTACTGGAGGCCAGGCCAGGTCGGGGCTTATGCCCCTTTCAGCAAAGTGGATCCTTTAATTCCTCCAATCAAAAAAAAAAAAAGGTGGGGGAGGAGGATGGAGACCGGAGATTGGACCAGGGGACGTCCATGGTAGATGAAGGCCCAGCGGGTCACGCTGCGGGCGGCAGCCTCGGCTCTCCTCGCTCAACCCTGGTCCCCCTGACACAACTTCCAGTGGTCGGGGCATGTCAGGGTGAGTCTTGGTGGAAGAGTTGGCGGTTATCAAAAACCAGTGGTTCAGGACAGGCAGAGTGCCCTAGTGGGGAAAGTCTAATAGGTAGGGAGAGGAAGCATTAGGGTGGAAGTTGGCCTACAGCGTGCATTGGGGCTGGCAGAAAGGCAGGTGGTGACTTGATTTTGGGCAGCCCCCCCACCCGCACATCTGATGGTTAGTGCACCATCCCTTTATGGTGCTTTTTCCGGTTAGTGAAGCTCTTGGCCCCTTCCCCTTTCTTGCGGTTCCCGGGGTCATGGGGCTTGCATTTCATGCTGCGCAATGTTGGAGGCATAGAGGGGGTTGGCAATGTTTGCAAAGTCTGCTCAAAAAATAGTAGAGGGGCCGGCACCCAGCGTGGTCGGCAGCGTGGCCTAACCCCAGTCACTTATGTTCTTCCAGGCAGGCCTTGTGAGAATGGGTGTGGCACACTCGGCTGGCCCAGAGCCGCATGGCTGTGGGGTTTTAGTGGGACCCGCCGTGATTACGGGCAATGAGGCCTTTTAGCAGTGGCCATCCTGGGTGTAAGGGCCTCCTGATTCAGGTTTCCCTGCCAGCATCTGCTCTTGTTGTTAGATTGGGAGGGAGTTGGTGAAATGTGCAGGTCCTGGCAGGAGCACCAGGAAAACCGGCAAAAGCAGGCCTGATGCTTCCATGGGCTGCCGCAGCACAAGCTGAGAGGGAGAGATGTATTAAAAAAAGAAAACACAGAGCTGGGACCCTCAATTGTTACTTTCAGACGCACATGGGGAGGCGCATCTCAGGAGCAGAACCGGCATCCCTTAGGCACGGCTTCCCAGGGTCCTGGAGGTGGGCTTTTAGCATCCATGATTTGGGGGTCCAGTAGCATTAAAAAAAAATGGATGCAAGTGCAGCAGGGGCTTGTGGTGCCCCACCGCCATTGGGTGACCTATCATCTCTCTCACTGGTGGCTGGCTCTTTTCCTGCAGAGCTTATCCCCCTCACCGAGTGGCTATGGCTTAACTCGCCCATAGCGGGCTTCTCTTATGACGTTTTCTAAATTCCCATCAAACATCAAGTGAACTGTAACACTGAATTTGTGATCTATGCTCTTCAATGTCCTTGCAATAGAATCTATGTGGGACGCACCAGACGCAAGATCCAAACTCGTTTGACCGAACATCGTAGTAGGATTAATACCTAAGATATGAAAGCACCATTAGTCCAACACTGCATCTCATGTTCACACACATTCGCAGATTTTAAGTGGGTCATCCTCGAACATATCCCCCCGAATTGGAGAGGGGGAGATCGATCGATTCTACTCAACCGCAAAGAAAATCGATGGATTTTCAAATTGCAATCTGTTGAACCACAAGGGTTAAATGAGAAGGTCGAGTGGTTCTCCTTGATCTGAATGAAACATCTTAAAGGCAGGTTTCCCTGTCTTTCGGAAAGTTCAACTTCTTTCAAAATGACCGCCACAACTACGTCATCAACCATGTTTGGTATTAGCAAGTAGGAAGTTTCCCTGTTTTTCAATATGGCCGCCGCAGTTTCGTCATCAACCATATTTGGTATTAACAATTAAGGGGTTCCCCTATTACGTCAATTACCTTTTAAGGATTATACCAAATTTGATATACATACGTCATTTCCTCCGACTGCTTCAGTCGATGGAATCCCTTTAAATTCGGCGTCTTTTTGACGCTCGAGCTGTCAGTAATCAAGACGGCACGCTGGCAGGTCACTTCAACACAGTGCACGTAAGTACAGCCATTCAGGAACTTGCATTTCTCCCGACGCCAAAACACTGAGGTTGTTCCTTCATATTTATTAAATGTTTTTTCATTTTTAATTATCACAGCGCATAAGCACTCACCGCTTTTGAGTTAAGTACTGACCGGACATTATGGAGTAAGTTCAATTTCCATCTCTGACCGCCATTATATATCATTTTAGTCGTCTGACATTCAAAGAATTCTTATGCTGTATTGTCTTCCACGCAGATTCATGTAGATGGCTCGTTTTCACCTGGAGATCCCTGACGAAGGAGTATAAGACTCCGAAACACTATAGTGTCAGAGGCAAACTTCAGGACTGTGCAAGCCAGCTCTCTCTACGTGGCATTCAAGATAAGTTGACAAGTGCACACACTAGATACTCAAATCGTACAGTGACTGTGCCTCAGCCGTATCACACCGGTTGGTGCATAAACAAATATATCTGCAACCTATGATTATACTAGCCTTAAGTATCATAGGCTTTATCAATAAGCCACAAATATATTGAGGCCACTTATGACGGTTGCAAGATATATATATTCAAGAGCTCTTTTCCAGCTGAATATTTATAATTTGAAGTTTTCTAAATTCCGACATATTTGGCCAGTGTGGCCCATCGACTCAAGTCAGGTCTCCTGTGCAGCTGTTGCTAGGTGTGTCAGTCTTGAGCAGTTTGGGGTGCACTGCAGTTGGCACCGTGGGTGGGTGATAGCAATCCTTTGAACTCTCGGGGCTCTCATCCAATGGTGAAGGCCCTCCACAGGCAGCCAGGTCTTGGAGGACTTAAGGACACTGGCAGAGAGTGTCCCCTGCATTGAACAGAAGGTTCCCTCCTAGGAGTGGCACGGATGCAGTGGCATGTTTTCCTCAGGAAGGGTTGCCCCCTCCACTGCGGGTTGGCCTTAATCATGCTGGCTTTGCCAGGTCAGTCAGCATGGTAGACCATTGGCTCAGGTAGCCACCCAAAGGGAACTTGCAGCTTTTATGGTGTTGCATAGTTGAACTATTCTCTAATTCTAAGCCTTACACTGAGTCCCTCTCAAGTGTGCATGGAACTGTTCGGGCACACAATTGTCACAATGTTAGATATGGATTTCATGCATGTTTCTTATTATAGCAGCCATGTAGAGTAGCTGCCAGTCTTGGAGTGACAGAGATTTCCATTCAGGTACTCCTATCTTAGGAGGCATGATTTTCTTCGAGGACTGGCACTGGGGAAACTATATTTGGTTGGTAGTCTACTGTGGCCATCTCAAGAAAGATCAGGTGCCATGGAAAGTTACTATGGACCAATGCTAAGATTCAGACCAGCCTCAGCTTCTCACTGCAACAAGGGGTATCAGCGGTGGCACCAAAGGTGCAAGAGTTCCATTCTGAGAACATGTGTAATCATTGAGTAACTATTTTCTTACCTTATGGCATGAGCCCGGGAGTATGGTTATTGATGGGGTGTATGCAGGGCACAGATATGTGCAACTCCTGCAATGCACTCAGCACCTTCTCTTCTTCCCCCTTTTGAGCTTCTTTGCATGTGCTTTCAGCCTTTGTCTTACTCAGAGCTTCGAGCTCGTCAGCGATATGCACCATCCAGAATAAGTAATTGAGCACTAGTTGAGTCAACTACCTGCACCACTATAATTGGAGGAGGGGTTCCCCCCTCCCCCTTCTACGTGATAGCAGCATGGATCTATTTACAATTTGGGACATTACAGGCATTTGTGATCTGCAGTGGCCACTCTAGTCTGATTCAGTATGGCAATTCTTATTTTCTTGGGTTCTTATATATTCCTATTTCGTATAGATTTATTTTCAGATTGCTGGTTTTGGTGTATGCTGATTTGTATTTCTATGCATCCACGGCCTGCTTATTTTCAAATGTTACAAACAGATTGGAATCATTCTATCTGCATGCCTGTTCTAGTTATTGCAGTGATTTTTATCTGCAGGTGCTGTAGTTCAATATGCCACATTCCCTAATACATCATGGATATATAGTGTTGTAAATGATCTCTAAATGGGATGTGTTGAGACAGGAAATAAAAGCAGTCTGTGGAGCTGCATTTTGAATGCTTTAACTGTATTCAGGCAGTTGTTCTTGGCTCCCATTATCTGGAGGGGTATTGAATATACCGAATTGTGTCTGCCGAGTAAGAACATTCTCAGTGCAGTCTCCCTACAGATAGTGGGTACACGTCCTTTCATAATTTTCCTATTTGAGCTGTGCCGATATTGTAGCAGAGGAGGCCAGCAATGCTATGGCTCGTTAGGTGAGTCGCAGACAGTTTGCGATTTGCTCAGGAATGGCACTTTGCTCATCCTTTGAGTATTCTGTATGGCCTCAGCAACAGTGCTGACAAGCTGTCCTTTCCACGTCGCCAACTACAATCCTATTTTCCAGTTCAACTTTATCTACCAGGAGCAACAACCGGTAGCTGCCAGACTGGACATTTCTACATCCAATGCTTCAATTTGCAGCAGTGACATTCAGTAGCTCAAGTGGCGGCAGCACTACCTGGTCATCATTGGCAATTATTCTGTTGACTAATTTTTCAGGTACAGTTAGCTATGCTTTCCTGGAATTGTATATCCCACTTGAATGAAACCTGGTGAAGCGCAAGCGATGCTGTAAATGCATCATCATCTGCTGCTAGGCATCCCATCTTTCTGTGTTGTTTAATACAGCTTTAATATTGTCATGCAGTTATTGTGGCTATGGCCCCACTTCTGGCAGCTACTCATTCCTGTGTTGATCCCAATTCTCTTCCTCACAGGACAGCATAAGACATGGCAAACTGCTGCACAATATTTCTCAGGTGAAAACATCCGCATTTCCTTAAACAATTCTTCCTTATTGTTTTGGTTCCCTCAGCCAGTGTCCAATCAGTACTGGACTTCTGGATAGGGTATTTCCAGGGGGCTAAACCTCCAGCACTGATGTATCAGCATCTTTGTGACATCTTTTTGTTATCTTTTCCTTGGCAGATCATTTGTGACATCCAGGAACCAGTCACATGATGCGATTCACCCCTTGTAGTAGAGCAGAGGTCTCTCAGTCTTCAGACAGCACACACATATCCAGTAATACATTTGCGATGTTATGAAATTTGCAGTCAGATTTTGATCTGTAAGTTTATTGGACTTGAGGCACATGGTCTTCAGGTGTCCATATTCTTCTTGTTTGCAGACCCAGGTGAATAAGTCAGATTACTGTGTGTGTCCTGTCATTGGAAAAGATTGATGCATACTGTTGTGCCTCCATGTTAGGTGGCTTTTCCTACAGTTGAGGTCAGTGAGACTCTAACTTGTCAAGTGTCATTGCTGATGACGGTTTACCCAGTCAAACCAGTATATATATATATATATATATATATATATATATATATATATGTTACATCATTAAGGTATGCTACGATGGCCTTTAGAAAACATAGCTCTTTCATTCCAGTTTCTCTTCCACAAGCTCTTGCTACAACTAATGACCTATTTGCCAGACACGACAGTTTCTTCAAGTGTTCATGTAGGAGTCATTATAGATTGCGGAGCTTCAGTGCTATTTTGTGGTTAATCTCCTCACTCTGGCAGATGAATGCAAGTATGAATTTTACGCACTCCTCTTCTAGTCTAAAGTATATGTAGGTAAGCTTTAGAGGTCACCAGAGGTCATGTAATATGATGAGCATGTAATATGATGAGCATGTAATATGTAATATGATGTAATATGATGAGCACATAATCTCCCCAAGCTCACTGGTGTGACTAAATTCATTGCGAAATCCCATGGCTCTTCCAACCTTGGTGTATACAATAGCTATTATTATATTTGTACTGCGAGGTCTACAGACCTAACACTATGCAATTTAGCAGATATATTCATATGAATCACACAATTTGTGTGGGCATTTCATCCCTCCCTAACTGCTTGCCTATGTTCCCATGGCTTTTACAGGAGTTATGTTTTGTATCACAGATGGACTATGGCATCCTCCTCATAAAACCTGGCTTCCCACCATGCATTTTGGGTTCTTTGCAAGAGATATCAGAGCTTATCCAAGAGGGGGCCTGGACAGGCACAGGCAATATACAGCATGTCCTAGCATTCCTGAATGGAGGCAACAGCATATCTTGGTGTCAACCTGCAATTTTCCTCCTTTCATTTCAAAGGAACTGTGTTGTCTGTGAGGTAGTATGGCAATAGAAATTGACTATTCCCAAATGACAATCTTATATGTTGGTCCCAATATGCAGTTTCCTCCTTTTGGCTAGCCATTTCACCAGCATTATGGAGTTACAGCATTATTATGGCTTAGTAAGTTGTTCACCATGAGCCTCATTGGGCTTTGCAGCTATAGGCAGCATTATGTATTTTATGATATGGCCGTAGCTAGGTTGGTGGGAGCTCACAGCAAGTGCAGTGTCACTACCATGGGGCTTGTGGCGGGGTCGACCACGTCCCAGAATGCACAGCATGTGCAATGTTTGAAAGCTGGCAAGGCAGGGAATAACCAGTAACATGATATTCAACTTCTGCGTTGCATTGCTAGGTGAGTGCAAAATGAGTTGCCTGTCAAATCTTCAGTTTGACAACTGGGATTGGCCTGTGCACCATCTAAAAATTCCGTTGCCATGCTTAATGATTACTCTTGTTCTTTTATGGACCAGGGCCTTGTTGCAGTGCAGAGAACTTTGTCAGTGATCAAGAATCAAATTGAAGGATAACCTTAGGGGCAAGGCTTCGTTGGCCCTGCATCCTTCAATGGCGCAATGTTGCAGTAGCATGATAGTATGTGGAATTTTGTAAAATTGGGGCAAGGCTTTGATGGCCCTGAGTGCCCAATGGTGCTACATTGCTGTAGCATGGTCCTATAAAGCATTTGGCAAACTGAAATTTTGCAGGTGAGTGTGTGGTCGCCCTGGGGATTGAGGATGTTAGTAATTAGTAAATGTTTAGTAATTGAATTGTTGTATGCAATTGAGTTGTATGCATTGACCTATGCTGAGGCCATATCCATCCAATAAAGATGATCTTTGCTAATGTTGGTGTGACAGTTTCTTTCTTACAAATACAATATGAGCAGTTGAGGATGGGGGGGGGGCAATGGGGGTGTGGGTGTGGGTATTAATCATGGCTAGGCAAGAGATGTGGTGTCCGCACCTGAGACGGAGGAGATGACCCACCGCAGCTAAGGGGGGGGGGGGGGGGGAAGCCACAACTGGTGAGGTGTTCCACCTCGAGAACAAGGGAGGGATGGAGCAGAGCCTAGGGGGTGGGCTGGCAAGTATGATTTAAAAGGGGTTGGCCAGCCCACCAGCCTCTTCTTTCGGCAGTTTTCTTACCCAGCTTGTCTATTTGGGGGCAGCTTATGAAGTTTTGATGCAGCACAGTGGGTGTGGAGGGTCGTTGAACAATTGTATAGGGGGTGGGGTTGACAGAACGTGCAGTGCTTGAAAGCTGGCAAGGCAGAGAATAACAAGTAATGTTGTATTCTGCTTCTTTGTTGCATCGATGGGTGGGAGCAAAATGAGTTGCCTATCAAGTCTTAGGCTTTGACAGCCAGGATTGGCCTGTGCATCACTTAAAAGTTCTATTGGCATGCTTAATGAGTTATCCCTGTTATTTTACAGACCAGGGCTTGTTGTAGTGCAGAAAACTTCATCAATGATCAAGGATTAAATTGTAGGATAACGTGAAGAGCAAGGCTTTGACAGCTCTGTATCCTCCAATGGTGCTGCATTGCTGGAGCATGTTATTATAGAGCAGTGGTGGGCAAATTATAGCCCACGGGCCAAATCCGGCCCTTAAAATTTTTTAATCCTATCCGCTTATCATTTGGACATTTTCCATTATGTGCAGCCTGTCAATGCTCTGATCTACCTGTCTAACATCATCATCATCATCATCATCATCAAAGGCCTTGATGATGCTTGGCGCTTGAACAGGGAGGTCAGAACATCTGCGTGGTTTAATGCAAGTAGAGGCACCATTCGTTGGTACTATCTATTTATTTTTATTTGAAATATTTGTTACCCGCCCTTCCTACATTCAGGGCGGGGTACAATGGATACATACATAATTGTTAATACTTAACCAAAGCCGATACCCCTGCAGATGTACCTTAAGGAAAGGAGATGAATGTTTTATTTTCTTCCAGGTTGACCAACTTCGTCAGTTTATAGATGCCTGTAGGCCCACTACATCCTCCCCAGCTGAGGGGGGGCTGTTGTAAAATAAAAAATTCCAGCTAGTCCTATGTTAAAGCTATGATAAGATACACATATTTCCTATATTTCTCTCACTAGATTTCCCTTGCCTTCACTCACAAGCAGGGGTTGTTACATGGAATATGGATAAATGTTTAAAAGAGAAAAAGGGTATGAAAAAAATTTTTGGAACTGTTTTATTTTTTTTCCTCTTATTGAGAAACTGGATTTAAATATGTTCTATATAGTAACAAGTTCTTCTATATTTCTTATTTGAAATTATTTTCTGTAATTCAGTAATCTGTAATCATACCTTAAGATATTTTTTCTTTGTAATAAATTGAAAATGGATAAATAAAAAAAAACAAAAAAAAACTTAACCAAAGCATACATATAGAAGTAATCAAAATTTAAAATCACAATAAAAATACTTAAAAACATACACAGACCAAATCATCAAAACTTTAAAATAAAAACCAAATAAAATAAAATCTAAAATAAAAACACTGTAAACAAACTTATAGAACAAATGTCTGGCCAGGTGTATAATGGCATGTATAGTGGAGTTCCCACCCCTCACACATTTGTTGGTGCTGGCAGGGTTCCCACCCTTCGCCAGCAAGAAGAGACCTGGTGCATCAGTGCTGGCGGGGTTTCCACCCCCTCCAGTGAGCAGAGGCCCAGTTGTCTGTGCGCTGATGGGGTTTCCACTCCTGCCAGCAAGGAGACCCGGTGCTCCGGTAATGGTGGAGTTTCCACTCCCAGCCAGCAAGGAGAGGCCCTGTTGTTGGCACACTGGCCTAGTTCCCATCCCCTGCCAGCGAGGAGAGGCCCCATTCTGCTGTGAGAAGTGGTAAGAAATAGGGGAGTAAGGGAAGGGATAAAGAGGGAAAGAAGAGAAAGTGGTGAGGATGATGAGTGAGTGAAATGGAAGGGACATGAACAAGTGGGAAGGAGGGGGAGTGATGACTGCCAGGGAAGGGAATGGGTGGGTGGGTGAGAGGGTCTAGTGACTGAGTGGGAAGGGGTGAGAATGAGAAACAGAAGAGGATGAGTGGAATTGAGTGAGTAAGTGACTGAGAAGGAAGGGGATTGAGTGGGTGAGTGACAGAAGGAAGGGGAAGGAAGGGAAGGGAAATGAAGGGAGTGAATGGGAGGGAGAGACTGAGCGGTGAGTGGAAATGAGGGGTCAGTGGCTGAGAGGGAAGGGTAATGAAGCAAGAGAAAAGTGTGAGTGGATGTGAGGGGTGAGTGACAGAGGGAAGATAAGGGGATTGAGTGGGAGGGTGAGTGACAGAGGTAAGGGAAGAGGGTTGAGGGCCTTGAGTGACTGAGAGGAAAAGAGGGTGAATGACTGAAGGTGAGTGAGAGGGACGTGAAAAGGGAGGGAGGGAAGTAGAAGAGGGGGGGTGAGAAGAAGAGAGGATAGAGTGCATGTGAGTGTGTGTGAATGAACAAGTGTATATGAGAGAGAAAAGAGGAAGTTTGTGTATACCCTCCTCTCCTTCCCCATACTAATCCAAGTCTAAAATTTCAGGGTGAGTGAAAATGAAAAGTTCCCAGATATGGAGAGGGCAACATTTTTTTTTTTATCCTTATTAGTTTTAATTATTGGGTGTTTGATATGTCTACTGTTTTGAAATATTTGATTTTGGGGAAAAGTTTACATTTTTTTATCCTTATTTTCCTTAATTATTTGGTGGTGTTCTATTTGCTGTCTGTTTTGAAATATGCTATTTATTAGTATGGTTTCCTCACTTCTGACTGATTTATATTTCTTGCCTTTGTTTTATGAGGAATGATATTGCTGTTTATGATTTATTGCACTGCATATGAGTCTGGCTTTTTAGTGGTTTCCAGTCCAGTTTTTGTCTGCACCTGACTATTTATATTTTATGGCCTGCTTTTGTGACTGAGGTGAGGTCTGCTAGTCGTACCTGTTGGGTTGAAGGTTTTTCTGATTTTGGGAGAGGCATCTGCTGGATACTGAAATGCATGCAGCAAGTGACAGAGATTTGATTGCTGTGTTGAGAACTGCCACGCCCACACTCCTGTGCCACGCCCTACCGCACCCCACCCTCCAGCCCTCATTACACTCGATAACTTGTAATGGAGCATTTGGCAAATTGAAATTTTGCAGGTGAGGGTGTTGTCACGCTGGGGATTGAGAATGTTAGTAATTAATAAATGATGTTAGTAATTGAATTATTGTATGCAATTGAGTTGTATGCATTGACCTATGCTGTGGCCATATCCATCCAATAAAGATCTTCTTTGCGAATGTTGGTGTGACAGTTTCTTTTACAAATGCAATAGGAGCCGTTGGGGGGGGGGGGGATCTAAACTTGGGTAGGCGAGAGGAGGCGGTGTCCGTACTTGAGGCTCACAAAGACATTTTCATACACTAGTTTTTGCCCAATTCAAGATTAATGAGCTGCTTTTTACAATCTTGCATTGTAGCAGCTCATTTATTTTGAATTTAAATAAAATTTTGTGGAGAAAATTTTACTTATTGCAAAAGCAGTAGTCTGCAAAGATATTTTTTGTAAATTGGGCATTGCCCTCACAAATGCACAAAAATCCCTAATTTTGTGGTTTCCTTGTCTTTTTGTGCATTAGGCCCCATTTGAAGAACTTTCTGCAGATAGATATGCCCTTTTAGAACCTTAGTCTGACCCAGCATGGCAATTTCTTATGTTCTTATGTTCTTAATCCAGTAGCTTTGATGAGCTTAATGTTTCTAAACTATTACATTTGCTGCCTGCATCTGTAGCTCATTTCCTTGGAACTGGAAGCAATGGCTCCTAAGCCCGAGCCAGGATTTGTTTGAAGTTGTAACCCCTCCACCTCCTTAATTCACTTATCTAAATCACTAAGGATTTCCTGTGTCACTGGCAAGAACTAGGAGTGAGCATGAGGGCTCTGCAGAGGCAGAGCTCTCCCTGTCCATTGTTGCCATGAGTCTTCTGACTTCAGATTGTCCCAAGGCCTTTTTTCACCTTCTCAGATTGATCTCGTGAGGAAATCCCGCATCCTCACCTTTTATTTTACAAGTACAGTTCTTTCAAAGCTCTGCTCTGGTACAGAAATTGCTCAAGATTTTCCCCAGTGTTTTTCCCACTGAAAATAGTAAAATATTGACATTTATAAAGCTAGAGTTATTTTTCTACTGGTGAAAACTTTGATACTTCTCCCCAATACTGTTTATGGTAGAGAAAATAAAAGTTGTGTGTTCCCTATAGCTGAATGCAGCACACCCAGAGACCCACAACCACTGGAATCCATAACTTGTTAATGTCCTGTACTATATAAAAATTGGCTCCTACTGGGAAACCATGGTCATGGCTAGGAAATACCACAGAAACCCAAAGAGGCTCCATTGAAAGTCAGTTGAACAGCTTGTGGGCTGCCAGCAGTGGCATGAATAAAAATAGGAAATCAGATTGAATGGAGAGATTTATCCTTTGGAAATCAAAGGAGCAGTACCAGCAAAAAATGTAGATAATTCATTTTAATTGCAGGAAAAAAAAAAGAGAGAGACAGAGAGTAGAACAAAAGAAGTCAGCCACAAAATGGGTCCTCTGGTCAATGTTACAACGGTACCTGACAAAACAAACCAAAGAAGAGAAAAAGTGAGGCCCATCTAGGCCATGGGTTTGTTGCAATCTTTTTATTTATCAGGAAAATGAAGACCAAGCATTTAGTCATAATCATAACATACCAAAAACAATTTATAAAATATATGTGTGTTATTTTTAGAGCATTCAGAAAAGCCATTCGTTCAAGGCAAATAAATTGTAACTTAACTTGCATATCCTACATGTGTTTTCACAGATGTGCCAGCCAACATGGCATTCTAGCACAATAAAGATGGCTATTGGGAAAACAAGTTCAACACTCCAAAAGTATGGCTGCAATAGCTATCATCTCAGAGCTCTGACCTGGTCCTTTGTTTTGCCCATGAGGAGACTTAGGCTGAGATTATTCTGATCCAGCTTGGTTATGTTGCAATTATGACCACATGCTTGGTCTTCATCTTTTTTTTTTTTTTTAATTATCAGGTTTTCAAATACATACAAATATCTTTTATATCATTAGGAAACACGTATAAGCCTGATATATCAATTTGACAAAAAGAAGACTTAAAGAAACAAAAGTACATTACAGGCTTAATACTTTAATCATATTTTATAGTGAACTGGGGGCCAAAGAAAAAGAGGAGATTTAAGAAATACATTTAAGTAAAGGTATAGTCCTGATAAAGGTGCAGATTATCTTATTCATTGGAGTCTGTGAGATAACAATTTTTAAGAATTACAAGAAATCCAGAAATGCTTTCAATTGCTCTGGAGCAAAGAAAATATATGAATCCCCATCTCTCTTTACTAAACATTTACAGGAGTATCTTAATAAAAAGGATGCCCCTGCAGAAATTTGTTTCACTTCTCAATGAAAGAAACCCTTTGCGTCTCTCTTGAGTTATTTTAGATATATCTAGGAACATTCTAACTGTTCCTCCATGAAATTGAGTATTTAGATGCCAAAAATAGTGGGACATCAGCTTGCTGATGTCCTTGCTCAGCTATTAGAGAGACCAACAGAGTAGGATGGTCTATAATTTCAATACCCGAGGATTCAAGGAAAAAAGTTAAATTTTGCATTTAAGGTAAGACTACGGGTTCCATTATATTGCGCCTTTCCTCTGTGGACCTAAAAATAAAGTAAACTTTATTTCTCACAGGACAAGCAGGATGGTAGTCCTCACAAATGGGTGACATTGAGGATGGAGCCCACCACGGAAAACTTCTGTCAGAGTTTAAACAGAACTTTGACTGGCCCCTACTGGGCATGCCCAGCAAGGCACTGACCCTGCAGCCAGCAGGGGTCTCCCTTCAGTCTTCTTTTTTCCGCGCAGCAGTTGCCACGCGGTGAAAGGAGCTCTCTAACCACGTTCCTGACAGGAATTTGGAAATTAATTTCCTAAGAAAATTTGCCCCTCAGGGGTCTCCCTTCGACAAATTTTTAGTCATCTTACGGAACCCGGTAAGTTTTTTTGCCTTTTCCATCGACTACCGTCGATTTTGGCCCTCGAGGCCTGTTGGCACTTACCGATCCCCAGCCTAAATTTTGGCTTCAGCCATGGCAACGGGGTTCCGTCGTTCCGGATTGTACCCGGACTATGTCCATCACAGACCCCCACAGGGTTTGTGTAATGTGTTTGGGTAGTGAGCATGATGTCCTGACTTGCACCAAATGTGCCTTAATGACACCCAAGGGTCGCAAAGCCAGGATGGAGAAGATGGGGCTCCTCTTCCATGCACCCACCCCAACGCCATCGATAGCATCGACGTCATCGGAACCGGCACCGTCGAAGTTGTACCATCATCGTCAACCCTCCGGTGACCGTCCGCCATCGATCGCTTCTCGGCCGTCGACTCCGTCCCTTCCTCCCTTCCCCCTCCTCCCAACCCCCCCACCCGCCCTTTCCCGGATGGGCGAGGGGATCGGAAGAAAAGCATCGCCATCGACGGCACAAGTCTCGGCCTGTCGAGGATCCACAGCCATCGACCTCTGCTCAAGCCGAGCCACCGACAAAGAAGCCGCGAACAGACCGGACACCCTCCACGTCTCGTTCGCCGGCATCGAGGAAACCCTCACCCTCTCGGGTGTGGGGGCCGTGATCCCACCGGTTACGGTGGTCCCTCCGGCCCTGCCTCAGCCTCCCTCTCCCGTCGAGCCGGGTATGGTTACCCCTGGTCTCCGGGCAGAACTGGACCGGCTGGTCCAGGAGGCCATCGAGAAAGCGATGAAGAAATTACAACCTCCATCGGCACCGTCTCCGGCACCGGTTCCAGTGCCGCCCCCGGCACCGATGCCGGCACCGGCTTCGCCACCGAGGAGGGAACCGACCACCGAGCCGTTGGTACAAGCGCTAGCACCGCTACTGAGCCGCATGGAGGCACTCATGACGGCCCTTCCATCGGTGATTCCAGTGCCATCGACAACACCACCGTCTCCGACTGGTTTCATCGGCAGGAGAAACACCGTTCGATTCCCCCTTCCGGGGTAGTTCCATCGGTACCTTCTGGTATTCTCCACCGATTTATCCTTCGGCTCCATCGATTCCGCGCCAGGCACCGATTCCATCGGCAGCACCGAAGCCATCGATGCCATTTCTGGTTCCACCTACCGCACCGATTCCACCTCGGTTTCCATCGATGCCTTCAGAGCCTCAGCCAGGTCCATCAGGGCTACAAGCCCCACATGATCCCTACGATACCTGGGGTGATGATGATGATACTCTTCTGACACAGATTTGCCTTCGCCACCTCTCCTACAGAGAGTAGAAAAGATCTCCTCCTGAGGATCTATCTTTCATTAATTTTGTGAAAGAGATGTCAGAAGTTGTACCTTTTCAACTACAATCTGAAGCTGATGACAGACACCAGATGATGGAACTGCTTCAATTTCTGGATGCTCCAAAAATCATCGCTTCTATCCCTATTCACCAGGTGTTTTTGGATCTGCTCAAGAAAAACTGGGAATCTCCTTCATCTGTTTCCCAGTCAACAAGAAGGCTGACTCCACATACCTTGTCCAGTCAGCACCAGGTTTCAAAAGCCTCAACTGGATCATCGCTCTGTTGTGGTTGAGTCCGCACAAAGAAGGCCAAGCGTCTTAAGCCACTCTTCTACCCACCTACCAGGACAACAAATTCCTGGATAGTGTGGGGGAAAGTATATCATGGAGCTATGTTGATTTCACGCATAGCTTCATATCAACTTTACATTACGTACAACAGAGCCATCCTTAAGCAGATGCAAGACTATGCTGACACATTACCAGACCAATACCAACCGCAGCTTCAAGCCCTTCTTCACAAAGGATTTGAGGCAGGGAAGCACGATCAGACTGCCTATGACATATTCGATGCTTCCACGAAGGTTTCAGCCACAGCCATCTCAGCCAGACGTTGGGCTTGGTTAAATCCTCCAACCTTCCCTTCGCCAGAGGTCCAAGATCGTCTTGCTGATTTACCCTGCTTAGGACAATTTGTTTGGAAGCAAATTCAACAGATTGTGGCGGAGTTAAAAGACCACCATGAGACGTTGAAGCAACTCTCATCTGTCCCGCCTGAGGTGTCCAAGCAACCACCAAAGAAGGACTCTAAGAAGTCGTTCTTTCGACCACGTCGCTACTTTCCTCCATCGGCTAGGGCTCGTCCTGCACGGTCCTCCAGCAGACCTCAGCCTCGTCAGCCGAGAAAGCAAAGACCTACTGTAGCCCCACCTCCTGGGCCTACGGCGGGCCTTTGACTTCCCTGTACTGAGCACATGCCAAATCCCTCTTCCACACATCCCTGTGGGAGGTCGTCTGTACCACTTTTTACACCATTGGAAACAGATCACCTCAGATCAGTGGGTGCTAGCAATTATCGCACAGGGTTACCACCTCAACTTCATAACTCTTCCGCCAGACTCCCCGCCCCTTCAGGCATGGAGTCTAACCAGCCATTTGACTCAATTACAACAAGAAGTATCCCTTCTTCTACAATCAAATGCTATAGAACCCGTCCCTCCTTGTCAACAAGGGAAAGGATTCTATTCCAGATACTTCCTCATACCAAAGAAATCAGGGGGACTACGTCCAATTCTGGACCTTCGAGCCCTCAACAAGTATCTGCAAAAGAAAAGTTCAAGATGGTAACCCTGGGCGCCTTGCTCCCTCTCTTACGAAAAGGGGATTGGCTGTGCTCTCTCGACCTCAAGGACGCTTATACCCACATTGCGATAACACAATCTCATCGCAAGTATCTGCGTTTTCTGATAGGCCACGACCATTATCAATACCGGGTACTACCTTTCGGGCTGGCATCTGCTCCACGGGTCTTTACCAAATGTCTCGTAGTGGTAGCAGCATTCCTCAGGAAGGAAGGTGTCCACGTCTACCCCTATCTGGACGATTGGCTAATCAGGGCCTCCACCCCTCAACTTGCTCAATCCTCCCTGAAGTTGACAATTCACACACTCCTTTCCTTGGGGTTTCTTGTCAATTACGAGAAATCTTGCTTAGTCCCATCTCAACCTTATCCTTCATTGGAGCAGACTTGGACACCTTACAGGCAAAGCCTACCTTCCACTTCAACGAGTTCAAACGCTCATGTCCCTAGCTCGCCAGCTCCAGTCTCAACACACTGCCACAGCTCGCCAATTCCTCATCCTCCTAGGACACATGGCATCTTCGGTTCAAGTCACTCCCTTGACCCGACTAGCCATGAAAGTAACACAATGGACTCTACGACACCAATGGATTCAGGCTTTTCAGCCTCTGTCCTCCATTGTCACAGTTACACAAGCGCTACGCCTGTCTTTAACCTGGTGGACAACTCAAGTCAACCTCCTTCAAGGCTTACCCTTTCTCCTACCAGATCCACAGGTAATCCTAACCACCGATGCTTCCCACATCGGTTGGGGGGCCCATGTGGATGAATTGCAAACCCAAGGGTTATGGTCACCAGAGGAAGCCGAACACCAGATAAATTTCTTGGAACTTCGAGCAATCCGCTACGCGCTCAGAACTTTCAAAGATCATCTATCGAATCAGATAATCTTAATCCAGACAGACAACCAAGTGGCCATGTGGTACATAAACAAGCAGGGAGGCACAGGCTCCTTCCTTCTGTGTCAGGAAGCTGCGCAGATTTGGGCAGAAGCCCTCTCCCATTCCATGTACCTCAAGGCCACTTACTTGCCGGGAGTAGACAATGTATTGGCAGACCGGCTGAGCCGTGTCTTCAAACCACACGAGTGGTCACTCGATCCTCTGGTAGTGACCTCTCTGTTCCACAAGTGGGGTTTTCCCCGCATAGACCTCTTTGCGTCCCCTCAAACCACAAAGTGGACGATTACTGCTCTCTCAGTCGGAGCCAGCACTCTCAGCCCAGGGATGCCTTCTCCCTCAAGTGGATGACAGGTCTGCTTTATGCATTCCCTCCACTTCCTCTTCTGTCAAGGACTCTCGTGAAGCTTCGCCAGGACGGAGGAACCATGATCCTGATAGCACCCCACTGGCCACGCCAAGTGTGGTTTCCCATACTCCAGGATCTCTCCATCCGCAGGCACATCCCTCTGGGAACGGATCAGCATCTGACTCACTCAAACGACGGATGCCTCCTCCATCCCAACCCTCCAAGCCTTGTCCCTGACGGCATGGATGTTGAAAGGTTAGTCCTTCAGCCTTTTAACCTTTCGGATTCGGTTTCTCGTGTCCTGATAGCTTCACGAAAGCCCTCCACCAGAAGATCCTATTCATACAAATGGAAAAGGTTACACATCATGGTGCACTTCTCAGTCCCTTGATCCCCCTTTCCTGTCCAATCTCTAAGTTCTTGGACTATTTATGGCACCTATCAGAATCCGGTCTAAAGACCTCTTCCATTAGGATGCATGTCAGTGCGGTAGCCGCCTTCCATAAAGGTATAGAGGGTGTCCCTATTTCAGTACAACCCCTGGTGACACGCTTTCTTAAAGGCTTGCTCCATCTGAAACCACCCTTTACGTCCTCCGGCCCCATCTTGGACCTTAATCTGGTTCTTGGTCGTCTAATGAAACCACCTTTCGAACCTCTGCACTCCTGTGAATTGAAGTATCTCACAATGGAAAGTATTATTCCTGTTGGCATTACTTCAGCTCGCAGGGTTAGTGAGTTACAGGCCTTAGTCACCTATCCGCCTTACACTAAACTCCTGCCAAGACAGGGCGGTACTCTCCGCACTCACCCTAATTTTTACCTAAGGTAGTTTCTGAAGTTCATATCAATCAATCCATCATACTACCTATCTTTTTTCCCAGGCCCCATTCCAACTCTGGGGAACAGACTCTGCATACCCTAGACTGTAAACGGGCTCTAGCTTTTTATCTAGACCGTACAGTTGCTCACAGGAAGAGCACTCAACTGTTTGTCTCCTTCCATCCTAACAAGTTAGGACAAACCTGTGGGTAAGCAGGCTCTTTCCTCCTGGTTGGCGGACTGCATTTCTTTTTGCTATCAGCAAGCTGGCATTCCTTTTCAAGACCGTGTAAAAGCACACTCTGTGAGGGCCATGGCGACTTCGGTAGCACACCTTCGATCGGTGCCGCTTCCTGACATCTGTAAAGCTGCAACCTGGAGTTCCTCCATACCTTTGCAAGCCCACTATTGTTTGGACAAAGCGGGGAAGACCAGACTCCATCTTCGGCCAATCTGTCTTGCGTAACCTTTTTCCAACATGATGTACCAACACCCTTCCACCTTCCCGGTAGGGTGCGGATGCCCTTTACCATTCAATTCCACCCCAGTTGTTGTGCCTGTTGCACGCCGTTGGGTGCATTTGGTGCCAGTCAGGACATCCTCAGCTCGGTACTCACCCATTTGTGAGGACTACCATCCTGCTTGTCCTGTGAGAAAGCAAATGTTGCTTAACTTGATGTAACAGGTGTTCTCACCAGGACAGCAGGATGTTAGTCCTCACGAAACCCGCCCGCCACCCCGCGGTGTTGGGTTCGTTTTATTTTTACTTTTTAGGCACTGCCTGTAGCTTTGAAATCAGACTGAAGGGAGACCCCTGCTGGCTGCAGGGTCAGTGCCTTGCTGGGCATGCCCAGTAGGGGCCAGTCAAAGTTTCTGTTTAAACTTTGACAGAAGTTTTCCGTGGTGGGCTCCATCCTCGATGTCACCCAATTTGTGGGGACTAACATCCTGCTGTCCTGTGAGAACACCTGTTACATCAGGTAAGCAACATTTGCTTTATATTAGGTAACTCAATGTCCGGAATTTGAAGAATTTCCTTCAAATATTTTTTTAAGGTTATTTCTGGTAATTCTCCCATAATCTTTGGAAAGTTGATCAGTCTCAGGTTTAGCTGTCTGTTCCAATTTTCTAATAATTCTAGTCGCCGTGATAATGCTGTTCTATCTTTAACTGTGGCAATATTGAAGTTTTTAATCTGTTGTATGTCCGACTCAACCTTGGTTACAGACACCTTCACCAACTCAAGAGCTTTTTCTTGGTCTTGAAATTTGTTATTTACCGAGACAGTTAAATTGTCAATTTTGGTGTTACAAGCTTTTACAGTTATTGAGAGCCCAGCCGTTAGCTCCCACAAACTCTCCAATGTTACTACCGCCGGCCTAATCGGAGGTAAGAGCTGCTCAACTTGCGTCGCGGTTTCTGCTTCAGGCGAACTGGTAGCTGGTTGTATTCTTTAGGGTTCAGCTTTCTCCCCTGTTGAGCCTGACCGTGTTCCTCGCTGCTCCAATTCCGATGACTCACTCTCCTACAGCTTCTGCCCAGTGACCTCATTGGTCCGCGACAGCTGCAGTGTGTGCAGCTCAACTCTCTCTGACGGCAGTCTCGTATCGGGAGGGCTGAGTGAAACCTCTGCCCCAAGCGTCGACGTCTCTCCTCCAGACTCTGCCGCAGCGGGGGACTCCCTCCCGAGTTCTGCACCTCCAGCCTTCATAAAGCTGGTAATCAAGGCTTGATCTGTAAGTTGGGTCGAGATTGAGGAAAAAATCCTCACTTTTCCCTTGAGTTTCGGTGGCATAGTGGGGAAATTCTTGATGATGGTCAGCACAGCTCCTTACATGCCTCTGCTCAGGACGCCATCTTGCCCCCTAATGTCTTCCTGGTCTTCATTTTTTCCAATAAATGAAAAGATGGTGACAAGCCGATATAAATATACCCTTTTTACTTTTTTGCCTCTTTGTTGTATTGTTGTATAATACTGGATCCTTCCCTATCAACCTGTATTTCCGGCCTGCCAAACTCTCATTCCACACTGCCAGATATGCCTGGAGCAAGATTTACTTTTTTTTTATTTTTATGGCCCACGTGCAGCGGAGGCTGTAAAGTAGCAGATGCAACCCCTGCTGGCAAAAAGAGGAGATCCATGCAGCAACAAGGGAAATGATTGCAATGCTGATAGGGGTTTCCCAACCTTCGCCAACAAAAGAAGGACCTTCATAGCACCGAAAATGGTTTGCAATGCAGATGGCGTTTTCCAACCCCTGCCAAGCAAAGAAAGGAGAAAAGGAAGATGGGGTTGGAAAAGAGAGTGAAGTAGAGGGAGCAGAAGCATATGGGGGGTTGAAAGTGAGCAACACAGACAATCATACTGTACCACCCGGCCATTCACCCACCGCCTCTACCCCAGGGTACAAATGCTGGGGAAAGAGGGAGAGGCAAGGGGTAGGATTGCCAACTTTCTAGATATATTATTACTGCTATACCTCTAGGAATCCTGCCCCCTGCTTCCCCCCTTTCCTAAGATATCAAAAGATCGAAAAGACCAGAATTCAAGGGGGACACCCTGACCATTGCAGTGATTTGAAATGTATGCAACCCTTTCCTTGAAAAGTTCAGAGACCCCTGGTTTAAACAAGCACAATCATTAAAATGCCTTCTCTTTCAATTTTCTTTTCATTTCACATCTGCAGTCATATTATTCTTTAAAATTGTTGACCCGTTCTTTTTAATTGTGTTTTCTTATCATTATAAACACATTGAGGTGTTTTGCTGATCTTTTATCAGAATCCCAAGCAGGCAATGCATGTAAAGCACAAACAACTGAGCAATTAACTTCAGCAAGATTTTTTAAAACCAGGTGCATTTTTATTCTTTCCTTTTCTTCCCCCCAAAAGTGTAAAACTATAAGACATAAAAAATACTTGAAAGAAATCAGAGGAAGAAATAGGGCTAAGATATATGCAAGTTGATGCTGTCAGTAATTTGTTGAATAGCCCTGCTGTAAGAAGATTAACCCCTTAAAGTCATTGTAGTTTTTCCTTCTTTCCTGAACTAGATTCCATGCTTCATTTATTTTCCTGACTGGTTTGGTGCAGATCAGCTTTTGCAACATCAGTGCTACTTATATTGTATCATATAGTAATTTCTCTTGTTAAAAATGGGTTAATCCAAGCATTGTGATCTGTAAACCACTTGGTGTAAGGATCAGTATTCTGCAGGCTCCTCACACGAACCGCTGCAGTTACCCTTCGGGTTGGGCCTCCCCTATACACTCCCTGAAGCCGCCTAACCACCAATCCAGCGCTGTTTCTCGACGCAGCAGGACACTGCCGAAGACTGCTGCAGCAGAATGATGCCAACAGCACTGCTGCTAAGGCGCGCACATGCCCGACCTCATTACTTTTAAAGGACCTGTTCCAGGAAAGCCCATGAGGCATCCCTGGATGACATCACTCCTTCTGGCTGTGTAAGGTCTCTGCAGATGCTCCACCAGTGCCTCGGGAACAGATCTCTCTACAGCTTTGGAGTGTGAGTTTCTTCAGCATCTGTATATTCAGTTCCAGTTCCTGCCTTTGTCCTCAGTTCCTGCAGTCCCTCTTCTGTTCTCCAGTCCCAGCGTGAGTGTCCTTAGGTCTTCGCTGCCTCTTCATGTCCTCATCTGTCTACCTGTCTTGATCCTTGCCTTCCTGCCCTGCCCTTCGGTCAGCTCCTGGTATTGCCCATTGCCTGCTTCTCAGAACTACCTGCCTGCCACTAACCATTGCCTGCATCTTGGAACTTCCTGAACGCCTTCTGCCACTGACCACTGCCTGTCCCTTGGATCTTCCTGTACACTGCCCACCACTGATCTCAGCCTGCTTCGGCCTCATCTGTATCGCCTCTACTCCAGCCCAGCGACCACAACAAACCTTCTGATATTGAGCAGAGGCCCCCACCTAAGACCTGTGGTCCCAGCACCCAAAGGCTCAACCCGAGGGGAGCTTGGGCTGGTAAAGGCGAAGCACCAGTTGGGTCTCTGCCTTGTCAGACTCCCCCTGCCGATGATGGGGACCTGCAGGGATCCTCCCTGGTTGCGCCAACTCCACTTCTATCCAAGGGTCCACAAGTCCAACACTGGATTGCAAATCATTTTCCAGATTCTGAGAGCTACTAAAATTGTTATGATTGCAAATCTCGAATCTCAAAATTTCAGCCCTCAGAGACAATGATTTTGGAAAGCATATAGTGTCATACACACAAAGGGAGCTGAATTAGCACAAACCTTGACAATTGGTGCTACTGCTCACAAGTTTCACAATCATGTTAATTCAACCCCTTTGTCAGTTTCTAAGAGAATATTCCAAGGCAAAACACGGAATTAATACATTGGTATCCACTAGAGGCAAAATTTAAATCTTTTCAGTATTCATTTATCCAAAAAAGGTTAAAACTATAACTTATAGGAACTCAGGTGATATAAGAAATGTCATTGCCGTGAAATTTTAGAAAGCCGAGATCATTAAAAGTAGAGAAAGGAAGAAAATGATGGAGTGTTCTTAATTATATCATAGAAAGATTCTCAGCAGTTTAAAAGTGTGCATAATTAAATGTACCTATGATTAGCAGTATCTTTTTATATAACCAAGCCTGCTCACTGTTGCATGAATTTAATTGCCCCATTTAGTAGCATAGAATAAATGTGAAGCCTTTCAACTGTCAAAGGTACCAGTAACGAATAAGAGTTAAGTACATGAAATTTTTCTTTTTTTATAGAGAACTGCCAAGAGAATCTCAGGCACCTGCCCAAGCATACTACATACTCTAGAGCTGACTTCAAAATATTGAACAAAAAACGTTATCCAGTATGCATTCTACAATATTTTAATAGTAACCTCACAAAAATATTCACCTTGCATCATTTAAAACCATGGACGGTAACTTTAAAACAAGTGCACAGGCGCCAGTACTTGCATGTATGGGTGCATGAGCGGACATTTCCTGGAATTTTAAATCATATGTGCAGCAGGGTTGCCAACTGGCTCCACATTTTCAGGACAGGTTGATCCAGTCCTGGTTTTACTCCCCTGCACGCAAGTACTTATTGTCTTGATTTTCTGAGGGAATGCAAAAGGTAAATCAGAATAAGTTCCAGAATAAGTAAAACCAGGACTGGATCAAACTGTCCTGAAAATCTGAAGCCGGTTGGTCAGCCTAGTGCACAGTCATGCATTAATGATTTAAAAATACTCCTGCCACATCATTATTCAAGCAAATGTACTTCACGTATCCTCCTTAGGACTTTGTCAGCTTTAAAACATGCTTGCGTGAAGGCATTCCCAGTTTTACCACTTAGTACACCAGTTTGCCCAGTCTGTCTTGAGGTCATCCAGACCCCTCTGGTTCTTTAGCCTGTACACCCCCAGTTGACTCGGACCCCTCACCCTGTCGTCTTAGTCCTAAATACCAAGTTCTGCAGATTTGCACTTCATCAGGAGCAACAGTAAATATACACGGCTAACAAGCTGCCACATACTGCAGCTGCCAAATATAAAATACAGATTTATATGCGTAACCGTTGGGCTCACCCAGAAATGCTGCAATGCCCTAATTCTGGCCCTTTTTTTTTTTTTTTTTTATTCGTGCCTGTGTATATATGCATGTAATTTACGGCTTTTAAAATATGCATTGCTTGTGCATGGCCCAGATATTCATGTGTATGGGCCTTTTAGGTACAGAGAAGGGCTACCAAAATGATAAGGGGAATGGAACAGCTCCCCTATGAGGAAAGACTAAAGAGGTTAGGACTTTTCAGCATGGAGAAGAGACGGCTGAGGGGGGATATGACAGAAGTGTTTAAAATCATGAGAGGTCTAGAATGGGTAGATGTGAATTGGTTATTTACTCTTTCGGATAATAGAAAGACTAGGGGGCACTCAATGAAGTTAGCGTGTGGCACATTTAAAACTAATCGGAGAAAGTTCTTTTTCACTCAACGCACAATTAAACTCTGGAATTTGTTGCCAGAGGATGAGGTTAGTGCAGTTAGTATAGCTGTGTTTAAAAAAGGATTGGATAAGTTCATTACCTGCTATTAATTAAGTTGACTTAGAAAATAGCCACTGCTATTACTAGCAACGGTAACATGGAATAGACTTACGGGCAGATTTTAAATGCCCTGCTCGCGTAAATCTGCCTGGATTTACGCGAGCAGGGCCCTCGCGCGCCGGCGCACCTATTTTGCATAGGCCGCCGGCGCGCGCAGAGCCCCGGGACGCGCGTAAGTCCTGGGGTTTTTAAGGGGCGTGTCGGGGGCGGGGCCGAATGACGCGATGTTTCGGGGGCGGGACACGGTGTTTCAGGGGCGGGACCGGGGGTGTGGCGCCGGCCCGGGGGCATTGTCGAGGCCTCTGGACCAGCCCCCGGGTCGGATGACGGCGCGCCAGCACTCTGCTGGCGCGCGTAGATTTACGTCTGCTTCTAGCAGGTGTAAATCGAAGGGCAAAGGTAAGGGGGGGTTAGATAGGGCCGGGGGGTGGATTAGGTAGGGGAAGGGAGGGGAAGGTGAGGGGAGGGCGAAAGAAAGTTCCCTCCGAGGCCGCTCCGAAATCGGAGCGGCCTCGGAGGGAACGGAGGCAGGCTGCACGGCTCGGCGCACGCAGGCTGCCCCAAAATCGGCAGCCTTCCGTGCGCCGATCCAGGATTGTATAAGATACGCGCGGCTATGCGCGTATCTTATACAATCCAGCGTACTTTTGTTTGTGCCTGCTGTGCAAACAAAAGTATGCGATCGCGCTCTTTTTTAAAATCTACCCCTTAGTTTTTTGGTACTTGCCAGGTTCTTATGGCCTGGATTGGTCACTGTTGGAAACAGGATTCTGGGCTTGATGGACCCTTGGTCTGACCCAGTATGGCATGTTCTTATGTTCTTAAGCTTCGCTTTTAAAATTCACACTATTACTTGTAAGACATTTTCACATCTTTTAGCTGCTCTTCAGTCTAGTTGGTTGGATGTATGTATGATAACAGTTGTGACATCATAAAGTGTGAACCATTTGGATCCAGTGGGTGTGTCATAATTTCTGATTCTTTTGCTACTATGGCTGGTCCCAGTGGTACAAGGAATTGCAGAGGAGCAGCAGTAGTTCTAGTTATCTATTCTCCAGCTCTAGAATCACATCTGAAGAGGCTTGAGAGTTTTTTTGCAAACCTCTGAACAACAACTTTTTTGTTGGTCCTTTAACAGGTATCACAAAGATAATGAGCATTGCTGTAGGATTGTTCTACTGGCACACAAGTAATTTTCAGAAAGTGGAAATGTATAGGACACAACTTATTTAATGATTCCTGCCTCAGCTGAAGAACCTATAGCTTCTATGAGAAAAGGCTGTCCTTATTTTCAGAAGATCTGGGACTAATTTTTGATATACCAGAGGAAAGGTGGAAGTGGTTATCTAGTAACCCTGGTTGGTGGGCTGGGTGAGTGTCTGAACTGTAGACGTTTGTAGAGTGTGGACTTAGGTGGAATAGAGGAGGCTCGGTGTTTCTAAAAATGTGGAAAAAAACATTGTTTTGTTAAGGATTTTGTTTTTGGCTGTTTTTAAGATGGTTACATTTTTCTTTGTTTGATGCTGGCATGATATGCATTGTGATGTCCTCTTTAATAATGAATCACAAAGCTGGGCCATTTGGCAACAGTGATCATAACATGATCAAATTTAAACTAATAACTGGAAGGGGGACAATAAGTAAATCTGCAGCTCTAACACTAAATTTTAAAAAGGGAAACTTTGATAAATGAGGAAAATAGAAAAAAACTGAAAGGTGCAGCTGCAAAGGTTAAAAGTGTTCAACAGGCATGGACATTGTTTAAAAATACAATCCTAGAGGCGCAGTCCATATGTATTCCGCGCATTAAGAAAGGTGGAAGGAAGGCAAAACGATTACCGTCATGGTTAAAAGGTGAGGTGAAAGAGGCTATTTTAGCCAAAAAAACATCCTTCAAAATTGAAAGAAGGATCCATCTGAAGAAAATAAGGTAAAACATAAGCATTGTCAAGCTAAGTGTAAAACATTGATAAGACAGGCGAAGCGAGAATTTGAAATGAAATTGGCCAGAGAGGCAAAAACTCATAATAAAAACTTTTTTAAATATATCCAAAGCAAGAAACCTGTGAGGGAGTCGGTTGGACCATTAGATGACAGAGGGGTTAAAGGGGCTCTTAGGGAAGATAAGGCCATTGCAGAAAGACTAAATGAATTCTTTGCCTCCGTGTTTACTAATGAGGATGTTGGGGAGATACCAGTTCCGGAGATGGTTTTCAGGGGTGATGAGTCAGACAAACTGAACGAAATCACTGTGAACCTGGAAGATGTAGTAGGCCAGATTGACAAACTAAAGAGTAGCAAATCACCTGGACCAGATGGTATGCATCCTAGGGTTCTGAAGGAACTAAAAAATGAAATTTCTGATCTATTAGTTAAAATTTGTAACCTATCATTAAAATCATCCATTGTACCTGAAGACTGGAGGGTGGCCAATATAACCCCAATATTTAAAAAAGGCTCTATAGACCAGTAACTATAGACCAGTGAGCCTGACTTCAGTGCCGGGAAAAATAGTGGAAACTATTCTCAAGATCAAAATCGTAGAGCATATACAAAGACATGATTTAATGGAACATAGTCAACATGGATTTACCCAAGGGAAGTCTTGCCTAACAAATCTGCTTCATTTTTTTGAAGGGGTTAATAAACATGTGGATAAAGGTGAACTGGTAGATTAGTGTATTTGGATTTTCAGAAGGCGTTTGACAAAGTCCCTCATGAGAGGCTTCTACGAAAACTAAAAAGTCATGGGATAGGAGGCGATGTCCTTTCGTGGATTACAAGCTGGTTAAAAGACAGGAAACAGAGAGTAGGATTAAATGGTCAATTTTCTCAGTGGAAATGGTAAACAGTGGAGTGCCTCAGGGATCTGTACTTGGACCGGTGCTTTTCAATATATATATAAATGATCTGGAAAGGAATACAACGAGTGAGGATAATCAATTTGCAGATGATACAAAATTATTCAGAGTAGTTAAATCACAAGCAGACTGTGATACATTGCAGGAGGACCTCGCAAGACTTGAAGATTGGGCATCCAAATGGCAGATGAAATTTAATGTGCACAAGTGCAAGGTGTTGCATATAGGGAAAAATAACCGTTGCTGTAGTTACACGATGTTAGGTTCCATATTAGGAGCTACCACCCAGGAAAAAGATCTAGGCATCATAGTGGATAATACTTTAAAATCGTCGGCTCAGTGTGCTGCAGCAGTCAAAAAAGCAAATAGAATGTTAGGAATTATTAAGAAGGGAATGGTTAATAGAACGGAAAATGTCATAATGCCTCTATATCGCTCCATGGTGAGACCACACCTTGAATACTGTGTACAATTCTGGTCGCCGCATCTCAAAAAAGATATTGTTGCAATGGAGAAGATACAAAAAAGGGCAACCAAAATGATAAAGGGCATGGAACAGCTTCCCTATGAGGAAAGGCCTGAAGATGTTAGGGCTGTTCAGCTTGGAGAAGAGACGGCTGAGGGGGGATATGATAGAGGTCTTTAAGATCATGAGAGGTCTTGAACGAGTAGATGTGAATCGGTTATTTTCACTTTCGAATAATAGAAGGACTAGGGGGCATTCCATGAAGTTAGCAAGTAGCACATTTAAGACTAATCGGAGAAAATTCTTTTTCACTCAACGCACAATAAAGCTCTGGAATTTGTTGCCAGAAGATGTGGTTAGTGCATTTAGTGTAGCTGGGTTCAAAAAAGGTTTGGATAAGTTCTTGGAGGAGAAGTCCATTAATGGCTATTAATCAATTTTACTTAGGGAATAGCCACTGCTATTAATTGCATCAGTAGCATGAGATCTTCTTAGTGTTTGGGTAATTGCCAGGTTCTTGTGGCCTGGTTTTGGCCTCTGTTGGAAACATGATGCTGGGCTTGATGGACCCTTGGTCTGACCCAGCATGGCAATTTCTTATGTTCTTATATGTTCTTATCATAACCAACAAAACTGTTCTTTCCTAGATGTCTTGCTGTGAATGTAATCAGTTTATTGAGGTCTCATCAACCGGACCTCCGTTCTTTGATATATCCACAATATTCCCTATTTTTCTAGCATCTGCAAACTTTTCTATGCACTTCTCTGTACCCTCCTCTAGGTCACTGATGCATGATCAAGCAAAGCTAGGCCCAACACAGATTCCGGCAAGACCCCACTTATTGACTGTTTATTTTCTTCCATAAAGCCAGTTAACAACTCATTGAATTATTCCCTCTTTATTCAATAAATGGACCAAGCAGAGCGGGAGGGAGTTTGACAATGCAAACAACCAGATTGCCACCAGCAGATGGAGAAAATGTCTAGTGGTGCTGTTCATTTTAAACAGGGTGATTATGACACCCCTTATTACCTGTGCCTTCCTCCATCTCATGTTGCCAATAAAATGCTTGCCCTGCTGCTTTCTTTTATATCCTCTGTGCATTCGCACTGTAAGAATTTTTAAGTACCAAGTTTGAGACGTTATCCTGGCGAATTATCAGTGGGTGTAGGAGTAGATTAAAGCTTTTGTCCTTGTCATGCCACTCTTTAGAAAATACTAGGGATGCTGTGTTTGTTTGTGGAAGATGTTTATGATCTTGGCATACATGATCCATATAGAGTGAGCCTACTCTCATGGGATACTTCTTGCTTCATTTCTGACTCCACATGCTCTGAATATGAGAGCGTTTTTAGCTGAACATCAGTGGGAGGATACTAATGGCCACACAGCTTCTTGTTTTACATGAACCACAGGCATAAGTCCAAGATTACAAATTTCAGAGCTATAGTAGATGCATTAATGTTGGTGACTGAGCATGTCCTTACTGTATTCAGGGACATTTTTGCAGCATTTGTCCATGTACTATAAGCTGACTTATAACTTAGTTTCATTTGACTCAAAGTTCCTTTGATGCTAGCTGCATTTCAGGACAAAGCCCAAAATCTGGCTCTTTAACATGGTGTTTGGAGAAGAAAAGTATATGAACAGTAAGGGATAGATTTTAAAACCTTCGCGCGGGCGTCCATGCGTGCGCCTACCTGGCACGCGCACATGGACGCCCGATTTTATAACATGCGTGCGCAGGTGCGCGCATGTTATAAAATCAGGGGTCAGCACACGCAAGGGGTTGCACACTAGTGCATCTTGCGTGTACCGACGCCCGCAGCCTTCACCCGTTTCCTCCCATGCTGCTCCAATTTAGGAGCAGCCTGTGAGGGAACTTCCCTTCCCCCTACTCTATCCTTCCTACCCCTTCCCCTAACCTTCCCGCCCCGTAGTCCTATTCTAAACCCCGCCCTATTCCTTTAACTCACCGTTTGCGCCTGCCTTGGGGCAGGCACAGGTTGCGCACACCGGCACCCTGCCGGCACGCGATCCCTCAGCACAGCAGCAAATGGCCGCTGTGCTGGGGACCTCTAGCTCTGCCCCACCCCACCCCCTGGACCACCCTGCCCCCTCCCTTTTCCCAAAGCCCCAGGACTTAGACGCGTCCCGGGGCTTTACGTGTGTCGCAAGGCCTTTTTAAAATAGGCCGGGTGCGCGTAGGGCTTTGAAAAACCGGGCCTAAGTGAACAGGATAGCTACTAGCCAGCAAGGATGTTGATAGCTTAAAGATTTATAGTTACTTTTGATATTTGATTGTACAGTATCAATGTATGTTTGTGTTTTTACAGTATATGCTGATATTTTATTGTAACCTGTTTTGATATCTGCAACAAAAGGCAGGCTATAAAATTTGAATTAATGAATTTAAATTATTTTGAACGGATTGACTACAGTAATAAGGAGCTTGATATTGAATGAAAATCCGTGCCAAAATTGATTAAAATAGCATATTTTCCAATTTCCTTGTAAATGTCTTGTTATGAAAGGGATACATTTGTTTCTTTTACCCTTCCCACTTAAAAGTATATCTTCAAGACAAAGTTGAGGTAACTTCATTTTTCCTTTATTTTCCTGTTCTGATGCCAGTCGGGTTTTGATGTTAATAGCCCTTTGTAGATAGTACAGTCAGCTGTACTGTGGAGTGTTAATCCTGCTCTTTTTGGGGTGCATGCATGCACTCTGTTTGTGTACCCCACTTTCTCATGCTTTTTCCTATTTTTGTTAGGGACTTGTATTTTACAGTTAGCTTTATTTCTTGAACAGACGACTTGATGATCAAGAGCGACTCCTGCCCAGGAGCCCTGAGTGCTCTGGCTCTAATAGTGCGGACGCTGTAATCCCAACTATCCCAAGTTTCAACTCTGCACGTCTCTTCAGCTGGACTTTATAGGGGCCAGGCTGGATACAGTGAAGGCCAAAGCATTTTTGCCTCATGATCGGGCCCTTACCCCTCATCTCGCTTGGCTACCTTTGTGTGCAGCAACCAGTATGTGACTGCCCTCCTTCTGCTCCGCTTGTTAGGCCACATGGCGGCCTTGGTCCATGTTACCCCTCTCGTATGCTTGCGCATGCGTGGGGTGCAGTGAATCCTATGGGCGCAGTGGCAACAGGCCTCCCAGGACCTCGAGACTTCTCTCGGTCATGGAACCTTTGAGGACATCCCTGTCATGGTGGGAGAGCATCTCCGACCTGCAGCAAGGAATTCCCTTCCAGGCAGCACCGCCTCAGGTACTACTTACAACCAATGCGTCTCCTCAGGGCTTGGGCGCCCATGTGGATGACCTCCACACACAGGGTCTCTGGACCACCTGCGAAGCCCGCTGCTGAATAAACTTCCTGGAGCTTCGGGTGATTCGCTACACTCTGTGGGTGTTCAAGGTCCGGCTGTCCCACAAGGAAGTCCTGATCAGGAAGAACAACCAAGTAGCAATGTGGTATATGAACAAACAGAGAGGTACAGGGGTCGTTCCTCCTCTGTTGCGAGCCGGTGCAGGTGTGTTCCTGGGCTCTGTCGCAGGGGATGTCACTCTGGGTGACATTCCTGCCTGGGAAGCAAAATGTGCTAGCCGGTCATTTCAGCCACATGAGTGGCAACCAGAATCAGTGAGGTACCCCAGGTGTGGATCTCTTCGCCTCCCCGTACAACCACAAGGTGAGCGGCTTCTGCTCCCTGTCTCCAGGGGGTGGGCTTCTGGCCTGCGAAGCCTTCTCCCTTCACTGGGGGAAGGGTCTGCTGTATGCATACCCTCCTTTCCGGCTAAAGCTCCAACAGGACTGGGAGATCATGATCCTCATGACGCCTTATTGACTCCGACAGGTCTGGTTCTCTCTCCTTTGGGATCTGTCGATCAGGGACCCTATTCTGCTGGGAACTGTGCCAGATCTGATAACTCAGAACCAGGGTGCCCTGCACCACCCGAACCTCCGGGTGCTGGCCCTCCTGGCGTGGATGTTGAGAGCATGATTCTTCAGCCCCTGAACCTTTTGGCCAGTGCCTCCCAGGTCCTGGTGGCCTCTAGGAAGCCTTCCATCAGGAAGTCCTACAGTTCAAAGTGGAGACGATTCTCCACCTGGTGTGTGGAGCATGAACTGGATCAATTATCATGCCCTCTTCCCAAACTGTTGGACTACTTGTGGCACCTTTCAGAGTCTGGGCTTCAAACCAGCTCAGTCTGGGTCCATCTCAGCGTGGTTGGTGCGTACCATTGAGGCATCGTCGGCACACTAATATCAGCGCAACCCTTGTTGGGTTGTTTTATGAGGGCTTTACTTCAGCTGAAGCCCCTTCTTTGGCCCCCTACTGCGTCCTGGGACCTTAACGTTGTCTTGGCACTGCTCATGTGTCCTCCCTTTGAATCACTGCATTCCTGCAATCCAAAGTTCCTTACCTGGAAAGTCATTTTCCTAGTGGCGATTACTTGGCTTGTAGAGTCAATGAGCTTCAGGCCTTGGTCACAAACCCACCATATATGAAGTTCTTTCATGATTGTGTCGTCTTGCGTACACACCCTAAATTCCTGCCTAAGGTAGTGACTGATTTCCACATCAATCAGTCCATTGTTCTGCCCACCTTCTTTCCCAGGCCTCATTCCCACCCAGGGGAATGGGCTCTTCATACCCTGGACTGCAAGAGGGCCTTGCCTTTCTACTTAGAATCCACAGTCAGGCATCAACAGTCCACTCAGCTCTTTGTGTCCTTTGATCCCAATAGGCTGGGAATGGTGATGGGTAAGCATACTTTATCCAAATGGCTAGCAGATTGTATCACCTTCTACTATTCACAGCTGACTGGCTGCATGAAAAATCACTCTGTGTGGGCCATTGCGATGTCGGTAGCTCATCTGCAAGCAATTCCCGTCGTCAAAATTTGTCTGGCGCACCGTGGAGTTCCCTTCACACGTCCACAGCTCACTACTGCTTGGACAAAAATGGGCGACAGGACAGTGCATTTGGTCAGTCTGTCCTGCGCAATCTTTTCCACACTTGAACCCAACTCTTCCAGCCTAGTGCCCTTGGTTGATGCCAGACAGTCTCCTGCTAACCAGCAGAGCTGCAGTTATATTGTGCCCATTGGCACCTTGTTCGGCATCTGCGGGTCTCTCCTATTCACGGAGACAGCCTGGAGCTTGGTATTCTCCCACATGTGAGGACTACCATCTTGCTTGTCCTAGGAGAAAGCGCAGTTGCTACCTATAACAGTTGTTCTTCTAAGACAGCAGGATGTTAGTCCTCAGGAATCCCGCCCGCCTCTCCTCAGAGTTGGGTTCTCCTGTGTTTTGTTTTATTTTTTCACTCATATTTTTTTCTCTATTAGGAGACTGAAGGGGGACCTTGCGTGGACATGTGGATAGTGACATGCTGGGCATGCTCAGTGTGCAGGTCAAAGCTTCTAGAAACTTTGACAGAAGTTTTTCACGCCGGGCTCCATCTAACGATGTCACCCACATGTGAGGACTATCATCCTGCTGTCCTAGAAGAATACCTGTTACAGGTAAGCAACTGCACTTTTCAGGGGCATCCATTTGTGTATCCCAGAGTGCCTCACTGGTAAGGAGGTCCTTGCACTTTAGGGGGCAGGGCCCCCATCAGGGGCAGCTCCACTGTCCATAGTTATTACTGACTGTTCTGGGTACACATACTGTGTATACATTCATTGCAAAGACATTTAATCATACCTATTGCCAAACAAAATTATGCTGTCAGTGAAGGGGTAATTTTAGAATGCTCATGGGGTGCACATACTCATGGACCTGCAGACTAATTTTCAAAAGGAAATGCACACCCTGCGAGGATTCCTTATGAAAATCAGGCTAACAGCACACAGTGGGTATACAGTATAGCTCATGTACTTTTACGTACCATGAGGGAACAATTTCCAGTGACATCCCCCTTTCCCCATTGCTGCAGGTAAAATGCTGTTTTAACTACAGAAATGACTTTATATTTTGCCCTCAACTTTGGATGGGTTTGGAGGATGTGCTTTATTCAAGCACAGCCAGGAAAAGGCAGTTGTGGAAGCCTGTACTGCTTTTATGAGGCTCATTGAAACACACACCCACCCAACCCCCGCCCTGCCCCTTCCATCCTGTCGTCCAGCTCAGCCAAGGTCCAGGCACAACATTTCCCCCAAAGCCACCCTCAGGGGCAGATTGTCCAATAAGGGGATCGGGCTTCCCTCAGTGAGCCAATCACTCCCACCATGGGGTTTTTTGTTTGTTTGTTTTTTTAACTCTTTTTTTTTTTTCCTTCCTGGCCAAAGCGAAGAAAAGGGGCTGCTGCGGCCTGAAGAGAAACCTGTGGGGCCACGGCAGAGCCATCTTGCTATGGCTGGGAGAAGGGCCTTGAAGGTTGTGGCAGAGCCCATCCTGCCATGGCTGGAAGACAGCCATGTGGGGCTACAGCAGAGCCCATCTTGCCATGGCTGGAAGATAGGCCAGTAAGGCCACTGAACCCTACCCCCCCCCCCCCCCCCCCAACTTTGCAGGAGTCGGACAGTAGCAGTGGCCTCCTTCCACCTCCCTTCCAGCAGTGAGAAGCAGCACTGCCATCCAACAGCGGCAAAAACAAGGCGAAGAAGGGGGAGGCCTGAAAGCTGTAGATGTGTATGCTTATGTGTATGTGTGAGAGAGAGAGCGCCTGCATGTATGTATGAGACAGCCTGTATATATGTGTGTGAGAGCCTGCATGTGTGCATGACAGCTAGTGAGCCTGCATGTGTGTGTCAGAGCTTGCATGTATATGAGAGCGACAGAGCCTGTATATATATGAGATCCTGTATGTGCATAAAAGTGTGAGAGTCTGCGTATCTATGAGAGCAAGAGAGCCTGCTTATGTGTGAGAGACTGTATATGTATGAGAGAGTGAGAGAGCTTGCATGTGTCTGTGAGAGTCTGTATGTGTTGCGACCGTTGCTGCCCGACGTCTCCACTCCACCCACCTTACCTCTTTTGCGACTCCCTCTTTGGTTGATGGACATTTGGCTGCCGCGGCGTCATCTTGCCGTTCTCCTCCGGCGTCCTTGGACCGGCTAGACGCTGCTTTCCACCATGTTTCTCCTGAAGCCTAAGGGCGCGCGCACAGCACGGCCCCGACTCAAGTACCAGCTGTGGCGCGAACCTCAGGGGCGTCCCCCTGAGATGACGTCATCAAGCCCGGATATTTAAGGTCTTTGTTTTTGCTAGCTATTCGAGTTAGCAAAGGTTTACCTAGCTTCCTCCAGGTATCGCTGCAGATGGGATTCGCTCTCCGCATACCTTGCTACTCTGCCTCCTCGGACTTTACCAGGGGTAAACGCTCCTAGGGGGCCTCGCTCTCTCTCTTACTTTTCAGGTCGAAGTCTGGAACCGGTACTCGCTCCTTGAGGGCCCACGTTCCTGGACCTGCTACCGAATACAACTTCTGCCAGGAAGTCACCACTGCCTACAACACCAATGAGTTACCATCTCTCTCTCAGAGCTTTCCCTGGAACCAGGTACTCGCTCCTCGAGGGCCTACTTCATTCCAGCCCCTGGGCTGCTTCAAGAGACTATTGTGTGATTGTTACCATCAAGGTTCTGTTCCAGAACTCTACATACTCTGCCTACTCACTATATTCAGTTTCTCTACAGCTCAGCCATCCTGGGATCGCTGTTCCAGTGCCTGAGGGATCACAGCCCAGCCGGGCTCTTCCAGCTTACTACTGCCAGCTCTGGTGGTTCACTATACAATTTAATAAAAGATCTAGTGTGTGTCTGTCACCCAATTCTGAGCCTGACCGGTGGCCCCTCTCGGGATCTTCCCCCGTGGGAGTGGTCATCTGCCACCGGCCCAAGGATCCATCCACAATTATCACAAATAATAAGAGTATGTATGCGAGAACAAGAGAAATTGCGTTGGTGTGTAAGCAAGAGAGCCTGTGTACGTGACAGCATTTTTGTGAGTGAGAGAGAGCCTGTGTGTGACAGCATATGTATATGTATGAGGGGGGAAAGAGAGGATAAAGATTGCAAGGCCCCCCCCCCTTCCTCAATCCAAAAAATCTGTGGGTGACTGGAAATCCGATCCTAGGTATGAAAAGCTGGAGATTTTTAATCCTATTATTTTACATTTTGGAGTGTTATTTCATGTGTCCGCTGTTTGAACTGTTTGGTGTTTGGGAAATATTAGAAAAAATGTGAGTCATTTTAATTATTGAATGTTTGTTGGCTGTTGCCTGCTTGACATATTTATTCTTTTTATTAGTATGGTTTTAATATTATGAATGTTTTATATTTTTTGACTTTATTGCTTAATGTTTTATGAGAAATGATGATATTTCTGTTTTTCCATTGTTGCACTACATAATACAGTCAGGCTTTCTGTGGTTTTCAGAGCACGTGTGTGAGTGAGAGTGAGTCAATGAGCATATGTGTGAGCAAGAAGACTATTTAAAACAATGAGTATGTGTGTGAACAAGAGCGAGTCAGTGGACATTTCTGTGAGTCAGAGTTTGGGAGCCAATCAGCATGTGTGAGAGAGAATATAAGGGAGTTTGTGTAAGAATAAACATGTATGTTAGAGAGTGTGTATATATGAGAGAATGGAGAAGTTTGTGTACATCTCCTATCCCTGACCTATACCATGACAATCTCAGGGTGACTGGAGTCTAAAGTTCCCAGGTATGGAAAGCAGGAGATTTTTTTAGCCTTAGTTTTATTTGATGTGTCTGCTGTTTTGAAATATTTTATTGATGTTTGGAACATTTTTAAAAACAGTATTATATGTTTATAATCATTGGATGTTCTATTCATTAGCTACTTTGAAATATATATTCTTTTTATGAATATGGTTTTACTATTATGATAGTTGATATAACTATTTTATTGTTTGATGTTTAATGAGGAATGGTGATGTTTCAATAGCAAAAACATTTAATTTTTGGAACAACTGCCTACAATCCTACAGAGGAACACGCTCCTCACCAGCCTTAATTTAGTACTTAACACTGCAAAAACCGAACTACTGCTCATCACCCAGGATGAAAACCCACCATCAACCCAACTGACCTCGACCCCACATGTAAGAGACCTAGGAGTAACCATAGACAATCGGCTGAATTTAAAAAAATTTGTCAATAATACAACAAAAGAAGGTTTTCACAAACTACATATATTAAAAAATTTGAAACCTCTTCTCCACTTCCAGGACTTCCGTACAGTCCTCCAATCTATCCTATTTTCAAAAATCAACTACTGCAACTCCATTCTAATCGGCCTTCCAGCAATCACGACAAAGCCATTACAAATGCTACAGAACTCCGCAGCCAGGATCCTAACCAATACCGGCAGAGGTGAACACATCACTCCTATACTTAAGAGCCTACACTGGCTCCCCATTAAGTTCAGAATTATATACAAAGTGCTAACTATAATACACAAAACCATCCACTCACAAACCACACTCGAATTAAATTGCCCTCTCCGATCTCAATCAGCCTCCAGACCCATTAGAACAATGTATTTAGGCACCCTTTATGTACCCCCTGCTAAGTCGTCAATGAAGAAACGTGCCTTCTCGATTGCTGGTCCCATTCACTGGAACAATCTGCCTTCGGACCTGCGCTTAGAACCATGCCTGCGGACATTCAAGAAGAAACTGAAAACCTGGCTCTTCACCGAAGCCTTCACTTAAATTCCCATGCTACCAATAAAGTACCACACTACCTATAATGCACCATACATATTAATGTTTCACTTGCATATTACGCCATGTTCAATGTATACCTTATTCATTAATTGTTCTCTGTAAAAATCTAACGTTTAATGCATAATACTCCTTGTTTAATGTATACCTTATTTATTAATTGTGCACTGTTGATTGTTTATTTTTCTATGTACACCATGTATATGGTAATTCTAATGCTGGTTATCTGTAAACCGAAGCAATATGTACTAGTACATGATCTTCGGTATATAAAAGTCTTTAAATAAATATAAATAATGTTTCTGTTTTTCCATTGTTGCACTGCATACAGAGTCTGTCTTGTTATGGTTTCCAATTTAGTTTTTGCCTGCATATTTCTAGTTATATACTTTATTATCTCTTTATTCTGTATTTGGTGAGAGTCTGTATGTATTCTGCATGTGTGACTGAGGTGAGGTATTCTGCTAGCATGTAGTTTCTGTGTCAGACTCTAAAGCTTGACTAGCTCTGTTTTCCTAATATTAGGTGTATTGGTGTATTAGGGCCTTAAGTAATATTTGCAGTGTTGCCTTTTCATAGATAGGGTTGTTACTGTTTGAGTACTGACAGTTAGTGCTGTTTTTGTATGGGAAGTTTACTATATTGTATTTCAGTTTACTTAGGGCTAGATGTTTTAAAAAAAAAAAGTGTGCGCGTCAATGTTATAAAATCCTGGGCGGTGCACACAAGGGGGAGTGGAATAACGCAAAATCGCACGGCAACAAGATCGGGGCCTTCCCCAGTTCCCTCCCAGTCCGTTCCAATTAAAGAGCAGACTGGGAGGGAACTTTCCTACCCTCTACCCTAACCTCCCTTCCCCTTCCCCTCTCCTCCCCATCCTCTAAAACCCTTTTTTTTAATTTAATTTTTTTTTACCTTTTGTTTTGCAAGTTACGTCAGGGCCCAACCTGAAGTAACTTCTGCACGCCAGCAGCCGGGACAGCAAGGAATGGCGCTGTCCCGGACTGCCCCGCTCTGCCCCCCTGACCACCCCACTTTTGAGGCCCCAGCACGGGGGTTTACACACATGGTCAGGCCCATTTGAAAATGGGCCTGGCACACGTAAGGCCCAGCCATGCACGTATTGTTACGGTCGTGGACCCTCAGGCCGGCAGAGACAGTGGATGGTATGCTGTGGAGGCCCACAGTGAGCGTCACAACCGGGAGGCAGCACGGAAGAGACTCGGAAGAGGCTTCATCACTGGAAGTCTGAGGTCCCCCCAGGAGGAGCCCATAGGGACCCGGATCTCTTGGACTTAGGTGGGACCCTATGCGACCAAGGATCCAGGCTGCAGCCGAAGAGATGGACGAAGAATGGCTGGGCCCAGGTAGTGGAAGAGTCTTCACCCTTGGAAGCCCACGGTTCCCCCGGGAGGACCCCGTGAGAGCCCGAGCCACTGGGACTTAGGAGAATCCTCTGGGCCAGCAAATACCGGATACCTGAGGTGATGGAAGAAGCCGAAGTCGGAGTCCAAGAGCGAAGCCGGGTCAGAAGCCAGAAGTCAGAGATCCAAACCAAAGCCAGGACGAAAGCAGAAGACGGAGTCATGGGACAGAGCCGGGTCAAAGCCAGGAGTCAAAGGACGAACGAAAACCAGGAGCGGAAGCTGAAGACGAAGTCAGGAGACGAAGCTAAGTCAGATGCCAGAAGTCAGAAGTCGAAACCAATACCAGAAGCGGAAGCCGAGGAAGTCAAGAACAAAGCCAGGTCAGGACTCGGAAGACAGAAGGACGATCAGGATACCACAGCAACTAACAACTCAGGGAAGCTGAGGAACCTCGTTGCAAGGTGAGGTACTGCTGCAGCTGCCGGGTTTAAATGACCCAGCAGCATCTGACTTTATCAGGGGCTGTTCCTGGGTCTTCCTGTGCTGGCCTCTTTAAGAGAGAGCCCTGGCGCGCGTGCGCGCCTAGGGGGTGGGGCCAGCTGTGGATCGGCGCCGGTGTCTCCCTTGCAGGGAAAACGCCACGGAGGGCCGCATCCTCGGCCTTGGAGGCCGGAGAGAAGCTTTCCTGCGGCCAGACCGGCTGCATGGTAAGTGCAGGTCCCAGGGCACGGCCCGGGACCGTAACATGTAAATCCCAGGATTTACGCACACTAGGATTTTAAAATCTGGCCATTAAAGTTTTCTGGAAGAAACCAAGGTTAGACGCCAAAGTCTTTTTCAAAACTTTATTGTAGTGGAGACGTATATATTCTTAAAGCCCGACTCTGGCCGAGTTTCGCCGTTAGCAAACGGCTGCCTCAGGGGCTCAATTTGATTAGGACTCAGGCTGAAACGTGTGTGATCCGGAATACCACACTTTTGGCCAATTGTGATCCGCTGTGTGATTGACTCTTTCTATTTTATATGAAAAACATAATCTTGTTGATGTGATGTGTTTGTTGGATTCCAACTCTGGCACCACATTTATCAAACACAACAATTTCTGCTCACGTTTCAATGTTCGTCCCCACTCTGACTAGCAAATTTTTCTGGTTGGTACCACAGCAGTGCATGTAAATAATATACATACTGGGGTAGATTTTAAAAGAAGCGCGATCAGCCTACTTTTGCTTGCGCATCAGACTCAAGCAAAAGTACGCTGGATTTTAGTAGATACGCGCGGAGCCGCGCGTATCCACTAAAATCCTGGATCGGCGCGCGCAAGGCTATCGATTTTGTATAGCCTGCGCGCGCCGAGCCGCGCTGCTTCCCCCCCGTTCCCTCCAAGGCCGCTCCGAAATCGGAGCGGCCTTGGAGGGAACTTTCCTTTGCCCTCCCCTCACCTTCCCCTCCCTTCCCCTACCTAACCCACCCGCCCGGCCCTGTCTACACCCCCCCCTTACCTTTGTCGGGGGATTTACGCCTCCCGGAGGGAGACGTAAATCCCCGCGCGCCAGCGGGCCTGCTGCGCGCCGGGCCGCGACCTGGGGGCGGGTACGGAGGGCGCGGCCACGCCCCCGGGCCGTAGCCACGCCCCGTACCCGCCCCCAAAACGCTGCCGACACGCCCCCGGAACGCCGCGACGACCGGGCCCGCCCCCCGACACGCCCCCGACACGCCCCCCCTCCGAGAACCCCGGGACTTACGCGAGTCCCGGGGCTCTGCGCGCGCCGGGAGGCCTATGTAAAATAGGCTTCCCGGCGCGCAGGGCCCTGCTCGCCTAAATCCGCCCGGTTTTGGGCGGATTTAGGCGAGCAGGGCTCTGAAAATCTACCCCATTATAAGTGATATTTTTACCTTAGAACATTGAATATTTTTTTCATGCAAAATATGTTACTATAAATGCATATTTTTAAATTATTTATGGGAAGGGTGGGGCTAGGAGTGTGTGCAAGCTGTAAGGTTCGCCTATGATACCTAATACCCTTGCACCAGCCCTGGCTGAACTGACTCCACAAGAGAAAGCAGGATTCCATCTGGAGCTGTGCTACTTTGGATTAGTGGCTCTCCCTAGTCTGGGCCAGGACTTAATTTTTTCTTGCTAGAAGCCCCAGGAACAGTATGGATCATTGTGGGTCCCCACTCCCTCCCCTAGAGTTGCTAGGCAAAGCACAGCCTGGGAATCATAAAAGCAGCAGACTGTGTAGCTTGCAGCCAATGAGAATGCACTAGAGTGGTTGCAGAGAAGTAGAGGCAAGCTACAGGCACAGGAAGGAAGGAGGTGTACACCTGGAGGAGGAGGTACCTATGCACTGTTGGGGAGGCTTTTGTCTGAGGTGACTGTATTGAGCTCTGAGAGAAGCAGTTGGCTATGTAACCAGTGAGTCTCCTAGAGAACAGGATTAGGAAAGGCAGGGGGCTGCTGCAGAATGGGGAAAGGCTGGCAACAAGCAAGAACTTTATGCCATGATGCAATAATGCTGTACTGTGAGCACATAAACTGCAGGACAACAGTACCATGTCAGAGCAAGTGCATGTGTGTCTGTGTCAGAGAAAGTGAGAGAGAGACACACACACCCATACACACTTTGTCTGAGAGAGAGAGTTGTATGTGTGGTTATCTTTCTCTCACTCAGACACACACACACACACACACACTCTTTGTGTGTGGGTTTGTCTGTGTCTGAGAAAGAGTATGTGTCTTTGTGGGTGTCAGTGTGTATGTGCTAATAATGTTTCTGCAGTCTAAAAATCTGTTTGTGATTGAGCCTGTGTGTATATCTGACACTGGCTGGCAGTGTCAATACTTGCCACTGGTTCAAGAAGCAGACTGGGAATCCAGGATATATCTCTATAAGAGATATAAGCAGATGTGTAGGAGGCACAACCAATTTAAATGGAGGGAACAGGGGCTGCAGCTCTGCTCACCCCTGGTCTAGAATGTGCTCAGCGTCTTAGTTATTTAGGAAAGATGAAGTTTATTTTGGAGATATTGTGGCTCAATTCTACCAGGTTCCAGGGTTGACTTGGTGTGCTTTTGAGAGTGGTTGACCCATGTGTTGCAGGGAAAGTGCATGAGGGCGTCAGATACCCCTTGGGCCTGTTTTGAAAAAATTCCCTGGGCCAATATTTTCCTGCAATCCGCCTCTGGTCACCCTGGACAAGAAACTTATTGGTGGTGGGGAGGGATGTCATGGGGGAATCACCAGAGCTTGACTCCATGAGCTACAGCCCAAGCCAACAGAATAATTGGTTTTATATAGCAAATGTCATTTGTCACTTCATATTTTAAATCAGAAACAGATAAACATTAGTGTGTTGGCTGGACTGCATGAAAGCTTCCGAAGAACAAGGAGGGGAAGGAACAATGGTAGCAAGAGCAGTAGTAAAAGTACCAGGAAATCACAGCTTGCATTAGGGGATGGATTAGCGCCTATTTAACCCGTGTCCGACTGCGGGTTATACAGTGCACTTGGCTGAGCGCGCTGTATTGCATCGGCCCCATAGATTGATACAGTTTCTGTTGGATAAGCTTTCCTGTGAGAAAATATTATCTGACTCTGAGGGTGTTCTTAAATGTTCTAAACATTACTGCCTCAAGCATTATCTAAAAATTCTTAAGACAACTTCTTGGCAGTGTTTCATTATATTTGAAACCTCAGGGGAGAAAATCTTGTAAGTAAATAAGTTTAATTCATATTACATAAAATCCAACAAAGCAGAATTATTATCCAAGCCGGTTAAACCAATCTTTAATTATTTCATGAGGCTATCTTAAAACCAAGCAAGTTCCTATTAATTGCCTTAATTTTGTGACTCACCAATGTAGAAACCTCAACAGGTACACAAAAATTGTGCAGAACAACCTCTGTTCAAAATATAGATCATATGTCAACATCAGAGGAACACTCGGCAAGATTATAATGCCACCATAATTTTATTTAATTTACAATCCTTTATACATACATTAATTACCCCTAAGCGTGGACCATATGCATATATATAAAATTTCAATAAAACATATTACACCATATCACATTTATACTCATACCATTCACACCACTCATTCATAAAGTACATATTCAGTGCATCTACATACCCCTATACAACATTATTACACTATAATAAACATACATATAAAAACAATCACCAAATATGGCTTTCTGAAACCATTATCTTCAAAAAATCCACTAACATTTTTTTATGCTGTTCCCGACGAGACTTCTTGTTTCGCCTGACTTAACAGGCTTCCTCAGGGAAAATTTTTTACTTTACATACTGTGGACTTATAAATTCAATGTATTTATTATTTATCCCCAAAATATCGCATAAACCATTACGAGAATTTTTTGAAGTATATTTTCTTCAATGCTTCTTGTTATATCTCATGATGTGTTTTATTTATTTATTTTATTTATTTAAGAAATTTTTATATACCGGGGCACGTTAAAAACATCACCTCGGTTCACAGTGTAACGTAACGTAGCAACAGGCTTTACAAAATTTAGAATAGATAAGGATAGATAAACATTAGAAAAAAAGGTTCTTTAACTATTCACAAGTTGAATTTCTGTTCATTATTCAGATGAAGACTCTTGAGGAGAGTAGAGGAGAAAAGGTTCTTTAACTATTCACAAGGTGATAGGGAAGAGGGCGGGTAAGGAGAGGTGACTCTTAAGGAGGTTGAAGGAAAATAGGTTCTTTAATTATTCACAAGGTGGCAGGTAAGTAGGTGGATATGGGGGGGTAGGGGGAGGGTGGGGTTGATGGGTTGGGAAGAGGAGGAGGGGATGGTTGGAGGAATGGGGAATAGGGAAGTGGGAGGGGGTGGGGTTGCGGTGGTTGGGGTTGATGGGGTTTATGGTTATAAGGTTCATTAGAGGAGTGTTATTTTCCAAAGCATATATCTTGTCAATTCAATCGAGATGCAAAATGGTCCCATACACCGTTGTAACTATAAATCATACAAAAAACATTTTTTTAAAAAAAATATGTATTACTCATTAAAGCCTTCTCACAAAACCAATCCTAAATTTAATAGCATCAGAATAAATGCTTACCGTCCATATGGATATTATATCTCTCTCTATCAATATGTATCAAATTCTTCTCTACTACCAATGCAGCGTTGTTATATATATCCTCCTTCCAAAATGTGACCAAGTCTTTATCACAATCTGCTTTTCCCGATATATATCATTATATCACAAGCGGATCTTACCGCCGAAATTTTCTAAAAAATAAACACCCAAGTTTTAAAACTCAATCTCCATCATTACCACAATATACCTACTACTAACTCTCTTGTATAAGCAAACTCACTTACCAAAATCAAAAAAGTCATGCAGGTTTCATAAGTCTCCTCCGAGTTTCAGAAGTCTCCTCCGAGTTTCCTCTTGACAAACTGCTAACTAACCGCTAGCCTCAACATCCTTTTAAACTGATTACTTCCTATCACATGACTTTACGTATAAACGTAAAAATGACGTGTGTTTGCGTTCCAAACGTATCAATATAACCAATAGTGTTCTTATGCGTACCAGACATATACTACCGCCCCTAAATTCCATTGACAAATTCCAAATCCTCTATTCCAACCAGTATGCTGGGAACTCAACCATAATAACCGTTTCTACGAATAATCAAGAGCCATAAAATGCTTCCCATTCAATTGCATCATTGAGACCCAATGGATGTGCGGTTCTCCATTGATATATAAATTTTTGTTCTATTTTTCTAATAATATTAAACACATCTCCTTGTTGTCGAATTTGACACTGTTGGATTACAAAAAACCTCATGTCTTCTATATTGTGTTTAACTTCATCCCAATGGGCTACCAAAGGAGCCCCTGCCTTATGAGTTCGTAACCTACTTTTATGCTCAACGATACGTTGTCTAACACTTCTCGTTGTACATCCTATATAGATTAATTCACAGGGACATATTACAGCATAGATCACCATGCTGGTTTCACATGTGAAATGTCCTCTTATAACAAACGGATACTTCCAATGGGTAACTTGAAAAGATTTTATCTCCCATACATTTTTACATACAGAACATTTTCCACACTTAAATTGACCCCAATTCTCCTGATCACTGTACTCCAAAGGTCTTGATAACAACGATCTAATACTTAAACCACGGCGCAATGCAAAGATAGGCGGTTCCTCGAAACCTGGCAAAGATTGGACTATATGCCAATATTTCAATATACTCTGTTTAATTTGATGCGATTTTGTGGAATATGGTAATGTGCATATAGATCTTGAGACCCTGTTACGAGGACTCAATTGTAATAAATTGTCTCTGTGTGCGTACAGGGCTCTTTTGTATGCGCGTTTAATGCATCCTGTTGGATAACATCTTTCTGTAAACTTGGATTTAAGTGTGATTGCTTGTTGTTTATATTCCTGGACCGTGGAGCAAATTCGACGATATCTCAAAAACTGTCCAATGGGTATACTCTCCCTTAATCTTTTAGGATGAAAACTATGATAGTGTAATGTAGTATTCTTATCAGTAGGTTTAATATAGATCGACGTCTCGATCTTTCCCATATATAACCTAACCATGATATCTAGAAATGGTAACTGTTTATCACTAATCTGAAAAGAAAATTTCAAATTAGGATCACATTGGTTCATGTAATGTTCAAATGCAAATAACTGATCACCATTGCCAATCCATATTAAAAACAAATCATCTATGTATCGCCTATAGAATTGTACATAATCAAAATATTCCGACGCATATAAATATTTATCTTCATATGCTGCAACATAAAGACAGGCGACAGAGGGAGCCAAAGGCGATCCCATTGGGATTCCTTTAATTTGTTTAAACAATTGATGTTGAAATTCGAAATAACAATGAGTGATCACAATTTCTGCTAACTGATTAATGACATATTTTTTTGATGCACATACCCCCAATTTAATTAACGCTGAATCTATAATCATTAGAGCTTCTTGTTGAGGAATATTGGTATACAGTGATGTAACATCCGCTGTAACCAATAAACCATTACTTGCTACTGTTTGCATTTGTGTCATTAAGCCAATAAATTCAGTGGAATCTCTAACATATGATTTAATATTTTTGACCAACGGTTGTAACAAATTATCGATAAATTTAGCAATATTTTCAAAAACTGATCCTCTTCCCGATACTATTGGACGTCCGGGTGGACTGTTCATGGATTTGTGAATTTTTGGGACGAAGTATATGTATGGAGTTACGAAAGTCACATTGGACAGTTTTTGAGATATCGTCGAATTTGCTCCACGGTCCAGGAATATAAACAACAAGCAATCACACTTAAATCCAAGTTTATAGAAAGAGGTTATCCAACAGGATGCATTAAGCGCGCATACAAAAGAGCCCTGTACGCACACAGAGACAATTTATTACAATTGAGTCCTCGTAACAGGGTCTCAAGATCTATATGCACATTACCATATTCCACAAAATCGCATCAAATTAAACAGAGTATATTGAAATATTGGCATATAGTCCAATCTTTGCCAGGTTTCGAGGAACCGCCTATCTTTGCAATGCGCCGTGGTTTAAGTATTAGATCGTTGTTATCAAGACCTTTGGAGTACAGTGATCAGGAGAATTGGGGTCAATTTAAGTGTGGAAAATGTTCTGTATGTAAAAATGTATGGGAGATAAAATCTTTTCAAGTTACCCATTGGAAGTATCCGTTTGTTATAAGAGGACATTTCACATGTGAAACCAGCATGGTGATCTTTGCTGTAATATGTCCCTGTGAATTAATCTATATAGGATGTACAACGAGAAGTGTTAGACAACGTATCGTTGAGCATAAAAGTAGGTTACGAACTCATAAGGCAGGGGCTCCTTTGGTAGCCCATTGGGATGAAGTTAAACACAATATAGAAGACATGAGGTTTTTTGTAATCCAACAGTGTCAAATTCGACAACAAGGAGATGTGTTTAATATTATTAGAAAAATAGAACAAAAATTTATATATCAATGGAGAACCGCACATCCATTGGGTCTCAATGATGCAATTGAGTGGGAAGCATTTTATGGCTCTTGATTATTCGTAGAAACGGTTATTATGGTTGAGTTCCCAGCATACTGGTTGGAATAGAGGATTTGGAATTTGTCAATGGAATTTAGGGGCGGTAGTATATGTCTGGTACGCATAAGAACACTATTGGTTACATTGATACGTTTGGAACGCAAACACACGTCATTTTTACGTTTATACGTAAAGTCATGTGATAGGAAGTAATCAGTTTAAATGGATGTTGAGGCTAGCGGTTAGTTAGCAGTTTGTCAAGAGGAAACTCGGAGGAGACTTCTGAAACTCGGAGGAGACTTATGAAACCTGCATGACTTTTTTGATTTTGGTAAGTGAGTTTGCTTATACAAGAGAGTTAGTAGTAGGTATATTGTGGTAATGGTGGAGATTGAGTTTTAAAACTTGGGTGTTTATTTTTTAGAAAATTTCGGCGGTAAGATCCGCTTGTGATATAATGATATATATCGGGAAAAGCAGATTGTGATAAAGACGTTGGTCACATTTTGGAAGGAGGATATATATAACAACGCTGCATTGGTAGTAGAGAAGAATTTGATACATATTGATAGAGAGAGAAATAATATCCATATGGACGGTAAGCATTTATTCTGATGCTATTAAATTTAGGATTGGTTTTGTGAGAAGGCTTTAATGAGTAATACATATTTTTTTTAAAAGCCCAATGGTCCATATTTTTGGCTTGTTTTTAGTTCATTATTTCCTATTGTCCTAGCTCCAGGAATGTTAAGGCCAATGTGTTGTCATAACAGTTTTCCTCTGAGGAGACTCTTGTACCTTGTGATAAAGGCCCCATTATACAAGCCTCTAAGATTGTTGCAAACTCAAGAATGATCATGTGGAAAAATTCATCTGAAATTTTCAGTCAAAGAATCTCCTGTATGAGTTCCTATTGGGGCACACTGATCTTCCAGACACTTACTGTCCAGATGTTTTCAAATGGGGGCATGATTCCAAACTCTCTGGACATCCAGGGACTAGAAAAATCTTTGGAATCATTTCCAGGGTTTTTTGGTGGCCTTCTCTATGCAAAAATTGTAAGACTTATGTCTTGGCCTGTCCAATATGGGATAAAAACAAGGTCCTTCATGCTAAACCTTCAGGTGCATGCATAGAACAATAGTTCATGAAAACTGTGCATTTTAGTACATAATCCTCAAGAACTGATAGCTTCATCATCAGCCAATTGTATATATTGTCACCTATATTAGCATATTGCCTATTTAAAGTTACACTGTAACCAAGAGACTCTCACTCTGCCCCAACATAAGACTAGCTATTATAGGCTTAAGGAACAGCTCCATTTTCTTGATTTCAGAAGTACTTTTTAAATGTATTTTGTGTGCCCTTTTCAAATGGATTATTTTATTCTGTTTTATGGGACAGTATTTTAAAAACTGAAGTCTAGTTAAATATTAGATTTACTAATTCCTTGGCAACAAAATCAACAGATTTTTTTCCAGAACACTTTGAAATGTAGCTGTGTGAGTGCTGGAGACAACTGACCCTTTTGTAGGTATGATGCATTTTATTTACATCTACAGCATCTTTTATTTTTATACTGTTCCATAGGAAATGCATCATAGCCTACAAAGACTCTAATTAGAGGAATCATCTTTCTAGTTAGTCAAGAGTTGCTTCCCTGACTCACAGACTTTAACACTAATTGAGTCACTCTAGCAGTGACCAAAGAGTCTCATTCAATGATTGTCTTCTTTTTAATATGAAAATATGTGTGAACTCTTTCTGTTAGGTTTTTAAAGTTGTGCAGCGTAGGAAGGCTGTACCTATGGCCTTAAACTTTCCCCAGCTACAAACTTGAATATGTGGCCGGCCTACTTGATTTGGGTCCCTGCCCCCCAGACCTTACCTGGCGCAGGGAGGTATGGTGTAACCCTGGGACAAGAAAAATAAAAGGATGAAAGATAACTGGATTGGTGACAACTGTATCCCAGATTTTGCAGCAAGGGGACAACTGGGCACTATTGTTTTTTCCTGTGGAGCAGAGAGATGTCACAATAAAACTGTTTCAGTTTAAATCCAGCATGAGACTTGTGCTGCTGCAAAAAGCAGCCGCTATTGGATTACAAGAGGCACAGGGGGTTCAGTTACTAAAATGAGCCAATGGGGAGCCAGCTTACTACCCTGAGAGAGGAGAGAACCTCAGACCAATCAGGGAGGAGTAAGCAAAAAAAGGCACGAGGCTGTATGGGAGATCGGGGAGAGAGAGCAGCAGGGGAAGGAAAGCAGAGAGCTGTGCTTGGGCTAGGATCCCTCCTTGCCCTTTGCCCATGGCTACCAGGAGACAGAGCACAGCAGAAGGAGAGTCCAGGAGATGAGAGTTTACATCCTCCTCCTGCAGGACCTTGTTCAGCTAAGTAATCCTACTTTGCTCAGCAGCCGTACAGCGATTCCAGCTGTCTTTCTGGGGCCCAGATTGTTGCATCAGTGAGCTACACGATAAACCCCTGCTGTTTGCTACCAACCAAGTAGGGGCCTACCCTGAATTTCTAAATCCCTGCATCAGGGCAGGGAACCAGCTTGTTTTCCTCTGGTTTGGAGCCTCTATAAACTTGGAGCTTCCCCAGAGAGAGACATTACTCTTCAACTTATACAGCCTGCATTGACTATGATTTAACAACCATTTTATTAGTTATACCTGGGCCCAACGTTCTTGTGATTTTTCCTTTTTTTTTGGGTGTATACACGCCTTGGACTAGGGACTAATGAGAGTAACAGTAAAACATTCTTTTGTGCACTGATATGACCTTTACCCTTAAGGTCTTGGGTAATCCTCAGGTTTTCCAGAGGGGCAGTCTGTGCAAGAGAATCCACAGACTGCTACTGATAATTCAAGTTGCTCATAGCCCTGGTTGACTGGGCAGGTTGCTTAATTTACTAGACAAATATTTGGCCAATTTGTGATTGTCAGGCTTATGGATGCGTGCTATTAATAATTATTTCCCTTTCTTTTGCTTTATCATTTCTGTATTGTTCTGCGTACTTGTTCATAGTAAAAAAAAAAGTTAATGTTTACAGTAAAGTGTGATTTTTGTGCTGTACACTGTTCCCAGGTGTGGAGTGAGAACCACAGAGACCCCTAGAAGAGAGGATCGGGGCATTTGGATCATTTATCCCAGAGGTGCTAACATAACCCGCAACCCCCTACTCTGATACTCATACCCACGGGTGCAGGTGGGGGTTATTCTTCTTGTGCAGCCCCTCTCCCTTGGCAGCATAATACTTGAGGGGGTGCTACAAATATAACTGAGCTTCATAAGTGTACTTACAGCTATTAGGAGCCGGTTTTCTCAAGAAATTTGTCCAGTGATGGTACATGGACAACCACACTAGGTAGAAGTTTACATCACTTGATTACCTCATAAGTAAAATACTTTATCATTAAAATAAAATAGCATATTATTTTTGTAGGATCAAAAAAAGTCTTGTTTATATTACCAGATGCATAAATATTAAGTTATATTTTCAAAAGCCCGCTGAGCAGGTAAGATAAATTTACCCGGTTATCTGTAGCTGGATATTTAACCACACTTATCCAGCTAAAAATACAGCTGAATATCCAGCTAAATGTTGCCAGTCAATTTGATGGGCTAGAATTTGCAAGCAGCCTGTTAGTGCTGAAAAAAAGAGGACATGCCCCATGGTGCTAATAGCTAATTCCACAGTCCCCTTTCTCCTCCCAATTCAAAAATATTCTCCCAGCCTCTTGGCTTTTACCGCCTAGGACTCAGAACATCAGACCACAGTGAGTGAATATGAGGGCTTCCTTTTTCCTCCTGGCCTTTCTACTTCTGCATTGCTCTGATACATCACAGTTAAAGTGCCCTCATCAAATATTAAGGAAGGATGTAGTATATAGCGTAGGTCTTCCCAAACATATCGTAGTGACCCCACAGCCAGCCAGGCTTTCAGGGTATCCATAATAAATATGTATGAGATAAATGTGCATAAATTATAATCCTAGAGTAACCGTTTTGGGGTAGCAGTTAGCTACCATGGGGTCATAAAAGAATTTATAGTTCTTAAGGCCCTCTCGCCTTATTTTGCACGGTCTCTTTCGCCTCAGGGCAGGTTTCTTTACAGGACGGGGGGGGAAGGGATTTCTCCTTCAAGACCCTGAGTGGGTAAAGTAGAATCTCTTTTAGCTGGATAAAGTAGAATCTTTCTATCTCTGTGGGATGTACGTGCCAATAAAAGCACAAGAGACTTGGATGGCGTGTCCAAACAAACAAACTTTACTGAAGGTGCTTCTGAATAGTTAACGGCACAGTTCAAAACATTTCCTAATACCACAGATTGTCTTTCTTGTTCCCAAACTTTCCTCTATTTGGACATGGGTCTCTTTCTACCAGGGCAAAGGTCAAATGAGGTTTCCAAGTTGAAAGGAATATTCATTTGGGCAAAAGGTCCCCTCCACACTGGCCAGAGAAAAGGATAACACGGTCTCTGCAGAGAGTCCCAGTGCTCTCTTTTCCAGGGTGAAGACTCCAAGTGGAGGTCCTAAGAATTATTTCAATTTTGGTTTTACTCATAGGTCTCCAGATGTCTTAGTCTCTTAAATCCTTCGATGGCAAGGATCTGCTCAGGAACGCCACAGCTTTCCAATGTTCCTCTTTCAGGTCAGGAAGAGGACAGCAAAACTCTTCCTCCCAGATCTTAGAACCAAAAAGTCTTTTCCCAAAATGGAGTCCAAAAACACAAGAAGCCCTCTGCAGTGGGTTTTTCACCAAACCTCTGTTCTCCAAGAAGATACAGAGGGGCAGGTCTACCCTATCCTGGGCCCCCCAGGGAAAGGTTTCCCCATGATCTCTCTCCAGGCAACACCCAGGAGTCTCACAGGCTTCTTACAAAGGAAAATTCAGCAAAAGCCTAAAACAACCTGAGATACAAAACCCAACCAGCCAGTGAGTGGACTGGAGGAGCAAATCCCTGATCTCCTTTAAGGACATCAGGCTGGAGTGCCTGAGCCCCAAAGGTAGGCCCCAAAATCCCCCAAAATTGGCAAAGCTCCAACACATCCTCTAACTTCCAAAATTAGACTACACTGCCCCAAGTTTTCATGGAGAAGCTGATTTAATACCTCACAAGGGAATGGGCATCCCAACACCCTCAAAGGGAGGGTGTTGGGATGTCCTGGTCTGTTCCTAGCTAAGAGAGTTAACCTAGGAGAAGATTAGTAATTAACCCCAAGGTGTCATTACACCTGTATGCACAAATTTGCCTCATGCATATTCACTGTGCAGGTCCTGGAAACCTGACTAGCTGTGGGGGTCATTGTTTACTCTACCCCTATTCCAGAAATGCATATCATTCAGGCATTTGTGTATCCAAAAAGGGATAATGAATAGGAGCGTGAATGAGTCTGATAATGTATTCTACAGCTCAGGGCAAAGGAAGGTGAGTTTGAAAGTAGATGCAAACTCTGTTTGAGAGTCCTAATGTAGTCCTGGTGTAGTGGGTGACTTAAGTATGTGGTTGAGATTGTTGTACAGCATACACAGCTCAGTCTCTGCTGGTAAGAGATTATAGCTGCATTCAAGCAGTTGTTGTACTATTTCTATTTCATTGGTCATTAAGCGACCTTTTTTATTTAATTTCTAAACCACAAGAGTCTGATTCTGCTTTCAGCTGCATATAGAAGAGTACACAGGAAACTGGGACACAGGCTAGAATGCTAATTTGCTAATGATCTACTTTGGCTCATTCAAGTATGGAAATGTGTTTGAACAGTGTATCAAATATGTATGATTCCCTGCTATTTCTGTAAGGCATATGAGAAATTCATTTGTAAGTGTTTTAATCTTATATATTAAGTAAATACATGGCTAAAAACTCTTCCATTTAGGGCAAGGCATCCACTTTTGAAGTCCACATATGTGTATCTGTTGAATAACACAGTTGTTATGGGTGCCAAAACACATTTGCTGGCATCTGTACTTTAGTAGACAGCATCTGCTGAATTTGATCTTCTCCTAGGCTTACATTTTATACAAAATTAAGGTTTATTAATTCAGTTTGTATTTTTTTTTCTTAACTTGAACTGAAATGTGTTTGACAGCTAAACTACAAAATGTTAATAATCCTTTCATGGAACTTTTTCGTGGGGGCCTTACAGAGATAAAGTGCATATTTATTTTAAAAATTTTCTATATGCCTCCCCATACCAACAATTGGAATGCCTGACGTGGTGTACAAAAAATTTAAAACATAAAAGTTAAAAATCACATAAAATAAAAACTAAAACCTTCAGCCAAAATATTACCAATCCTTTAAGGATTTATTCACTTTCAGGATACCTAACAGGTCCTTATGAGGACCCACTGAGCAGTTCTGGCCTCCCACCAGCAGAGGATCTAAGTGGACCTCATGAATTGCTTGCTTAGTCCTCCCACTGTTTACACTTTGGTAGGTCCTCCCACTTATTTCGCCTGTACCTGGCGGCTATACTGTTCCTGTTTGGATTTAGATATACTCTGGCTTCACAGTTTGACCGTATTCTAAGACCTTATGTTGGCCTTATTCTCAGGCCACGTTTTCTGAGTATTTGTTTTTTCCTGTTCTGCTCCTATTTTTATCTGGTTGTAGTTTTATGTTTACCAAGCTCTGTCTTGTTTATTGGGTGCCTTTCTGTTCCCTGATCCTTCTGCAGCTCAGCCATGGTCTCATGGGTGCCTTTTAGTTCCTGGTGTGAGTTTTCCCTGTCTTAAGTCTTGCCGGCCACCAGTACCTTAGGGGAAGGTGGCTAATACAGGCAGAAGACCCCAGTATCTGTTCCTGTTCCAGCTTGCCCAATCAGAGTCCAGCCTACTCCTCCTTTCTTGGGTCAGAAGACCAGTAGTATGCCCTGACACTACTATTATCAAATTATGCCAGGCCTTGAGCATCCATAGCAGTCAGCAAAAAACAAAAAACCACAAGGAAAGCATGCTCATACTCAACAAATTAAAACTGCAAAATAAACAATTGATGGCAAACAAATATGGTACCAAATATATACTCAATACAAATGCAGGTATTGACCACTGCAAGACAAAACCAGAGGCTTATGCAAATTGCAGACACAACCGCTATAGTTTGCATGCAAACGTGCAAGAAATATTAAGCACATTTGGTCACACAAGTAAACAGATACACAAAAATATCAATCCTAGCACTTAACTGTACTCAACGTTGTGAAGAACCTTCCTTCAGGGGTGGCTGTCTGCCCTTTGTCAGTCCCTTTTAGAACCATTCAGAGACTGTGGATTCCAGTGGTATTCCAAGTAATTGGAGGCATGGGGAAGGTTGGTGGTCTTCTGTCCTGGAGGAGGAGCAGGGTCCAAGCTAGTCCGCAGGCCATCTGAAAAGCACAGAAGACATACATTAATACAATTTTATAAAATAAAGAATCATAGAAGAATGTAAAATTACCCAGCACGCATACCATTCTCTTGCTAGTCCATGTTAACTACCCCACATTTCTGTATGGTACAGTTGTAAATGACATGTATATCTGTTTTTTGGGGGGTTTTTTACTTAACAAAAAGCTATGCTTACAGGAGTAGAGAGAAGTGCCACAATATGTCGGAGTCCTAATATTCCCTTGGTAAAATCATCTAGAGGAAGGGGATTGACTCCCAGAATATTGCTGCTGTCTTCTAGTTATTGTCAAGCCAAGCAGTGACATTTTTCATATGCAACTGGCTGAGACACAGACAAAGGGATGAAAAGGTTTGCACTCTTATAGGATCTTTATCGAATCAATACAGTCCATACACTCGATTGTAATTGTACAATAGGTTTTGATTGCAGCCAGCCTATAAATCACATGAGTGTAAACCAGCTCCATCTCTTGCATTACCATGAAAACGGGTGTGTCCCTCACTGATGTACTGCTATAAGGGTGAAAGGGGCTACTTTTGATCCAAGACTAAGGAGACGTCATGCAGTTTAGAGAAGAGTCTGTATCAATGAAAGTACTGATAGACTTTTGCTTCCTCACTGCTGACTCTTTCCACAGGTAGATTAGTATCACTTGCTCCTGTCTCCAAATACGTCTCCTTTCCTCCAGAAGCTATGGTAGACCTTGTAATAATATGATCCCCCAATACATCTGGTTTCCTATACCGTGAGAGAAGGTAGAAACTTACTTCAGCAGAGTGATCAGGTCAATTGTCTGCATTCATGTCGACTTTGTGCTTCCTAGTTTGTAAGAAACCACTCATGCATAATCTTAGTCTGACCATACAAGTGTGTTGCTGGCAATAGATGTGATGGCCATGTTTCCTGGATGCTGCCATGTTGCACATATATTAAGGCAGAGCAGATTGTGTCACTGCAATGAGAAGAGAGGACTGGGAAATGGAGCATTTACCTTAAAAACTCTGATAGGACTAGTGTGTGTTGTAGGGGGATTTCTGGTGTTTTCAAGGTAAGCCTTTTTTGTGATGTGTGTATCTAAAAGGGAGAGGTTTTGTTTCTTATGGTGTAGGCTGCAGGCAGATGGTAACAATGAGGGATAGATGTTTAGGCGTGTGAGGGATGACTGGATATGAGAATATGCAGGGCGGGCTCAAGATAATCTGCTGCCTGAGGCAAGGGATGAGATAGCACCCCCCACTCCCGCCCCGCAGATGCAAACCTAAGTCAAATTACTGAGGGGCAGGGAGAGGGGTCCCCCCCTGGAGTCCTCCCTTTCAGTGGTTTGAAATGCTGGGGAAGGGGGGAAAGCAGGGATCAGGGTTCCCAGAGGAGTGGCAGGTAAAGTGTCAGTAATAACATTTCTAGGGAACTGGTAAACCTATCATACTCCCAGGAATCCTACCAACTGCCACTTTCTCATGGCAGGTGCAAGAGTATTAGGTGCCTCAGGCGAACCTTACAACCTTGCACCACCACCCCCTCCTCACGCACAATTAAAATTATGCATTTATTTTTAAATATCTTATTAACCATTTCCCCAACCCAAAAAGAGAGATTTTACATGAAAAAGGGTATTCAAAGTACAGTCTTCTAAGATAAGAATATAATTTATGATGTATATTATATTTACATCCACTGCTGTGGTGCCAACCAGAAAACCCTGCAAAAAACACACTTGGAACCTTTATGGAATTAGGCCTACTGTAAAGCATGTTGGTCATAGGCTAGGCCCTCAGATAGCCATGAGAAAACTAACAGTTGCAATAAAGTAAACCTTCCATACCAAAACAGCTCTAAATGCCAGCACTCAAAAAGTAATAACCCTACCTATGAAAAGGCAAAACTGCAAATATTACAACAGGTCCTACAACACCAACACGTCTCCTATTAGCAAAACAGAACAAGCCAGGCTGCTATAGAGCCATCACAGAAAATGCATGCTAGCAGAATACCTCACCTTGGTCACACACAGATAGACCCTTGTTAAATGGAATAAACAAACTATAAAGTATAAATAGAAAGAGACAAAAATTGAACCAGAAACCACAACAATGCAACAGTGGAACAGTGCAACAGGGGAAAAAATGACATCACTATTCATTGTTAAACATCAAATACAATCAAGAAATATAAAACAGGCATACCAATAAAAACAATAAATATGTCAAATCAGCTGTAGAATAGAATAATATTCAATAATTAAAAATGCAAAGGAAGAACCCCTCCTGACCCTGGTCAGGACCACCAAACAGGGTTTGTTTGGCTTCTCTGAAAGAACCTGTAAAACAAAAGCTAAACTCCTTTCTACCTCTGAACTCTCTTTCATCCTAAAAGGACTGCCTCCCCAGCTGGAGCAAGGAAGCGGCTTTAGATCTTACCTGGGGGGGAGGGGGGGGGTCGGCCATTCCAGGCCCAGCAGGAGGAGGGGCTGCATTTGAATGGAACCTCCCCCACAAGCCATCCTACACTAACTAGCTGATCTCTGAAATCCAGGTCTCACTGGTAGCGTGACCGTGGAAGTCCGCGACTTGTGTGATTACGCCATCCTTATTCGAGATTGGCATGCCATCATTGGCTTTTCCTGAAAGGGATCATAAATGGAAGACAGTGACATGAGTCTGATGCAGTGAGGGGGAGGAAGGACCATCCTGAAAGTTCACGTGAACTCCGTTTACAAGAGCCACACTTCTCTTGACAGCTTTATTTATTTATTTTTTTAAGTAGAATGCAAATATTTTTTTAATTTACTCAAGCCAACAAATCTCTTTCTGAAATGTTTGAAACATGGGAATTTGAATGAATTGAATGCTTACTAATTACATCTTTTTTATTACCTGTTTTAATAATCTAATAGGTTATTCATCTGGCCTGATTCGCTAAGACTTTTCACCCTTTCTTTGTCTTGGAAGGAGGGGGGGAGCTTAATGAATCAGGCCACTGCTAGCTCTGCCTCAGTCTTTAATACATTCAGAGGTCCATATTCAATGTCATTCGTCTTGCTAAGTTTGAACTTAATTGGATAAATGGTGGGATTTGAAAATCCTCCCGCGCTGAATGTCTCTAAGTTGTCTAAGTAGTTAGTTGGCTATAACGTAGCCGGATAACCTGGGGAGGCGTTTCGGGGGCAATGCCACACATCCAGTTAAATTAGCCAGATAAAAATGCTTAGTAAATGACCCCCTTAGCTGACTGCTTCAGTTCTGAATATTGACCCCTAAAGTTTAAAAAATGTAGTCTTCTCTCTCTGTGTTAAAACAGATTCTGTTAACATTTGCTTTATATATAGTATGTGTGTGTTTTTCAAATGTATGTATATTTAAATGTTATGTACAGTGATTTACATGTCTAATACTAAGTACTAGTTAAGGGGTGGATTTTCAGAGCCCTGCTCGCCTAAATCCGCCCAAAACCGGGCGGATTTAGGCGAGCAGGGCCCTGCGCGCCGGTGAGCCTATTTTACATAGGCCTACCGGCGCGCGCAGAGCCCCGGGACTCGCATAAGTCCCGGGGTTCTCCGAGGGGGCGTGTCGGGGGCGTGTCGGGGGGCGGGCCCAGGCGTCGTGGCATTTCGGGGGCGTGTCGGCAGTGTTTTGGGGGCGGGTACGGGGGCGTGGCTACAGCCCTGGGCGGCCCGGGGGCGTGGCCGCGCCCTCCAGACCCGCCCCCAGGTTTCGTCCCGGCGCGCAGGAGGCCCGCTGACGCGCGGGGATTTACGCCTCCCTCTGGGAGGCGTAAATCCCCCGACAAAGGTAAGGGGGGGGGCTTAGACAGGGCCGGGTGGGTGGGTTAGGTAGGGGAAGGGAGGGGAAGGTATGGGGAGGGCAAAAGGAAGTTCCCTCCTAGGCCGCTCCGATTTCGGAGCGGCCTTGGAGGTAACGGGGGTAGTCTGCGCGGCTCGGCGCACGCCGGCTATACAAAATCCATAGCCTTGCGCGTGCCGATCCAGGTTTTTAGCAGATACGCGCGGCTCAGCGCATATCTACTAAAATCCAGCGTACTTTTGTTTGCGCCTGGAGCGCAAACAAAAGTAGGCTATTCGCGCTCCTTTTAAAATCCGCCCCTAAGTGTATTAGAATTAATGATCAAATATTTAAGAACATAACAACATAAGAACATACCATACTGGGTCAGACCAAGGGTCCATCAAGCCCAGCATCCTGTTTCCAACAGTGGCCAATCCAGGCCATAAGAACCTGGCAAGTACCCAAAAACTAAGTCTATTCCATGTTACCATTGCTAATGGCAGTGGCTATTTTCTAAGTGAACTTAATAGCAGGTAATGGACTTCTCCTCCAAGAACTTATCCAATCCTTTTTTAAACACCGCTATACTAACTGCACTAACCACATCCTCTGGCAACAAATTCCAGAGTTTAATTGTGCGTTGAGTAAAAAAGAACTTTCTCCGATTAGTTTTAAATGTGCCACATGCTAGCATGCTGAGCATTTTTAATTCAACATTAGTGCTTATCCTTTAGGATTATTGAATTGATTGTATTAACGGCACTTAGATACAGTGAGTAACATTCTCTGATATTTTGTTGTTATCTCTATATAGATAAAGTCTGCCTCCAGGAAACATTCAAAATTGTTTAATTTAACAAAAATGTCATCAGTCATACTTACTAACCTAATTTTTAACTGTGACATAGCCCACAGTACAAAGGGATTACTTTATGTTTGTCCATTACATGCCCATGATTAACAAAGCATTAATATTGTGAGGGAAAGGTAATTTCTGTAATGATAAAATTATAATCATTGTTGGGTTTTTCATTTCAACAAAGAATTGCTTCTTGCTGCTTTCAAACTAGATGACTCTTTTGTACTGCAGGATATGATGGAAGAGGAGTAATGTGTTACAGAGGCTATAAAATAGGCCAATCCGAAATGGCAGGCACTAGGCAGCAGGGATCTCAAATAAAACTACACCTTCCAATGCTAGAGCTTCATATTGAAAACAGTTTGGTGCATCAGCCTTAATCGCTAATTACAGCACACCTCAGTACATCGTGGGACACGGTTATTTTTGTTTCAATAGGTACAGTTTTGACTCCGAGGTTCACAAGCAGGTAAAAGATCTCTAGGGGTCAGCAGTTCGAGAGTTCCTGGAGAAATAAATGTGATTCCAGATTTAGGAAAATCATCAGTGAAATTACTGTGTTGTGACATTAGTGCTTAGCAGAGAAGCAAAACTGTAGGGAGCAAGTCCAGGTCTTTACTTTGGGGATTTGGGATTTCCAGCTGTGAAAGACAGACCCCTTGCTGCAGGAAGTGGTGTTCTGAAATCACAATGAGAGTTGCTAATTGGCTCTATTTTTTTGTTGTTGAACATGCTCATCTGGTCTTTATTTTTCCCATATTGCATGCACGGAAATGTAGTTGTGATTTCCCTATTTAAAAATAAAAAAGAGGCAGCTGGCAAGCCTAATCATAATGATGGACTTCTGCCTGGGAATAAAGGAATAGCTTGAAAAAATGGATATTTTATTTTCTCCTTCCTTTTTTTGTGCTTTGATCCTTATTATAGTCAACCCAAATCTGCTGTAATGCCTTGAATCCGCACTTTAAATGTTATGATCTGTTAGTCTTTTGTCTCCACACTGCTGGTGGCCTTGTCAACAGTTCATCACTGCTCAGAAACCCAGGTGGGTAAGCAGGTTTTCGCACTGTTTGAAATATAACAGGCCGATACAGTACACAGGAGAGTGGCCTGTGCGCACGCCGGGAGAATTCTACACCAAAAGAATAAAACATTCTGCACACTTTATTTATTAAATTAACACAACATAACTGCTGTTTCTAAGTGACACAACTTTTCTGTATTTCATTTTAAATTATTTTTTTAAAAATGCATATTTAAAAAATATATTTTGCAGAATTCCCCCAGGAGTACTGTAATAGTAGAAAGCCTGACCCAACCACCCTTTTCTATGTCTTTTCTTCTTACCTTGCTCACTATCTCCCTCCCTCTCATAAGTTCGACCAACCTAGCTCTCCCCACCTCATAGCATCACCTCCTCCATTCTCTCTAAACCCTACCAGGCTCAGCCCCACAGCTCCCTCTCTTTTGTCCCTACTCATCCCTCCCCAATTCTCTCTCCCCAGCTCTGTCATCCCTCTCCCAGGTTTGATCCCCCAGTTCTTTCTCTCCAGCTGTTCCCCCAACCTAAACCTCATTGCCCTTCCCCTCCCCCATCTTAAACCCCACCACTTATGTTCACTCTCTCCAGCTCTTTCCTCCCTCTCAGCCTCAGCCACTTCACTCCCAAGCTCAACCTTTCCCCACCTCAAACCCCACTCCCCCAGTTCTCGCTCTCTAGATCTTGTCCCATTGCCCTCCCCCGGGCTCCAACCACTGCACTCTCCCTCTCTTCACTTCCCTTCCCCTCCAGCCATTGCACTCTCTCTCCCCAAATTGATCTGTTAGATCGCTCCTCCAGGCTTCACTCTACCGCTAGCTTGATCTCTGCCTTCTCCCCACCTTCCCAGGTTTCACCTCATACTCCCTTCCCATAGGCTCAAACCCATTGCACTCACTCGTCATCTTTCCCATCCCTTTTGGCCTGGAACATTGCCATCAATTCAGGGACTAACAGGTGCAACAGCGTTGTTTTCCAGGGCCGCGCAAGCCAACAAGTATTGCAGCCTGTTTTTTTTTCCTGGGGCTATGCTGGCCAGCTGATGGAACAGCTCCTTAATTCCTAGTCAGCATGGCTCGCTTCGGGAGTCACATGGTCACATTCTGAGAGCAAACTTTAAATTTTGTAGTAGAAGGGAACTCTGTGCAAATTTCACACTGCACAGTTGTGCAGAAATCCTTCAGGAGGTTGCACTATCAATAGCTCACCCATTAGCGCATGTTTAATGTGGGGTTTTCATGTGTGATATTTAACTTCAATGTAGGCAGCTGTTAGTGCACCAGAAAGTGTATGTGAATTCCTCATCTGCTGAATGCACTCAAACTTAGCACACTGCATATGCTTAAACAGGTACCTGGAATGCTAATGACCTCCTCAGTCATTATCCTTCTATATACTAAGATCCATCACCACCAAGCACAAGTTTAATTTTGGTGTTTTAAATGTAACTTCTATCAGGGACCAAAATAAATCGCTAGTGCACCAATCCTGTAGCTATCAGATTGCTATTAGGGAAGGCCATGTCTTCAGCCTTCCCTCCACCTAGATGTTTAAAAAAAATGTCCTCCAACCCACCTGAAATGTAAAACATAGCCCCCCACCACTTCAAATCCCTACCTCCACATCAGAGTCCCTTCGCCCAACCATGAAATGTAAAACATAGCATGCCCCTACCTCGAACTCCCATACTCCTGATGTGCAAAACTCATCAAACACCCTTAATATGAGAAACTTAGCTCCCCAAACACTTCCCCTCCCATGCACCAGTTGTGCAAAACAGCCCCCCAAACACCTAACTACCCCAAAATAACCCTTATGTCCTCCCCAATTGTTACGTAAGAACATAAGAAATTGCCATGCTGGGTCAGACCAAGGGTCCATCAAGCCCAGCATCCTGTTTCCAACAGAGGCCAAACCAGGCCAGAAGAACTTGGTTTGGCCTCTGTTTGAAAGAAGATCCCATGCTACTGATGCAATTAATAGCAGTGGCTATTCCCTGAGGGGCAGATTTTCAAAGGGATATGCGCGTAGCCCCCGAAAACATGCCCCAAGCTCCCCCTACGCGTGCCGAGCCTATGTTGAATAGGCTCGGCGGCGCGCGCAAGCCCCAGGATTCGCGTAAGTCCCGGGGCTTTGCTAGGGGGGCGTGTCGGGGAGGGCAGCACGACATTCGGGGGCGTTCCGGGGGGCATGGCCGAGGTCTCTGGACCAGCCTCCGGGTCGGGTGATGGCGTGCCAGCAGCCCACCGGCGCGCGAGGCAGGCGTAACTTTTCAAACAAAGGTAGGGGGCGGGGTTTAGATAGGGCTGGTGGGGTGGGTTAGGTAGGGGAAGGTGTAGGGGGGTGGAAGGAAAGTTCCCTCCGAGGCCGCTCCAATTTAGGAGCGGCCTCGGAGGGAATGGAGGCAGGCTGCGTGGCTCGGCGCGCACAAGCTGCCGATTTTGTGCAGCTTGTGCGCGCCAACCCCAGATTTTAAAAGATACACGCGGCTATGCGCGTATCTATTAAAATCCGGCGTACTCTTGTTTGCGCCGGTTGCGCGAACAAAAGTACGCGCAGGCGTACTTTTTTAAAATCTGCCCCTAAGTGTTCTTAATGATAGCCAGCAGGAGAACAGAGCCTTTCCTCATACCAGCCTGACATCCAGTGCTGCTCTGACCTCATCTACTAAGGGCCCTCTTGAAGCCAGTAGCAGGTAAGACTTTGTCCTCCTGGCTGGTATTAGGAACATTTGTGGGGGATCCTAGAAGAGGGAATGGGGGATGGGGTGCCTCTTACTTCTTGCCCAGAGGGAGTGGAGGGACTGTTCAGAGTCAACAGAGGGGTTTCCTTGTAATTAAACTATTTTTTTAATTCTTTATTTGTAACTTTTCCCAACGAGAATACACATAGGCTCAGTGACACAGTAACATAAAGGCATATCCAATACACCACAACATTCACATTACAGGAAACCAAACAGCATCCTGATCCCGCCAGGTCCAATATGGCCCCCAGATTGCTTGGTATCTGTCTGCCTGGTTCCTTAAGGCAAATGCTGGATATTGCTTTAATGGAAAAACTAACTCCTTAGATTCCCAGTATGAAAGAGCTAGGATATCTTTTCCACTGATGAGCCACCCTCAGATGAGCAGCGTGTAACAAGTGACCTACCAACCTCCTATACCCGACCATTTCCCCAGCAGAAAGAGAGCAGGATTGGCCACCAATCTTTGGACGCATATGTCATAAATATAATCAGATACTTTAGCCCAGACACTCCCACCACGTATGAAAAAATGTTCCAGACTGCCCATCTTCTCTCCAGCAGTTTGAACTGGTGATACTAAACTTAGCAAAAAAAACAAAACAAAACAGGAATGCGGTACAATCTGTTTAGTAATTTATAGTGCAACTCCTGCCCCTTATAACATTGTTCTTTGTCGTGACCTTTTCCAGTTTGACTTCCAGTCTGTACTAACCATTTCTTCATTCAGATCTGCATTCCACAGCTGTGTAAGTCTGGGCATAGTTTTTTTTTTCACATAAAGCCACCTGCAGCAACTTATACAAGACAGATATCAAATGTTTTGCTCTCCTCCTGCAGCTAAGCACACCTTCAATACCCGTACAGTCCTCAACATCTGGGTGTTCCCTAATTATATCTTCTGTGTCTTTATGTAAATGCAGATACAGATATCAGAGCATATTTGGTATCTGAAATTCCTCCTCCAGCTCCATGAACCTTTTTTTTTTTTTTTATCGGCTTTTACAATTACAGCAAAGATTACTTTGCTTAGAAACATAAGAGTACATGTCAAGAAATTTTTTTCAATACAGAAATATTCTCTTTCTATATGCGGTAACTAGGGGGGGGAAACCCAGGAATAATGGGAGAAAAAAAAAAGGAAATATTTTCATATAAAGGCTACCCTAATTACTTCATGCACGGTTATTTACTGTTGGGGGGCCTGCTCTTTGGAACTCAAGAACTGCCTAAGCTATTCAGGGTTATAAAACACAAAGGGGCAGATTTTATAAATCTGCGCACACGTGTACTTTTGTTCTCGCACCAGGCGCGAACAAGAGTACGTGGGATTTCAATAGATACGCGCGTATCCATTAAAATCCGGGGTCGGCACGCGCAAGGCTGCCCAAAATCGGCAGCCTGTGCACGCCGAGCCGTGCAGCCTGCCTCCGAGGCCGCTCCGAAATCGGAGCGGCCTCGGAGGCAACTTTCCTTCCATCCCCCCGCACCTTCCCTTCCCTTCCCCTACCTAACCCACCCCCCCGGCCCTATCTAAACCTCCCCTCCTAACTTTGCATGAGCTGGGCCGGCTGCCACGCTCCATGTTCCGGTCCGGGGGCTGGTCCGGAGGCCGCAGCCGCGCCCCCGGGCCAAAACCACGCCCGTGGAGCCGCCCCCGAAACACCGCGTCACTCATGACACTCCCCCGAAACGCCACGTCACTCGCAACACTCCCCCGAAACGCCGCATCACTCCCAGCACGCTCCCGACACGCCCCTCCATGCAAGCCCCGGGACTTACGATCGTCCCGGGGCTTGCGCGTGCCGCCGAGCCTATGCAAAATAGGCTCACGCACGCAGGGGGGGTTTGGGGTAGGTTTTCGGGGGGTACATGCGTATCTTACGCGCGTACCCCTTTGAAAATCTACCCCAAAGGTAATACCAGAGAATTTAATGACACACTTTGCTGGATAACATAATACTAAATTAACACCTTTCGCCAAAGCTTCTGGGCATAATTGCAAGAATTCTTTACAACGTAACTGTGTCGCTCTGGAGAGATCGGGGAAAATACGAATCATACCCCCAAAAATAAGTAATATTTATACATTTGAAATAATGCTTCATCATATTCAAAATACAAGGTAACAAACAAATCCAGAGCTTTCCAGATAATCTGAGAGGTAATCAAAGTTCCCAGGATCTCCAGTTGGTGAAATTTGAAACTGTGATTGTTTCTGTTGGAGATATATTATCTTTTTTACAGCTGGTATTTGTTCTTCTGATATCTTCAGAATTTCTTTTAGATACCTTTTAAATGTTATCAAAGGGACTTCTCCCACTACTGGTGGAAAGTTCAATAATCTTATGTTCAGCTGACGGAGATAATTTTCTACTGACTCTAATCTGCGCATTAGTAATGACTGTTCCCGCATAATAATAACATTTGAGTCAGTTATTCCTTTCAGATCCTTTTTTATCTCCATAATGGCTTGGTTTTGTCCTTCTATTTTCACTTTAGATTCTTTATCTAGAGAGTCGATTTTTTGGGAGGTATTTTCGACCCTATAGGCCTGTTCATTGTGCCCAGCAGCAAGCCCCACAATTAGTTCCCAAAGGGACTCCAGTGTTATAACAGCTGGTTTTTTAATTTCTAGGGGCTTCATAAAGCTTTTATTTACCTCCGCTCCTTCAGCGCCTGGTGTTATAACAATTCCTCCTCCTGCTTCTCTCTCTTCTGTCGTAGCAGAGGCTCCATAAAAACTTTCCCGCTCCCCAGCTGCGTTGATCTGCTCATCTTCCTGGGTCTGACCTGGGGAATCATTCCCCTGTAGCACCAGCTATTCGACGGAGTTAGGGTGAAAAGCTTCCAGTTGCAACCGCGGCTCGGGAGGACTCGATATGTCTCCAGGAGGCGTTGGAGGCGTTGGGGCTTCCCCCCCCCCCCCCCCCCCGTTCCTCCAGCAGGGCTCGGCACCCTCATCTGCAATATGGGGGAAGTGAACTGCGGAATGGTTCTCTGTCCGGCTGAAACCTGAGGCTCAGATGGGAAAACTCTGTTTTCCTTTCCTCTTATGAGGCATTATAAAGGTAAAAGTTTTACTGAGGAAATTATTCGAGGTTTGCCAGAACGTGTGCAACAAGCATGCATTGAGGGAGCCATTTTGATTTTCCCTCATGAACCCTTTAATTTGCCCCTCATAAGCCAACTGTCCTAAAAATTTTAAACCTTCCACCGCCTATATGTCCACATCTGGTGAAAACGAATGCAGTGACAGATGTGGGCAACTCACTAAGACCAACCAATTATACAAACTTGATAATTCAAATATTTACTTTAACATTTTTAAATCTCCTTTTATATATAAAAAAAAACTTTAGGAAGCATTGAACTTTTTTACTGTTATGTGATCCATCCAATTGTTCTTAAATCCAATCCTTTTACTGATGTTTAATGTAAAGTATTAAGCAATCCTCATTCTTGAAACATGTCTTGCTTAACTTTAGCTGTTAAATGTCACAGTCAAATTCCTTTTTTTTAAAAAATATACCTCTTATGAGAAGCACTTATAATGTTAAGCACTCTTCATGTATAAACTTCCGATATACTTAACTTAGGCTGTTAGAGGATTCACAGTGATTAAGTCTCTTTCCTCAATTTATAGCACTTGTATATAAACAGTTCCGACAACCCAGTCAGTGTTTTGCTTTAATGGCTGCATCAGGGAGACTTATTTCAGCTTCCAATGTTCCTATTGTTAAAACAGAGAAAAAAAATTTATATGTAAAACGAAAATAAACAGCAACTTTATCCAGTGCCCTCTATAAACTCACCTATTTCAATGATGTGTTCTTATCAAAACATATGGAACTCATCGGTGGCAAACACCTACTCTTCATTTAAACAAATAAATGCCAGCAGCTTATATTGAACTCACAATTGTTCAATGCCTTGTATACCTCGATTTCTGTTGGTTAAAACGCATGTCAATCAAAATGTGAACCAATCCTTATCTTAAACATATTGTTGTGCTTAGTTTGGTCTTAAGTAAACCTCATTGGTCATTCACAAATGCCCATCATATTAAGCAACCAATCAAGCAACACACTTTGCATACGCATTGGCATTCATTCTTGAATGCTTCTCTACAAGAAAAAAAACTCATCATTCACCATTGGTGAAACCTCGTTGGTTCCGGAAGAATGTCAATCTTATTAAGCAAAATTGCAAATAGGAGCACTACTACACGCAAGTAATCACAGCAACCAACGAAAAATGTGCAGAATAAATTCAGTGTCCACACTTTTTTTGTGTTGTCATATCTTTCATTTCAGACGGCAACTCCACAGTGTATAAATTACAGCATTAAAGATGCAGAAGGGTCCCCCGACACATAAGAACATAAGAAAATGCCATACTGGGTCAGACCAAGGGTCCATCAAGCCCAGCATCCTGTTTCCAACAGTGGCCAATCCAGGCCATAAGAACCTGGCAAGTACCCAAAAACTAAGTCTATTCCATGTTACCATTGCTAATGGCAGTGGCTATTCTCTAAGGGGCGGATTTTCAGAGCCCTGCTCGCGTAAATCCGCCCGGTTTTGGGCGGATTTACGCGAGCAGGGCCCTGCGCGCCGGTAAGCCTATTTTACATAGGCCTACCGGCGCGCGCAGACCCCGGGACTCGCGTACGTCCCGGGGTTTTCGGAGGGGGGCGTGTCGGGGGGCGGGCCCGGTCGTCGCGGCGTTTCGGGGGCGTGTCGGCAGTGTTTTGGGAGCGGGTACGGGGGCGTGGCTACGGCCCGGGGCGGTCCGGGGGCGTGGCCGCGCCCTCCGTACCCGCCCCCAGGTCGCGGCCCGGCGCGCAGCAGGCCCGCTGGCGCGCGGGGATTTACGTCTCCCTCCGGGAGGCGTAAATCCCCCGACAAAAGTAAGGGGGGGGTGTAGACAGGGCCGGGTGGGTGGGTTAGGTAGGGGAAGGGAGGGTAAGGTGAGGGGAGGGCAAAGGAAAGTTCCCTCCGAGGCCGCTCCGATTTCGGAGCGGCCTTGGAGGGAACGGGGGGAGGCAGCGCGGCTCGGCGCGCGCAGGCTATACAAAATCGATAGCCTTGCGCGCGCCGATCCAGGATTTTAGTGGATACGCGCGGCTCCGCGCGTATCTACTAAAATCCAGCGTACTTTTGCTTGAGTCTGATGCGCAAGCAAAAGTAGGCTGATCGCGCTTCTTTTAAAATCTACCCCTAAGTGAACTTAATAGCAGGTAATGGACTTCTCCTCCAAGAACTTATCCAATCCTTTTTTAAACACAGCTATACTAACTGCACTAACCACATCCTCTGGCAACAAATTCCAGAGTTTAATTGTGCATTGAGTAAAAAAGAACTTTCTCCGATTAGTTTTAAATGTGCCCCATCCTAACTTCATGGAGTGCCCCCTAGTCTTTCTACTATCCGAAAGAGTAAATAACCGATTCACATCTACCCGTTCTAGACCTCTCATGATTTTAAACACCTCTATCATATCCCCTCTCAGTCTTCTCTTCTCCAAGCTGAAAAGTCCTAACCTCTTTAGTCTTTTCTCATAGGGGAGCTGTTCCATTCCCCTTATCATTTTGGTAGCCCTTCTCTGTACCTTCTCCATCGCAATTATATCTTTTTTGAGATGCGGTGACCAGAATTGTACACAGTATTCAAGGTGCAGTCTCACCATGGAGCGATACAGAGGCATTATGACATTTTCCATTTTATTTACCATTCCCTTTCTAATAATTCCCAACATTCTGTTTGCTTTTTTGACTGCCGCAGCACACTGAACCGACAATTTCAATGTGTTATCCACTATGACGCCTAGATCTCTTTCTTGGGTTGTAGCTCCTAATATGGAACCCAACATTGTGTAATTATAGCATGGGTTATTTTTCCCTATATGCATCACCTTGCACTTATCCACATTAAATTTCATCTGCCATTTGGATGCCCAATTTCCAGTCTCACAAGGTCTTCCTGCAATTTATCACAATCTGCTTGTGATTTAACTACTCTGAACAATTTTGTGTCATCTGCAAATTTGATTATCTCACTCGTCGTATTTCTTTCCAGATCATTTATAAATATATTGAAAAGTAAGGGTTCCAATACAGATCCCTGAGGCGCTCCACTGCCCACTCCCTTCCACTGAGAAAATTGTCCATTTAATCCTACTTTCTGTTTCCTGTCTTTTAGCCAGTTTGCAATCCACGAAAAGGACATCGCCACCTATCCCATGACTTTTTACTTTTCCTAGAAGCCTCTCATGAGGAACTTTGTGAAACGCCTTCTGAAAATCCAAATATACTACATCTACCGGTTCACCTTTATACACATGTTTATTAACTCCTTCAAAAAAGGTGAAGCAGATTTGTGAAGCAAGACTTGCCCTGGGTAAAGCCATGCTGACTTTGTTTCATTAAACCATGTCTTTCTATATGTTCTGTGATTTTGATGTTTAGAACACTTTCCACTATTTTTCCTGGCACTGAAGTCAGGCTAACTGGTCTGTAGTTTCCCAGATCACCCCTGGAGCCCTTTTTAAATATTGGGGTTACATTTGCTATCCTCCAGTCTTCAGGTACAATGGATGATTTTAATGATAGGTTACAACACGGACCCGTGTTTCGCCGCGAGGCTGTGTCGGGAGGGACAGGCAGGAAATGTTATGTTGTTCTTAATACAGTTCAAGCGATGTCTACCATCAAGCTAGGGTGAGAGAACATAGTAGAAATGGGGAGTGATAAGTTTACCGCACCATGCCATGTTACTGATGCAAAGCGGTATGTTATCGCGTGGTGCAGTAATTCTAAAATTTCCCTAAACATGCGCTTATCGTGGGCATTATCCATGCATTAAAAACGCATTTTGATGAATCTAGGGGTAAGTTAAGTATATTGGAAGCTTATACATGTGGATTGCTTAACACTATAAGTGTTTCCCATAAGAGATATATTTTTTAAAAAACGGAATTTATTGACTGTGACACTTAACAACTAAAGTTAAGCGAGATATGTTTCAAGCATGAGGATTGCTTAAATCTTTATAAGAAACATCAGTAAAAGGACTGGATTTAAGAGCAATTAGATGGATCAAATAACAGTAAAAAAAGTTCAATGCTTCCTAACAATTTTTATATAAAAGGAGATTTAAACATTTTAAAAAAGTAAATATTTGAAATATCAAGTTTGAATAAATGATTGACTGGTAAATTACATGTAAAATAAAAAGAGGTTTTTTAGACTAATGATTTTGCCCTATACCAAATCTGCACTTTAATGATTGCTTATTTGGCATCTGAAGTCTTCCTCCTTAGTTTTTTAAAAAATACTCTAAAATAATTCATTTGTGGATGAGGTTTAGAAATTAAGGTGGGATTATTTTGATAATTATTTATAAATATCGCACCTGGTGCCTTTTTGAATATTGAGATAAGACCAATCACCATTTGTTAAGTGATCCAAACGATTCACCACTCTCCATATCTTAAGTATGTGTGTGCAATTATAGAGTTCCCACACACATCCCTCCTATATGTATTGAGCAAGTGTGACATATGCAACAGAGATGCCAGACTACACTTCCTACTCTTTCCTCTTCCGTAGAGAGCCATGTCTGTGGGGAATCTGTCCCAAGCCATATCCGTAGACACAACAGTCTACAAACCCAGTAATACCATTGGAAGTGAGGTAGCCTCAGCCCCCCAGTCTCCCTAGTTTTGACCAGAACATTGTATTTCAACCTGGGAGGCTTCCCCTGCCACATAAAACTAGAGATTTCCCCTTTCAAAGCCTGTAAGGCCTGCATAGTTATGTCACATGAGAAGTGCATAAAAGGATAAATAAGCCTTAGCAAGATGGCCATCTTAATCAGGTTAACCCTCCCCAAAAAGAACATATTCAAAGAAGACCATCTTCTCAAGTCTGCCCCTATTTTTTCAAAATTGAAACATACTTGACTTTGTATAGGCTATTATAATCTCATGAGACCCAAATACCTAAATATTTGAAATCTTCCCCTGCTCTTTTAAAACGATTTACTTCAGGGATATCCCTCCTCTCAGGCACCAAAAACATCAAATCAGATTTATTAAAATTAATCAAATAACCAGAGATTTCACCAAATTTCTCAATAAACTTCATCAATGCAAGCAAAGAGTGGGGTGGATTAGTCGCATACACTGATGCGTCATCCACATATAGCGAAATTTTGTGATACTCATTATTATACATAACCCCCTCTATCCGCTTGGACCTCCTAATCGTCTGGGCCAGCGGCTCTACTGCTAGGTCATGTAATGGGGATGGGGGCAGCCTTGTCGTGTTCCTCTCCCAATAGCGAAAGGAGCTGATACCACACCATCAACTACCACCCTCGCTGAGGGATTCATATACAAAGTATGTATGCAAGAAAGAAATTCCCGGGGTATCCCATAATGTTTCAGTGCCACAAGCATGTAAGACCAAATACTTTGTCAGCATCCATGGAAATCAATGTCCCCATCTCTTTCTTTTGTTTGCCCCAGTGAATTATATTAAATCTCGTATTGGGGTAGATTTTAAAAGGTGCGGGCGGGCAAACAAGTGTGCGCACTACCCGGCGCGCACACATGTATGCCCGATTTTATAACTTGTGCACGCAGGCGCGCACAAGTTATAATATCAGGGGTCGGCATGGACAAGGGGGCACAATTGTGCACCTTGTGCGCACCGAGCCTGCGTGAAGCCCTGGGGCTGAAGTAAGTTGCGCGCACCTGCCAACTGCCAGCGCGCGATCCCCTGCACAGCGACAAATGGCCGCAGTGCCAGGAGCCTCTGACCCCACCAACACCCCGCCCCTTTAATAAAACGCCAGGACTTACATGCGTCCCGGGGCTTTATGCGCATCGCCGGGCCTTTTGAAAATAGGCCGGTGAGCGTAACCCTTTGAAAATCCCGCACATTATTTGTAGAGAATTCTCCCCTTGATAAATCCCATTTGGTCCGGATGGGTCAGCTTAGGCAACACCTTGTCTAGGCATGCCTGCAAGATTTTTGCTGATATCTTTTTATCTCAGCTTTTATGAGAGAGATCGGCTGATAAGATGATCATTCCAGTGGATCCTTTGTCGCCTTGTAGATCAATACTATCAGTGCATCTGTAAGAGAACACACTCTAGCCCCTGGGGACCAGAGATAGGACTATCTCCTCTGCAAAAGCTTTATAAAATTCTTGCAGGTATCAGTCAGGACCTGGACATTTCTCTGCTGCTAATGCCTCCGACGTCCTTGTGACCTCCAGTGTGTTAATATTTGCCGACATCCATTTTGCATTCTCCACATCTACTCGAGGCAGACCCCAAGGAGCCAAAAAAATTAGAATATCCTTTTCCTCCGGCTCAGGCCCTGCCTGTTAAAAACTTTTAAAGTGGGATGTAAAGGAAGCATTGACATCTTTTGACATTTGCTTAATATTCCCTTGGCTATCCCTAATCCCATAAATTAAGGAGTTCCCCTTACCCGATTGTATTGCTTTAGCTAGAAGAGAGCCAGCTTTATTACATAATTAATCACTGCAGCCTATGTACCAATGTTAATTCACTTGTCATTTATTTTATTTTTTAAAATGAATAGACGGCCGGAGACCAGACTGCTGGGTCCCTCTTCCGGGACCGGACCCTCTTTTAGAATATAGCTGTTTTATCTTTTATGATCAAATTGTAATTTCCTTACTGTTTTATTTATTTATATTGTAAACCGCTGTGAAGGCTTGCTGAGACAACGGTATGTAAATGATAATAAACCTTAAACCTTAAACCATCTCCCCGCCCCTGCTGGATGTGAGTGGGAGGAGCCGCGAGCAACAAAATCGCCGCGGCGGCATCCAAGGAGAGCCGGAGACCAGACTGCTGGGTCCCTCTTCCGGGACCGGACCATCTCCCCGCCCCTGCTGGATGTGAGTGGGAGGAGCCGCGAGCAACAAAATCGCCGCGGCGGCGTCCAAGGAGAGCCGGAGACCAGACTGCTGGGTCCCTCTTCCGGGACCGGACCATCTCCCCACCCCTGCTGGTTGTGAGTGGGAGGAGCCGCGAGCAACAAAATCGCCGCGGTGGCGTCCAAGGAGAGCCGGACACCAGACTGCTGGGTCCCTCTTCCGGGACCGGACCATCTCCCCGCCCCTGCTGGATGTGAGTGGGAGGAGCCGCGAGCAACAAAATCGCCGCGGCGGCGTCCAAGGAGAGCCGGAGACCAGACTGCTGGGTCCCTCTTCCGGGACCGGACCATCTCCCTGCCCCTGCTGGATGTGAGTGGGAGGAGCCGTGAGCAACAAAATCGCTGCGGCAGCGGCACACCACCGCCGCCGGCGCGCCACCAAAGCCGTGCACACCCCTTGGGTGCGCACGGCTTTGTCCGGCTTAGTCCGGATTAAGACGGTTTAGAGGAAGAAGTCTTCTGTTTGGGCCTCCATAACTGAGAACATTGGAAAACAGGTACTATTAAAGCGTGCAGTTCACTGGTTTGAAATTTGTTGTTTTCAGAGTATTATGCCAGCTAAAAGGAAGGGGAAGGTAAGGGTGTTTCCCTCAGAACCCCTGCCTCCCCTTTTACAACTAGAGATAGACCGCTTTATGACACAGTTTAAAAAAGAGGATGCCGATGAATCCTTTGGAGGCCTCTTGGAAGGAGAACAAGCGGCCTCCCAGGAAGAGGCTTCCCTCAGTCCTGTCTACCGTCCGTCTCCCTTCAAACATGGAACAGGTGGAGGAGCTGCAACTTTGCCCACCGACATGGTGGAACAAAAGACTGTATCTGGGGGAGCAAGTCCCGCCTTGATATCGGGAGTGGAAGGAGTTGAGGAGGTTCCTCTTGAAATAGGGGAGCCCTCATCTTCCATTGTAGGTCCACAACAACGATCTCCCCAACCCGATATCGCCGTGGAAGTGCAGCCATTAATAACTAGGCCCGAGACGGTTACACTGGGAGCTATCTGGGACTTGGTGAGTGGCTTGAATGCCACGGTGAATAGGTTGGAGGGGAAACTTGATAATGTTTCTTCTATTCTACAACAACAGGTTTCCACTATGCAAAATCAAGTAATTGGACTTACTACCAGAGTTGATGAAATAGAAAGAAATATAGATGTGGTACAGTCTGTGAATAATAAGTTGATTAGAGATTACCTAATATGTTCCAAACGCTTAGAATATCTTGAAAATAACGCTAGACATTTAAACGTAAGGATTGTTAATTTCCCCAAAATTGTAGGTGAAATTGTATTTGTATCCTTAAAGAGATTTTTGTCTGAGATACTTGGATTTTCTGAAAATGATATTCCTTCTGTGAATTCATGTTTCTTTGTTAAGAAGAGATCTTCGGATCCGATAGTAATTATTCCAGAAAACCAGTATTCAACTTTACAGGTTCTCGATAGAAATACTTTAATAGTATCATTTGTAACTACAGGGGATATTACTAAACTAATGAAGAGTTACTTCCAAAAGTTTCCGATTTCATATATGGGACAGGATGTAAAACTTTTTCCGGATCTTGCACCAACTACTCGTAGTAAACGAAGAGAATTTTTGGTATTAAAACCCAGAGTTATAACTTTGGGTTTTTCTTTTCTCTTGAAATACCCATGTAGATGTATAATTAAAAGGGGGAATGAGTCCTTTAGTTTTACTCTGGTGGAACAACTGACCCAATTCATTGTCGCTAGAGAACCAATCACCTCCTCCCCAGTGGTAACCTAGGTGTCAGGTAAATAAAAAAAAATATATAACTGTGGAAATGTACCTTATTCTTAGTAAAATATTTTCAGGTTAATTATCTCCATTTATTAGGGATGTGAATCGTTTTTTGACGATTTAAAATATCGTCCGATATATTTTAAATCGTCAAAAATCGTTAGGGCCACGATACAATACCAATTCCCCCGATTTATAGTCAAAAAATCGTAAATCGGGGGAAGGGGGAGGGGGGAGGGCAGGAAAACCGGCACACTAAAACACCCTAAAACCCACCCCCGACCCTTTAAATTAAATCCCCCACCCTCCCGAACCCCCCCCCAAATGCCTTAAATTACCTGGGGGTCCAGCGGCACACTAAAACACTAAAACCTGGGGGTCCAGCGGCACACTAAAACACTAAAACACGAGGGTTCCGGACCCCCGCTGAACTACCTCCTGCAGTCGATCTCCTGCCGGCGCCATTTTCCGTACGGAAAACGATTCGCGGCAGGAGATCGCTCCCGGACCCCCGCTGGACCCCCAGGAACTTTTGGCCAGCTTGGGGGGGCCTCCTGACTTGCCAAAAGTCCAGCGGGGGTCCGGAACGACCTCCTGCGTCGAATCGTTTTGGTCTATGGCCGCCGCCATTTTGCGGCGGCCATTTTGCAAAATGGCGCCGGCTGAAGACTACACGATTTAGTGTGCCGGTTTTCCTGCTCTCCCCCTTCCCCCGATTTAGCTACGGACCGCCGCTACGGAGGTAATTTAAGGCCTCGGAGGTAATTTAAGCTACGGACTGCCGCTACGGACCCCCAGGTAATTTAAGGCATTTGGGGGGGGGTTCGGGAGGGTGGGGGATTTAATTTAAAGGGTCGGGGTGGGTTTTAGTGTGCCGTGTTTTAGTGTGCCGCTGGACCCCCAGGTAATTTAAGGCATGGGGGGGGGGTTCAGGAGGGTGGGGGATTTAATTTAAAGGGTCGGGGGTGGGTTTTAGGGGGTTTTAGTGTGCCGGCTCACGATTTTAACGATTTTCATGATACTTTACACACCCAAACGGCAACAATACGATTCCCTCCCCCTCCCAGCCGAAATCGATCGTTAAGACGATCGAGGACACGATTCACATCTCTACCATTTATCCTCTCCAATGATTCTCAGATGTAGTATTTATACTCCTGATGAAAAATTTAATTAATAATAATGATGGTATTTCAACATAAGAATATTTGTCTATTTTGAAATGTTTATTCTTTACTTGTTTATTTCATTATTTTATTATGTTGAAATGAGGAAATTGAATTTCAAATGTTGTATTTGAAATGCATAATACAGAAGTTATTATTTGGAAAAAAACAATAAATAAATAAATTTTTAAAAAATTAAAAAAAATGAATAGACTGCAGTATCCCCTGTCCTAAGTGGCTATGCATATCATTAGTTTACTACATTTGTGCACATTATAAAATATTTTGCTAATTTATACACACATTTTGATTGTGGTTTTATGCTATACATCGGGTCTTTTAGCAGTTGCAAGGAGGCCTACAACTCCTGTCATCTGGTGCCATGCTGTTTTTAGTGAAGTCTTTTTGGAAGTTACAGGTATGCCTGAAAAGCTACATGAAGCTTCAACGGCAGGGGAGAAAGACTGATATTTCACACATATCCAGCACGGCAGGGGAGAAAGACTGATACTTCACACATATCCAGCATAACTCTCTGCTTCAACAGCAGGGGGAATGAAGAAGTGGATCTATATACAGACAACAACCAACAAGGACTGAATTACATAGTCTGGGTAAACAAATAAGCATGGGTGTAGCTTGCTTATTGCGACGGTTACTACCCCTAACTAACAGGTCGATACAGTACAGTGTGCTCCATCGGAGCGCACTGTTAGCTAGCTCTGGACGCGTGTTTTCCCTTACCCCTTATTCAGTAAGGGGAGGAAAACACGCGGCCCACCCGCAGCACCTAATAGCGCCCTCAACATGCAAATGCATGTTGATGGCCCTATTAGGTATGCGCGCGGGATCCAGTAAGTAAAATGTGCAGCCAAGCCGCACATTTTACTTTCAGAAATTAGCGCCGACCCAAAGGTCGGCGCTAATTTCTTCCGGCGCCAGGAAAGTGCACAGAAAAGCAGTAAAAACTGCTTTTCTGTGCACCCTCCGACTTAATATCATAGCGATATTAAGTCGGAGGTCCCGAAAAGTAAAAAAAAGTAAAAAAAATAAAAATAAAAATTTGAATTCGGCCCGCGGCTGTCGGGCCGAAAACCGGACGCTCAATTTTGCCGGCGTCCGGTTTCCGAGCCCGTGGCTGTCAGCGGGCTCGAGAACCGACGCCGGCAAAATTGAGCGTCGGCTGTCAAACCCGCTGACAGCCGCCGCTCCAGGCCAAAAGGAGGCGCTAGGGACGCGCTAGTGTCCCTAGCGCCTCCTTTTCCTCGTTTGCACCGCGTCGCCTAATTTGCATACTGGATCGCTCGCACCGGCCAAGGGCCGGTGCGTGCGCCGGGAGAGCGGGCATTCGTCCGCTCTCCCGCGGTTTTACAGTATCGGGCTGTAATTAAGCTAGATATTTCACTTAGATGCAGTTCCAACACTGCTCTCCTCATTACTGGTGGGGGGTGGAAGGGAAATAGAACCAAAAGGTTACTAAGAGCCAAGAGAAACAGATAAGTATGAGAAAAAAAAAAGTGTGAAGCTGGCTGGGCAGACTGGATGGGCCGTTTGGTCTTCTTCTGCCGTCATTTCTATGTTTCTATATGTTTCTATGTTAGAATGGATATAATTGCCTGTCGAATTATAGAAGGTGATACAAAAGGTCTGCACGCTTTGCTCTAATTGCCGACTGTTTGAGCAGGTTTTGTTATTTCTATGAATTAGAGTAAAATCTGCTTGCTTAAACTCAACCTGCAGGAAACTGTGTATGTGTTAAAATATGAAAAAAGCAAGTGCAGTTTAAATGTTTTAACTGTGAAGTTCACTTCAGAGGTAATGGGAGGTAATAAGGAGATGATGTGATTCTTTCTTACGGTTTATAGTTTTATGGTAACAATTTGCCATCTTCTCACTATTTATCCTGTTCTGCTTCCGTAATCTAAATACTTTTCTTTCCAAAACAGCATAACATTCTGGTCATGCATATAAATGTTATTTGTTAACAGTATCACTAGGAAATATTTTAATTATGCCATAGATATCTCCGGCCCTCTGTCTCCAGTTACCTACGTTATGATATAGTTTACAGCTTGTATTATTAAAATGTTGTTTCTTGATGAGTTCAAAGCACTACCAAATTACTGTAATAGTCCTCCATCTCTCACCCGATGAGCACCAAAAGAATTTTGAACGATGTGATCAATTTTAGCTTGCAGTGCTACCAGGAGCAAGGGAAACCTCCTTGAAGCAAGTGCATCTTCCTCTTTTTGTCCTTGTGCTTGCCCATGGGAGCACATAACGAATAGACATAGTACTATAGCTGAAATCTAAACATTCAAGTCTAACCGGATTTTTCATTCCTTAAACTTGTCTCTCTTTAGCTTTAATATTGTATCGTTTCAGCTTGTTCTCAGTTCTTTCTTTTCAGTTCTAATAGATTTTGTTTCTTAAACTTCTATACATCTTTGGAATAAAAAATATTCTCTCCTAAATGTGGCAATAATCCACATTTAGCTGGCTTCACACTTTCGCTGCTCATCCTGTCTTTGTGCTTTAGCTTTCTCAGTATGGTCCCGTGCAAAGCAAAAGCCAAAAACTTAATACATACTGAAAGAAAGTACTAGGAAGGAGGCATTCTGTAGATCAGGGGTGGGCAATTCCAGTCCTCGAGGGCTGCGAACCAGTCGTGTTTTCAGGATATCCCTAATGAATATGCATGAGCGAGATTTGCATGCACTCTTCCTCAGGTGTATGCAGATCTATTTCATGCATATTCATTAGGGATATCCTGAAAACCCGACTGGTTCTGGGCCCTCGAGGACTGGAATTGCCCACCCCTGCTCTAGATCTTCAAACACTTGTTTGTTGTGTCTGGGCAGAACTTTCTATATATATACAAATTGGAAGATAAAGTTATGTGCGGGCATAGATTTGTTCACGCAAACCGGCGCGAAGAAATCTACGCCCGATTTTATAACATGTGTGCACTGCCGGCGGGCTGCCAGCGCACCATTCCCTGGCCCAGGGGCTGGTTCGGAGGCCTCGGCCACGCCCCCGGAACACCCCCGGGCCAGCGCCATGCCCACGGTCCTGCCCCCGAAGGCCGCGCCACCCCAGACACGCTCCCCAAACAAAGTCTCAGGACTTACGCTCGTCCCGGGGCTTTGTGCGCGCCGGCGGCCTATGCAACATAGGCGCACCAGCGCGCAGGGCTTTTAAAATCTGCCCCATAATATAACAACATAAGAAGTTGCCATACTGGGTAAAACAGAGGGTCCATCAAGCCAGTATCCCGTTTCCAAAATGTCATACACATTGCAATTACAAATGAATAGAACATCCCACCCAGCATTTGTCTAACAAATGTCCAGCACATTTCCTTTCCTGCCTCCCTTTCAAAGCTCCAACATACCACAACATAGATATTTAAAAAAAAGATAAAGAAAATCCAGCAGCTCTTTAGCCTTACTCCTAATCCTCAGACTCAGTCCATAGGGAACAGCTACATTTTCAAATTTTTCCAAAGAAATGTAGATTTTGCTTTAATCTAATCACCAAAGAAGTCTAATCCACAGCAACAAGGCCAATACAGAGAATACCCCAATTTCATCCATACTTTCCAGCTTCCCTATGATGGTATTCATAGTAACAATGCCCCTTCACTCAACGTCGGTTGACGTGTAGGTATATACCACTTCAATTTGTATTCAAATGCAAAGGGCAGTTCCCTCTCACTGCCCTAAACGTCATGGAAAAATCTTTAACTGCAACCAAATTCCAGCTGGCAACCAATGCAACAAATATAAAAATGGAGTCTCAGAGATGTATTTTGGAAGCGTTCTAAGCTGCATGTGAGCCTCTAAGGGAAGCCCAAGCACAGGCCTTCACAATAATCCAATCGGGAAACTACCTAGGTATAAATGACTGTTTTTGAATAAACTATGTTTCATAGAAGACCAAAGCCTCTTAAATAGCTTAGCTTAAGAAAAGCATTGCATGCTATTGGAGCCCCATGCATCTTCATGTTAAACATCACATCCAGCTTCACATTAGTTATGTATTTAATTTGTTCGCCTATAAATAAATGTAAAATATATATATATATATATATAGCAGGGAACATAAAGTGCCTCAGAAAAGGCAAAGAGGAATCTGAGTGCCCTGGTCTGGTTGGTGAATTATCTTAAAGCTGAAGGAAGGGCTAGAACTAGTGAATCAGTCGGCCTGGTGGCAATCTTCCTCTGGCATAGACTCCTTTAGGAAAAAATCATCCCAGAATGCTATGAGGCTGACTAGTCTGCTTGCTGTGCCTAGACTACAACAGACATTTTTAAAATGAGGTCTTTTTTTTTTATATAATTGACTTTTTCAGGCTTTAAAGCACAACTCTGCCAGTGTATGACCCCATTTGTCTTGGAGAAAGAAATGCAGAGGGGGCTCAGAAGCTACCAACTACTGACAGTTATTCAAAAAATATATGTATTAATGTAATTTCTGACTGTGGACCATGATATGCAAAACTGGGATCCTTGTGGTATTCTGGGACAATTTCCCTATAATATTTATTTATCATGCTTCTTTACTGTTATTCCATAATTTGCAATAGTGTACAAACATTAAAATCAGTCATACAAAAAATGCAGTCATTAAATTGCATTATTGTCCAAAGGACAACAGGAGTTTAATTTTCAAACCATTTCCATGGGTACATCAGTACTTTACTCCCAGAAGAGGGCTCTTAAAAATCTGCCCTCCCTGTGTGCGGGTAAACCTACGACTGTAGTACTGTGACACATGAAACTTTATCCGCACTATGAACAGATGTTCCCAGGGGACAGGGTTGGGAAAGGGTCTGCACTGGCATGCAAACTTCCAAATTTTCTAAAAGTATGCACGTAAGATTTTTTGGGATAATTTACAAAGCAAAATTTTGCCTGTACTTTCACTTTGAAAACTGGTGCAAAATCTGAAGAGAAAACTTTCCCATGAGCTTTGCACCAGTGCAAAAGGTTACAAAATTACTTCCCAAATAGCTAAAGTCAATAATACATGAAAAATTTAATCACCACCTGTAGAATAATTAATTAATATAGTTACATATATATATAAAATACAATGACAAAATGTCATTATTTGCCCTCGGACAAAATATCATTATCCATAAGACAATCCATATCTATCTGTTTCTTTCTATATATATTTACTTATTGAAAATATTTATATCCCACCCATTCACCACTCTGATCAGCTTACAAGCTTCATTCATAAATAATAATATGCAAATACAAAACAAAGTAAAATAAATAAAAAAATTCATAAAACATAAACAAAATAAACATACTATCATCAATGAAGTATCTTAAAACTTAAAACTGTCTTCATCAAGGAGCATCATAATAAACTGCATCATAGTTTAATACAGCCAAAAGCTTGAACAGAAAGCTTTTAAGCTTTTTTTGAAAAAATGTTATTGAAGGTTCAGATCAAAAATTTAGGTCTAGCCACCATGCAAGGCCATTTTCTGGTCTCACAAAATCAAAGCAATCAAAATAATGGGACCTTCAACAAATTCTGTAAATCAGATCTCAGAGCACGAGAAGGTATATAAAATTTTAGTATTGATGCAATCTGAGATGGTTATTTATTCGGTAATGCTTTAAATGCAGTTAATAAAATTTTAATTGAATATGCCATTTAACCAATGCAAAGAATATAATACTGGTTATAAATGATCATAGTTATGGTCCCCTCATCTCCCATGATTCCACGGCCATGGTAAAGGTCGCAAAATTCAGCCCTTGCCATGAATTTGGCCAAATGTGGCCAAATTGCCATGGAAGACCAAGGACCTTATTTAAAAAAAAATGCATTGGTGACTGAGGAATGGCACGAGGTGTATTTGCCCCTTTCCACCTGCCTGCTCGCCCCACAAGAGAATCATTGGTGGCAGTGTGAGAGAAGCAGTTTTCCCCTTCGCCCTCCCCCGGATCCCCTCACTCTTCCGCTCATTTCAATAAACAGGAGGAGGAGGAGATGAGCAGGCTTGCAGCATCTCTGGTGCCTCCTCGTCCTCCCCTGCTGGTCCTGTGGTTCAAGGCACAACACTCGGGCCTGGCAGGGAAGGAAGCACTGCTCATTTTCTCCTCCTCCTCCTGTGTAACTTCATGAGCAGGTGAGGGGATCTAGAGGAGCACAGAGGGAAGGATTCTGCAATCGAGGGGTGAAGAGTGGGTTATTGGTGATCATGGGGGGGAGAAGAAAAATGGAGTGATTGGGGGAAATTGGAGTGAACCTGCTGGGATTGGGGAGGGAAGGAGTGAACTGGGAATTAAGGGGAAGTAAGGGAGTGAACCGGGAGTGGAGGGAAGGAATGAACTGGGAATTAAAGGGGAAGTCAGGGAGTGAACTGGTGGCCGGCCGATGGAAGGTGTTCACAGGGTACAAAAGGACACTCACTGGGGTGGAGCTGGCTGCAGAGTACTGAAAGGTGTCCACAAAAAAAACACAGGGAACAAGGAGTGCATCACGGGACAGATAGGCTAATAAGAAAACACAGACAGAACGAAAAGGCTACACATACAAGGTAACATGGTACAAACAACTACAAGACACAGCAACACAAAGAACAGGAAGGCCGCAACAAACAGAAAACCAAACAAGAGTTAAAGCAAGGCACTAGAATGCCACAGCAAAGAGTAAAGAGAGTGAGGGGGACTTATAAAGGCATAGCAGTGCTGAGAAGAGTTTTCAAGGCATTAGCCTGTGCAGCTCAAACTGAGGGCACCTGCAGGCAGAAGGATCACACTGAAGTCATGATCCTCACAATTGCTGAGTGTCATGCCTTCAAAACGCTGATGCCTCACCACTTTGTGTGTGGCAGTGAGCATGTTTGTGTGTGCTCAAGAAATGTCCTAGGCATGTTGAAGTCATGGCACATGTGAATGAAAAGTCGACAGAATGGGGAATCTACACAGAAGATCAAGGGAGATATTAGACCCTTATTATCCAGGAAATGCAGACAAATTTATTGCTTAACACAGTACTTCAAAATATTTGCAAGCGTTTATTAAAGGCCGCAGTGAAGAAACGTAAATGCTCTTGACTCATGAGAACATTACAATCCCTGAGAATTGATCCAACTCCATACATTTGTCCTTCTGATCTCAAATGACTGACATTCCACCATTAGACCAAGGATCCAATTCAAACTTTTGACTGAAGTAACATAGGTAATCATCTAAAGCATTCAGCCAACCTCCTGTTGCTGCCTCTGGATTTCCTATTCTGCCCTACTTATGGTAATCTTAAGCAGGACCATGTAAGATACAAACATTTAATAGAAGTAAAAAGAACTCAGAAAGAAAAAAAAGGATTCTGGAGACTGAAAGGAGTTTCATAGGAGGAACTTGGATTTAAAAGTAAAGAACAGGCTACTGAATGCATGTTGTTGAAGGTTTCTGAAAAATTAGTAGCAAGGACGTGATCTCAAATCAGAGGATGCATAAAGTGATGGGAGGTGGAAGAACCATAGCAGAAGAATCTAGTACTAGCTAATCTAGTACTGGAGAGTATGATAGCAGGCAAAAGAGACGAGGGAAAGCGAAGAGCAATCTGGAGCCATGATATTAAAAAACTGATAATATTTTGGGCCTAAGATTATATTATTTATTTATTTATTTATTTTTAATTTTTATATACCGAAGTTCTAGTAGGGACTACAAATCACTCCGGTTTACATAAAACGAAGAACTGCTCAACAGATAGCGGAGCTTTACATGGAACCGTATAACATATGGAACAGTATAACTGGTTGACAATTTAACATAGTGCTAAATAAAGTGATAATATTTTAACTGGTAATAAATAAAGAAATATAATATTTTATATAAGAAGTATAACTATTTAACATAGCAATAAATATAAATATAAGCAATGCCTAATATATATATGAAATAAAGTGAATTTTCAAGCTCAAAGATAATATTATGTATTACAATTAGATTGTGCTTATGACACATGTGAATAAGTGCTATCAATATCAAGGTTCTCTTTCCAGATAATTAAAAGTTGTTTGTTGAGTATTGATTAGCTCCCTCAGTATATTGATGATTTGAGCCATGAGTTGTGGTTTATAAGTGATACATTTCATTGTGAGTGAGGGATAAAAAATATGGTCAACATTTGGAAAGATGATCAAAAGAAAAAGGAAGACCAAGCAAAGAGGGAACTGGCACACCAGAGTTGCCGACTTTTTTCGAAGACAATACCTGATAATGACCTTATTACTTTCTAGATATTTATTTCCTTATTCTATACCAGAAAATATATTTAATTGATTTTTTTCAGCTTCGATGTTGAACACAACGTCATTAATCCTTTCTTCTCATTATCAGGTGTTCAAATGAAACCAGAACAAAAGAGTTATTTTGGGCCTACAATTACTGCCCTACTCCATATTCATGGACTGCACTTGTGGGCCTTATTTTATACTTGGTATTTTTTGCACCTGGTAAGATTTTCTTTTTCTGACTTGACTGTAAAAATCAGTGTCAACAGTTTTAAGCACTCAGTGATGTAATTTCTGAAAGGAACTAATTCACCTGTTTTCCAATGACCTGAATGGTAACCCACCTGAGAAAATTGGGAGACACACATTTGTAATACGCCTGTCTGTAACATTTTGATATCCTCATCCTCCTTATAACTTCTAGCGGGTAAGGTGGAGGGAATGGTTTTGAAAATTTGGGGCAGGTGTACTTTGAATGATCATTTCAGAATTCCATATTGAGTTTTTTTGTTTGCACACATTAGCAAAAGAACTAAAGGACAGAAGGGGAAATACTTGTAGATGATAATTTGATAACTACCAACATAGGGCTAATGTCTTTGTAACCCTATGGTCATTATCAAATTATCTTCTACAACTTTGTATCCGCAGGCTTTAGGACGAATTTTCAACGTCCATATAAGTCCGCTTTGAAAATTCAGTTTCACTGGGTATGGGCGTGGACATCCACACAACATTGCACCTGCCCCTGTAGCTTTGTACGTATACATTTACATGCCCAGTTTTGAAAACGGAAATTATACACACAAATTCTTTCCACATCCCAACTCTGACATCTCTGCCCCCGAAAATGCCCCCTTCAACTGCAAGTAAAGGTAGACACGACATCTGGATTCTTGAGTACTTTTGCTCACAAGATCAGGGTTTTATGCATGTAAACTGCTTTGAAAATTTGACTCTTAAAAGTAACTAAAAATTCGCAAAAAAAAAACGCTGGATCATCACTAATTTCACAATTGGTAAATCTGTGCTGTATTTATGCAACAACTATCAGTGAAGCTGACGTAATAAAATGCAGAACATTTTGCAAATGGCCTTTCATGCTAAAACCCAAAACAATGCCCATTATTGCAAGAGTACACAATATTTGGCATTTTAACATGCAAAGTACCAGTTGCAAAGTTTTCCATGTTTGCAATAAATATACATTTTGCTTGTAGTTTTCCATGTGCAAAATTTTATTCAGATTAATAGTTAATGGGCTGAGCTACTGTAATACAAAGCAACTTATTAACTATGATTGCATAGTTAACTACACATGAAATTGAGCTTATGGGTCAAATTTAGCTTAAAAAATGTTTTTATTTTTATTTTCTACAACATTTCCTCTACCAGTTTTTCTACCAGCCTTGTTTACATATAAGTACTGGCAAAAAAAATTGTGTGTGCTGTCTGCAAATAGTGCATTCAGTTTTTCATGCTTCAGTCCATGTTCCTCCTTATCTGTCCAATAACATAGTCACATAGCCCCTCCTGTGATTTCTGTGACTGAACATTGAGGAATGTATTTATGAAGCCATTCTCAAGCTCTGTTTTGTGATAGCTGGAACTGATAATAAGATAAGAAACATACAGTTGACAACTATGGTAAACTCAAATGGTTTCATTTAATAGTTTAAAATGCTGGTGTTAGTCTAGCTTCTGACCAGAGCTGATGCTCAGAATATTTTGAATGCAACAAGATGATAAAATTCCTTTGTCAGCTTCAACCAGAGATCTCTAGTTCTGATAATTACTAATATGTCTTTACAGTAAATAATTTTCATACTCTGTCATTCTAGGAATGGGACCAATGCCATGGACTGTCAATTCTGAAATATATCCCCTCTGGGCTAGGAGTACTGGGAATGCATGTTCATCTGGAATTAACTGGATATTCAATGTTCTGATTTCACTAACATTTTTACATACAGCAGAATATCTCACATATTATGGTATGAAAACACATTCTTACATGTAATTGTACCTTTTTTAGTTTATTATTTAAGATATTACTACATATTGGTCATCTTAAAATAAGTTATTTGTTAAGTCATTCATATCAACCACATTTGCAGAACAGATAATTGCAAATTTGTTAAGATTGCTGCAGTATGTAATGATTTAGGAGGACCTGAAGTCAATGTTTTGCATAAAGAGTTCTAGTAAGCAATACTGATCTGGGAGAAAATTGGTATCTTTCCAGATGTTGTTGGATCAAATAAATGTCATCTTGTTTTTGATCCAGCAGAAGGTATCTCAGCCTACAAAGATTCCAGATTTTCCTGTGAACATATTGATTTCCTGTCAAGCCAGCTGGAGATAGAATGGGTATTCAGCACACGCACCACTGGTCCTGCAAGGCCGGGTGAAAAGCTTGTCAGAGTTATAGTGAGCGCTGCAGAGAGAAACGTGGGGAAAGGAAGGAGAACACTGTAACTTTAAACAGAGGACTTTGGGGTAATGTAGTCTGAGATGCATGTAGAGAGAGACTGTACTTGTTACCCCAGAGCAGCAGGTGAAGCTCCGGAAGGGGAAGGGCCCAAGTGAGCACCCAAGTAGTATGGTCTTGCAGTCAGGGCTCGTGGGAAAACCTGGTAACAGCTCTCACTGATTTGGGCGTGACAAGGCAGAGAAAGAAAAGCCAGACTGCAGAGGCTGAAAGAAAAAGAGAGATGGCAGGACCGGAAAGGAATGGAGCAGGAAGGATGAGGTGAGCAAAAGCTCTGCTTTGCCTGGGAAACCTGTGCCTCCAGGCTGGTTCAGAGGAAAAGCACCCTACAGCTATGAAGGGTATTTAAGGCGATTGCTTAATAGTTTGAATAGGCCTGAGTGTAACGCCTGTCCTAGGGGTATAAGAGCCATAATATAAAGAAGGAACTGGGTGGATGGCTCTTTGAGGTTTTCTGACAACAGTCCAGGGCAGAATGCAAGCAGTGGCCTGTCACAGAATGCTTTGCAATATGTCCTTGTGGACCATACATTGAAATCCTGAGCTCAATGTATGGTGGAGGTTGAGAGAAAAGAGAATGTTAGAAATGATTGTTTTCTGGATCAGCCCTGAAGTTCTTTTTAAAAATGGGCGTTATATTGGCCTCCCTCCAATCCTTAGTTACCATTGCTGATTTGAAATTTTTCATGTAGATAAATCATTTTATCTCAGCCTCAGCACATTTCCAAATTTATCATCAGTATCAATACATAGTTTATAAACAAATATTCCCAAAAAAATCTGAGTTTTAAACAGGGGAATTTTCAAAAGTTTAAGTAGGTTGCAAAGTCCACTGCCACTTCTCCCCATAAACTTTGCCCCAGGACACACACATTTTCCCTTTGAAAATTGTCAAAGTAAAAATTACCTCTGCAGATCTGCACCTGCTTTTCCTGCAGGAACTTTCTTCCTTCAGATCAATGAGCATATGCTTGAAAATACAAAACTACATATGCTGTTGCATCTCCTTCCTTTATTCCTGTCCCCTGGGAATGCCTTCACTCACTCTGCAGGTAAAAGAACGAGTGTTATAGGGTAGGCAATTTTCAAAAAGCAAAATTGCTTATCTTGTAATAGGTGTTATCCCAGGACAGCAGGATGTAGTCCTCACATATGGGTGACGTCACTGACAGAGCCCTATCCCGGAAAACCTTTTGTCAAAGTTTCTAGAAACTTTTGACTGGCATCCTGAGCCTACTGAGCATGCCCAGCATGCCATGATCCCTCGAGCCACGGGGGTCTCCCTTCAGTCTCGTTTGTAGCAATGAGCGTTGGCCAAAAATAAAATAATAAAACGTATCGGACCCAACTCCGCGGGGTAGCGGGTGGGTTTCGTGAGGACTACATCCTGCTGTCCTGGGATAACACCTATTACAAGGTAAGCAATTTTGCTTTATCCCAGGACAAGCAGGATGCTAGTCCTCACATATGGGTGATTAGCAAGCTAGAGGCTGAGTCATCTTTGTATTGGACCAACAGTGTACAACTTGTGCAACAGGCACAACAACTGGTGTACTGTTGAGAAAAATGAGGCAGCCTGAAATCACGAAAGGTTGGATGTGGAAGGAGTTGGATTATGCTGGAAACAATTTCTTTCAGTCAGATTGTCCATAGGCTGAATCTTGTTGTCCTTCCCTGTCGAGACAGTAGTGAGGCGCAAAGGTGTGAAGAGAACTCCATATTGCGGCTTTACCTATCTCAGCTATTGGCACTGAACGATAGTGTGCTACTGAGGTTGACATTGCTCTTACTGAGTGAGCCTTTACTCGCCCCTGAAGAGGAAGGCCTGCTTTTTCATAACAAAATTGAATGCAATCTGCAAGCCAATTAGATAGAGTTTGCTTGCCCACCGCTTTTCCAAGTTTGTTTTGATCAAAAGAAACAAAGAGCTGGGTGGATTTCCTTTGGGCCGTAGTGCGATCTAAGTAGTACGCAAGTGCACGTTTACATTCCAAGGTGTGTAAAGCCCTCTCCCCTTGGTGAGAGTGTGGTTTTGGGAAGAAAGTAGGCAAGATGATGGATTGTTTCAAGTGGAATTCCGTAACTACCTTGGGGAGAAATTTTGGGTGTGTACGGAGTACCACTTGGTCATGTAAGAATTTTGTGTAGGGTAAGTATGTGACAAGTGTTTGTAACTCGCTAACCCTTCTAGCAGATGTGATGGCTATTAAGAAGATAGTCTTCCAAGTGAGAAATTTAAGATCACAGGAATCCATGGGTTCAAAAGGAGAACGCATGAGCCGTGTTAAGACCACATTATGGTCCCATTCTGTGACTGGTGGTCGGTGTGGAGGTTTAAGTTGAATTAAACCTCTCATAAATCTACTAACAAGGGGTTGCACTGATATCGGTGCATCTCCGACGGTATTGTGATAAGCTGAGATTGCACTTAAATGTACTCTTACAGATGAGGTCTGGAGACCAGAGTCTGAGAGATGCCATAGATAGTCTAATAAAGATGATGTAGTGCAGGAAAAAGGATCGATACTGTTTTGTGTGCACCATGTGGTAAACCGTTTCCATTTGGCACGATAGTTCTTTCGTGTGAAGGGTTTACGTGAAGCTACAAGCACTTGAGAGACATTAGTTGAAAGATTGAGAGGCTGTAGAATCAAGCTTTCAACATCCATGCTGTGAGGGATAGGGCTTGAAAGATTGGAATGACGCAACCTGCCCTGATCCTGAGTTATGAGAGTGGGTGCTGTGCCCAGGCGAATTGGGTCTCTGATCAAGAGGTCTAGAAGTATGGGAAACCATAGTTGTCAAGGCCAATACGGGGCTATGAGTATCATGGACCCTTTGTCCTGTTGTAGCTTCACTAGAGTTTTGGTTATTAGCGGTATCGGGGAATACGCATATAGAAGGCCTGAGTTCCAGTGGTGAGCAAAGGCGTCCCTGGGTAAGCGGTTTCTCTGCTTGTACAGGGAGCAAAAATTGTCCACTTTGTAATTCATTTGTGATGCAAAGAGGTCTACTGTTGGATGGCCCCAACGTTGAAAGATCTTGGTCGCCACTTCTGGATCCAGAGACCACTCGTGAGGTTGGAAGTGACGACCGAGGCGATCCGCCACTACGTTGTGAATGCCTGCTAGATAAGTGGCCTGGAGAGACATTGAGTGTGTTAGGGCCCAGTCCCAAATCTGTGCTGCTTCTTGACAAAGGAGATACGAGCCCGTACCTCCCTGTTTGTTGATGTACCACATGGCTACTGTGTTGTCTGTTTGTATCAGAACAGTCTTGTGGGAAAGGCAGTCCTTGAATGCATGCAATGCATAACATATAGCTCGAAGCTCTAGGTAATTTATCTGAAATGTAGCTTCGAGTTTTGTCCAAGTACCTTGAGTCTGCAGATGACCAATGTGTGCTCCCCACCCAAAGGTGGATGCATCTGTAGTTAATGTTACTTGCATAACCGGTTGCTGGAAAGGAAGGCTGTGAGCAAGTTGTCCTCATCTGTCCACCATAGGAGCGAGGACTATAGTTTTTCAGTTACTTGAATTGGATAAGACAGTGGTTGAATGGCTTGTATCCACTGTCTTCTGAGTGTCCATTGAGTGACTCTCATGGCTAATCTGGCCATAGGAGTGACGTGAACTGTGGAGGCCATGTGACCCAGAAGAGTGAGGCATTGATGAACTGTTGAGTGCGTGCGCAAAGAGAGCCTGCTAATGAGGCGAGTGTCTGTGCGCAGTTTTTTGGAAGGAAAGTCTGTGACGTTATGGTGTTTAATTCTGCTCCGATGAATTGTAGCAGGTGAGATGGAGTGAAGTGGGATTTCTGGTATTTGATGAGGAATCCCAACGAATGGAGTAGAGTTATTGTGAGCTTGAGAGAGTTGAGAGCTCCTTGTCTTGTTTGGCTTCTGATGAGCCAATCGTCCAGGTAAGGAAACACATACACTCCTTCCTTGTGCAAGTGGGCAGCTGCCACTGCTAGGCACTTTGTGAACACTCGAGGTGCTGAGGCAAGACTGAATGGTAGCACCCTGTACTGGAAATGTTGACTTCCTACCAGGAATCGCAGATACTTGCGATGAGGAGGGAATATTGGAATGTGAGCGTAAGTGTCTTGAAGATCCAGAGAACAGAGCCAATCTCCTTTTTGAAGTAGAGGTAGCATGGTGCCCAATGACACCATACTGAATTTTTCTTTTTTCAGGTATTTGTTGAGTTTCCGGAGGTCCAATATGGGACGTAGGCCTCCTGTTTTCTTTGGAATGAGGAAATAACAGGAGTAGAATCCTCTGCCCTGCTGAGGTCGGGGAACTGGTTCCACAGCCCTGGCTCTCAGAAGGGTGGATAATTCTTTTTGTAAGTGTGTGGTTTGATTGTTTACTGTCCAAGACGAGGTGGGTGGAGTATCGTTTGGTACAGTGAGAAAGTCCAGGTGGTACCCTTGAGATGTTATCGAGAGTACCCATTGGTCTGTGGTGATGTGTGACCGATTGTGCTGGAAGAAAGTGATCTGACCTCCTACTGGCAAATTTGGGGTTGGATTGGTAGACAGGCTTCTGTTCCCCGGTGAGATTTCAAAATCCCAAAGTCGACCCTGTTTGCAGAGGGGGTTGAGCTCTAGGTGCTCTTGGTTGTCGGGCCTGCAGTCTTTGAGCTGGCCTAGATGACCTTCCACGGGCAGGAGGTGGATAGTAGCGCCGTGGCCTATAATATGGCCATTTTGAATCTTTCCTTGGGAGTCTTCGTGACGATGTCTGAGACTCCTGAGGAGCAGAGGAAAGCTGTCTCAAGGTTTCCGAATGTTCCTTTAGCTGTGAAACTGCCTCTTTTACTTTATCTCCAAAGAGATTGTCCCCTGCGCAAGGGAGATCAGCAAGTTTTTCCTGTATTTCTGTCCTCAGGTCGGAGGCCTTGAGCCAGGCCCATCTGCGGGTACTTATACCAGTGGCAGACATTCTTGATGAAGTCTCGAAGCTATCGTAAGCTGCACGAACTTCGTGTTTCCCAGCCTCCAGGCCCTTATGGATTATAGAAGTGAAGGAATCTTGGAATTGCTGGGGGAGAGATTCAGAGAGTTCTTGAATTTGTTTCCACAAATTACGCTGATATTGCGTCATATATAGTTGGTAGGACGCAATTCTGGAAATTAACATGGACCCTTGAAACATTTTCCTGCCTATTGTATGCAAAAACCTGTTGTCTTTTCCAGGAGGATTGGATGAATGAGGCTTTATTCTTTTTGACTTCTTTTGAGCTGACTCAACTATTACCGATAGTAGCAGTAGAGGTAGTTGAGTTTTTTGGAAGATACATAGCATCAGTTCTTTTATTCACCGGTGGTATGGTGCAGGGATGTTCCCATAGCCTGTGTTGCAAGTCAATCAGGACTTCATGAACTGGAATTGCCAGGACTTCTTTAGGTGGGTCCACGAATTTTAACACCTCCAGAGTTTTTTGTCTGGTGTCCTCTTCAGATTCAAGCTGAAAAGGGATTGTGTCAGCCATATCCTTGATGAAATTTGAGAATGATAGGTCCTCTGGAGGGGATTTCCTTCTTTCCTCTGGAGGAGAAGGTTCTGAAAGGACTTCCTCTGAAGAAGAATCAGTGTTGGGATCCTCCCAAGTGTCCGGTGAATGTGGACGAGGAGGAGTCGATGGAATGGGAAGAGATGGCAGTGGTTTCGACGGAAATAGTGGAGAAAATGATGGACATGGTTGTGGGATTCCCAATGGACCTGGAATAGGTTCAGGCATCGGTATTTCCTTCATATTTTCTTCTTCCCTCGGTGTTGGCATCGGTACATCTGGTGTTTTTACCAGGATGGCACCAATGAGTGTGTCCAATTTAGCTAAAATTGGTGCAAAAAAGGACATATCCAGCATCGGCATCGGTATGGGTTGGAGTGGAACCAGCGATGGATTCGGCGATGGCATCGGAACGGGCCCCGGTGACGGGAGTGGAACCGGTTCCGGCGATGGTGCTAGCATCAATGGCAGAATCGTACTCGGTGCTGGCATCGGAGGCATGTCAAGGAGCGCGTCTCGAACTGCCTGGCGTCCAGTTCCGCCCTCATAGCTGGTGAAACCAGAGCAGCTATGGGGGGGAGGTAGCGAAGGCGATACCGGTACCTCCGCAGGGCCCTGTGGAGGTACGGTTCCCAGCACCGATATCAGTGGGGATCGCCTAGGAGTGGAAGGCCTCGATGGACATGGAACGTCCTCTCTGTGAGGTTTCTTTGGCACTGATTCGAGACCCATCGATGGAACTCCGGTTACCGGATCGATTTCGGGATCGTGAGGCCTCAGATGTCGATGACGATGCTTCTGCCTGTGCTCGATGCCTTTCTCGATGACAGACAAAGATTTTATGGAAGATTTTGAAGGGATCGGTGATGGCCAATCCCCAGCTTCATCCGGTCTATGTTTTTTAAGGATGACCTTCCTGATCGCTCCAGCCGGAGACGACTGTGTGGAAGTTGAGGTCGATGGCATTAGTTGGAGATGGAATAAGTGTTCCATCTTCTCCATGCGGAGTCTTCTGCCTTTCAGCGTCATCTCAGCGCATCTTGGGCACGTCGAAACATCGTGTCCCTCGCCGAGGCAGAGTACACACTCCATGTGTGGGTCCGTGATGGACATGGTGCAGCAACAATTCGGGCACTTTTTGAAACCCGTAGCCATAATAAGAGTCGGACAGTCGTCGACTTTCGGATACAGTTTGACAGTAGCGGAACCGACCGGAAAAAGTTTAAGGACTCACCGCGATGGAAAAAAGGGAGACCCCTACGGTGTTCTAAGTTTTTCCGAGTTTTTTCGATTTTTTTCTCTGTAGTGAAATTTCATCACACAGGACTCCTAGAACCGCGAGGCTAATGGCTTTGCAGAAAAAAGAAGGCTGAAGGGAGACCCCTGTGGCTTGAGGGATCATGGCATGCTGGGCATGCTCAGTAGGCTCAGGATGCCAGTCAAAAGTTTCTAGAAACTTTGACAGAAAGTTTTCCGGGATAGGGCTCCGTCAGTGACATCACCCATATGTGAGGACTAGCATCCTGCTTGTCCTGGGATAAATGGTTGACTCAAAGAAAGAGCATGGCGCAAAGACCCAAACCTACAGCGCTCTACCGACTACAAATCCCACCTACACTCATACCGTAATGCCATTCAAAAAACCAAACGTGATTACTATGCCACCAAGATCCATCAATACACGTTTAACCCCAAAGCCCTCTTCTCCTATGTCACAACCCTTACCAGTCCCACCCCTCTAACCATCACTGTTGATGAAGCTTGCACAAAGTGTGAAGAACTTGCACAATTCTTCCACAACAAAATAGCCAACCTACTCCGCACCCTGCCTCCTTCTACCACACCCCCTCCCAGCTCCCTCCAGCCCGCACACAACCCCTTCCCCTCAAAAAAATACTCTTTTAATACCTTAGAGCTCATATCTGCTAAAGAAATTGAGGCCATCCTCAAAAAATCTAAGCCTGCATCCCACCCATCTGAATCTATACCTACTAAATCCCTACTCTCCATTCCTAATATCATTGCTCATCCTCTAGAAGAGATCATTAATTGCTCCCTTTCCTCTGGCTCAGTTTCCGGACCCCTCAAACATGCAGTAATCAAACCCCTTCTCAAGAAGCCCACTCTGGATCCCAAGGACCCCGCCAACTACCGCCCCATTTCCAATCTCCCTTTCATCTCCAAAATCATGGAGAAGGTTGTTAACACCCAACTCATGGAATACCTTGATGACAGTGACATACTTCATTCCTCACAGTTTGGTTTTCGCAAAAACTTAAGCACAGAAACCCTCCTTCTTTCACTCACTGACTTTCTCCTCACTGGCCTTGACCAAGGTCATAGTTTCCTCATAGCATTCCTTGACATCTCAGCGGCATTTGACACGATAAGCCACAATCTACTCATCTCTCGCCTTACTGACATCAGCATAAATGGCTCAGCCCTCTTGTGGTTCAGATCCTACCTAGCAAACAGACGTTTCTCCGTTAAACTCAGCTCCTCAGAATCCTCCTCCTTTACTCTTCCACAAGGGGTGCCCCAAGGTTCTTCCCTCTCCTCCACTCTATTTAATATTTACCTCCTCCCCCTCTGTCATTATCTTTCAAATCTTGGTCTCAAATTCTACATTTACGCTGATGATGTTCAAATCATCATCCCCATCCGAGAATCACTATCTGCTACTTTAAACTTCTGGGAGAAATGCCTCACCTCCATTAACACTCTCCTAACCTCCCTCCAGCTTGCCCTAAACTCCACTAAAACTGAACTCCTCCTCATCCATAACCAACAGACCCTCAAACTGTCCCCTTCTAATGACCCCAGGATTGCTACACTCACTTCTCATCACCCTGTACGGAACCTAGACGTCTTTGTGGACACGCACCTGAACCTAAAAAACCATATTTCCTCTGTCATTAAAGGAGGTTTCTATAAACTTATGGTCATAAAGAAGCTCAAGTCCCTTCTCCACACACAAGACCTCAAAACAATCATCCAAGCCATTTTAACCTCCAAGCTAGATTACTGCAACTCCTTGTACCTGGGCCTTCCTCTCTCTAACATCAAACCTCTCCAGATTTTACAAAATGCAATGGCAAGGATGATAAGCAATGCTCATAAATCAGACCATATAATCCCCATCCTCAAGGACCTACACTGGCTCCCCATCACATACCGCATTCTGTTCAAAACGCTAACTATCATTCACAAAGCCATCCACAACCATAACTCCTTGTGGCTCAGTGAACCCTTACAACTTACTCATTCTTCCCGCCCCTCTAGAGCGAACTGCAAATACACCTTACAAGTCCCCCCACTTAAAAAGGCTCGTCTGACAGCCACCAGGGACCTCGCCCAGTCGATTGCTGGCCCCATGCACTGGAACACTCTACCCCTTAACCTTCGTTTGGAGCCATGCCCTCTTAAGTTCAGAAAAATGCTAAAAACCTGGCTCTTTCACCAAGCTTTCCCTGATTAATTTTCCTCGTTCGACTACTATCCACCTCCCCGGCACCTCTTACTCCTCCCGTCGCTTCATGACACCTCTCAGTTGCTCTCTGATGACTCCATGTAGCCACATACTACTGCTTGTATATTTGTAGATATGTTTTACTTTTTGCATACTGTATTCTCTTTAGTTTTCATTTTTCATTTTGCTAAATTTCACCTCTCTGTGCTTCCTTTTGTTGCCCTGTTCCCCCTTTCCCTGTTTATTGTAATTTCCACCTTTTTTACGTTAAAATGTAAACCGATATGATGTGTATTTTAATGTCGGTATAGAAAAGCTGTTAAATAAATAAATAAATAAATAAATAAATAAAAGCTTATTTACCTTTGTAATTAAGTTTTGAAGATTGTCATTGAGGGTAATAAGTCCGATATTCAAAAAAATCTAGCGCCTAACTTTAGTCAGGCCAATAGAAAATAACACCTCAGCCTCCCAGATCCCCTGCTGAGTGCCTAAATTTAGATGCCTTAAAAGTGGGCATGGCCAGGGAGGGGGAGTGTAGTTAGGTGCTCTGTGCTGAATTCCAGTGCTGGGTGCCGTATGTTACGAAATTCAATTTACCCTAAAGCCTAACTTTAGACACCTATTATTTCATTTAGGCACCAATATTCAGTAAAACGTTTAGGCACCTACAGTTTACTAACTATAGGCTCCTAAATTTTGGCACATAGCAACTTCTGAATCTGGTGCTTTATATGTCTAACTTATTGATGTGCTCTAAGATCCAAGCTACACTTCAAAATCTAACTTAGAGATAATAAATGCATGACATTTTTATTGGGGGGGAAAAAAAGACATAAAAATGAATGGTCTCAAAATCCTATCAGAAAAGCATCCATGTATTAAAGTGCATAGAATTGTAGCTGGTTAATCTGTTTGAAAAGGCACATCTGACTCAAAAAGTGTTTATTTTTATATCTTGCAGGGGCATTCTTCCTCTATGCAGGATTTGCTGCTGTGGGACTTATTTTTATTTACGGCTGCCTTCCAGAAACTAAAGGAAAAAAGCTAGAAGAAATTGAATCCTTGTTTGAAAATCGGCTATGCACGTGCGGTGCTTCAGAATCTGATGAGGGGAGGTATATAGAATATATTCGGGTGAAGGGAAGCAATTATCATCTTTCTGACAATGATGCGTCTGATGTGGAATAACTTTCAACTACAGATGTATTTAATCGTTTAAAAGCCTTCTGGGGGAGGGCAGCTATTGGTGACCTCACTGTCCTGCTTCTGGTCTGGTTTGTCTTTCTTCTGCCTAACTAAACTCTTTCATACTTCAACAGTATTAATGTGAAAGAAAATTAAAGGTACTGTTGGTTTTCACCAACTGAGGAGCAAAACAAATAAGCTAACTTGCCAAACCGCCATTTTCTTGAGAACAATTTGCGAGCTTAGTTTGTATGTATAAAAACTCTTGGGGTGATCCACATGAAGCATTCCACTCAACAATGGCACGGTATTCTGCTATTGTTTGGCTTTACTGGGTGTTTTGACTTTGCTTGTCATGTAGACAGTCTCCCAAATTAGCACGTAGGCGCTCTCTAATTGATAAAACTCTTAACCTTTCGCAGCTGCATACGCAATGCAGTTAATGATGCTACAGTAGAAAACCAACAGCTTGTTTTCTTTCATTTACCCTGTTCTTTCGAAATGGTGTTGGGTTTAAGTCTTCCTTTACACAGCTGGTTTAGATCATGATAACCGGAACATTCCATATCTAGCTATCAGCCATTTATAATGAGAATAACACGATCACAGAATACTTGAAACTAATCTTATACAATTAGGATTTTTTACAACCTAGAACAATTTGTAATATAAGAGAAAATTAAACATGTTTGTATTTTGCAACAGATTTTTTATATTGTGCATACTTTAAGTTTTGACAAATTTTGCAAGTTAAACTTAACATTCCATATAAGTATAATTTTTTGCACTAGAATAACTTCTTAAAATTTACATTTTTAAAACTGCACAAAGAATATATCTAAGCACAAAATACTTACTGTCCAGAGCTTTTTGCTGAAGTTATGAACTTTTTATTTTTTGCATGCTATTTAATTAGAAGATTGATACAAGGCAAGGAAATCTGCATAGTGATGCAATGGCACTAGGATTAGCTCTTACAGTTTATACTGGGTTAGCATTTCCATTATAAGTCATTTTAAAATTTAATATCTCTGAGCAGTTTTCCTAGGACAAGCAGGATGGTAGTCCAGCACGGAAAACTTTTGTCAAAGTTTCTAGAACTTTGACTGCACACTGAGCATGCCCAGCCTGCCACTATCAGCGCGTCCACGTGGGGTCCCCCTTCAGACTTTTTTTTCCGCGAAGTAGTTGCCTTGCCGTTTTGGAGCTCTGCTCTTCCTTTTTTCTAAAAAGTGTTCCCGGTCGTTTTTCAACTTTTTTCCTGCGCCAGGTCCCTCTTCTCCGGTTGGTACCATCCAGAAGCATGGTAGGTATTTTTTTCCCACTTCGTTGTGGTTGATTCCTGAAGTGTCGCTCCTCGATGGTCGCCAGCCATCAACTGCTCGCTGGCTGTTTTTTATGGCATCGTCTGGTTTTCTACGGTGTCCTTAGTGCCCGTAGACCATGTCAATTACTAATCCACACAAGGTTTGTATCCTTTGCCTGGGGGCATCGCACGATGTCCACGGGTGCCATCTGTGTGATCAGATGACCTGCAAGGGCCATCGTGTCCGGCTGGATAAGATGGATCAGACTTTTTGGATCCAAATAGTCTGATCCATCCACCTCTGCATCGAGGACGTCGACTCCTAGAGGCCGAAGGGAACCATTGGATACACCATCCCTTTCCACTCTCCTCTCATGAGAAAGGAGCCAGAAATAAGCAGTCTCCAATATCATTGCATTCTTCAACATCCTCGACGCCAGGGAAAGACCAAGCCGAGCACTGCCGCAAACAGTCACCGGTTGCCATGGATGCATGGCCCTAGAACTGACGCGGCATCTGCGGCCGCATGCCACCACTAAAGCTACCCAGTGGGGAGGAGCATCATCCTCTATCAGACCCAGGAGTCCTAGGCATTCCCCACCGATAGCGGTGCCAGGCACTGAGCCTCTTCAGGGGTTTAAAGAGGCTCTGGTGATGCCTCCTTCTCCTCCTCTTCCATCAGTCCTTACTTCACCAGACTTCCAGGAGGAGCTGGACTGCAGGGTCAGATGGCAGTGCTCAGAGCCCTGCGAGGTATCGAACAGCCCCCATACTGTTGCCAGAACCTGTGTCATCTCTTTTGGTGCCCTTGTTAGAGCATCTGGACGTACTACTCAGCATTCTTCCGACACAACCGGTGCCCGGGGGACTATCAGTTCTCCTCTGGAGCGATTCCCATTATTGGGTCCTCTGAAGAGGAAGATTTGCTGTGGCCACCAGCACTTTCGGGTCTGCTTGTCCCACAACTAAAGTTCCCTGATCCCATTCCTGGGATGTCAGGAACCTCGGTGCAATCTGTGCCTTTGCCGCCTTCAAGACCACTGGTGCCCTCAATGCCCTTGGTGCCCAGACTGAGGAGCTTGGACAGAGCCCATCTACGCAGAGCCCCCAAGGGACCTTAGTGAGAGAGAGGCCCTGTATGACCCCTGGGGAGATGATACCTTGGAGTCTTCTTCTGAGGAGTCCGGTGATCTCCTTTCGGAGCCTTCTCCACCAGATGCGAGGCATAGGTCTCCTTCAGAGGATCTTTCCTTTGCAGGCTCTGTCTGGGCATGGCTGAAGCCATCCTATTTCAGCTCCTCACGGAGGACGACGCTCGACATAAGATGCTGGAAGTCCTTCAGTTCGTCAATGCCCCAAAAGAGATAGTGGCTGTCCCAGTCCATGATATTTTTAAGGAAAATCTCCTTAGGATTTGGGAACATCTGGTACCAGTTCCTCCTGTTAACAGGAAGGCAGATGCCATCTACCTGATTCAACAGGCTTTGGGAATTGAGAGGCGCCACAGCTCTCACCAATCGGTTGTGGTGAAGTCCGCTCTCAAAAAAGCCAAGCACTCCCATACCCACAGCTCTGCCCCTTGAGGCCGGGATCACAGGACACTGGATGCTTTAGGTAGAAAGGTGTATCAGGGAGCTATGCTCATTGCCCCTATTGCCTCCTAACAATTATATATGACCCAGTACAACTGGAACCTGTGGAAGCAGGTCCAGGAGATGTCGGAATGTCTGCCACAACAGCAACAAGATGCATTCTCGGTGATAGTACAGCAGGGTCTGGAGGCGGGAAAACATGAGGTGAGGTCCACCTCTGATGTTTGAGACAGCAGCGAGAGTGGCGGCAGTGGGCATTGGCGCCCACAGGATGACCTGGTTCCACGCCTCGGACCTCCAGCCGGAAGTCCAGGAAAAGCTGGCTGATCTGCCCTGCATGGGAGAGAATCTCTGGAGATAAGGTCAGGGATGCGGTAGCCCAATTAAAGGATCACTATGAGACCCTTCAACAGTTGTCGGCTAGCACTTCCGATCCACCATTCTCAGTCAGGAAGTCCTCACGACAAGGCTCTAGGAAATCCTTCTATCATCAGAGGAAATACTACTCTCTGTCCTTGTGGGCTCACACACCCCACGCTGGTTCCAGGAATCATTCCCTCCAGCAGCGAACCCCCAGGCCTCAGCCAGCCCCCCAGCAAAGTCCCACCATGGGGGTTAGACTGGGAGCGAGGGAGCGAGTCAGTTCGCCGTACCCCCGGCATCTTGCCCTCCAGTTGGGGGGGAGGCTGCTTCACTTTGCCCACCACTGGTCCCTCGTGACGTTGGACCGGTGGGTTCTCACAATTATTTGCCAAGGGTATTAGCTAAATTTTAGGGACGTCCCTGCAGTCATTCCATTTCCATTGTGGGTTTCGTCCGCTCCGCAGGAAATACTTATGACAGAGCTCTCGGTCCTTCTAATGGCAGGAGTGGTAGAACCCGTTCCCTTCCACCAGCAGGGCCAAGAGTTCTATTCAAGGTATTTCCTGATAGCAAACAGAACTGGGGGCCTATGCTCTATTCTCGATCTCAGAGCCTTGAATAAATTCCTTCAGAGGGAAAAGTTCAAAATGGTCTCTCTGGGCACCCTGATCCCATTCCTCAGGAGACTGGCTCTGCTCACTCGACCTGAAAGATGCCTACAACCACATTGCGATCTTCCCGGGTCACAGGAAGTAGTTTCGCTTTGTGGTGGGGGAAGCACACTTCCAGTATCGAGTGCTGCCGTTTGGCCTGTCCTCAGCTCCTCGAGTCTTCACCAAGTGCGTGGCAGTGGTGGGGGTGCACCTCAGGTGTCAGGGGCTACATGTGTTCCCAAACTTGGACGACTGGCTGGTCAAAAGCGACTCCCAACAGAGGGTGTTTCACTCTTTAAGTCTGACCATCCAAGTGCTACAATCTCTGAGGTTTATTATCAATTGCCCTGTCGCCCCATCTGGACTTCACAGGTGCCAGACTGGACACGATTCAGGCCAAGGCATTTCTGCCATGAGATCGGGCACTTGCCCTGTCATAGCTGGCGAGCTTGGTTCGCAGCCATCAACTGGTTCCTGAAGGTCTGCTGCTTCGTCTTTTGGGCCACATGGCTGCGTCTGTCCATATCACCACATTGGCCCACCTCTGCATGCACGGAGCGCAGTGGTCATTGCAGTTGCAATGGCAACAGGTATCCCAGGACCTCAAGGCACGTGTTTACATCACGCCACCTCTGCAGGTCTCCCTGTCCTGGTGGGAGAATCTCTCCAACCTGGAGCAGGGAATCCCTTTTCAGCTTGCCCTGCCTCAGGTGGTCCTTACCACCGGTGCTTCCCCCCATGTTTGGGGGGAGGCGCATGTGGACGACCACACCCAGGGTCAGTGGACGGCCCAGGAATCTATATATCAGATCAACTTCCTGGAGCTTCGGGCAATTTGTTATGCCCTTTGGGCATTTCGAGACCGCTTGACCCACAAGGCAGTCCTGATCCGGACAGACAATCAAGTGGCAATGCGGTACTTCAACAAGCAGGGAGGCACAGGTTTGTTCTTCCTCTGTCAAGAGGTGGTGCAGATTTGGTCCTGAGCTCTATCGCAGGGCATGCTCCTGAGAGCGATATACCTGGTAGGAGCAATGAATGTGCTGGCAGACCGTCTGAGTCGTACGTTCCAGCCACACGAGTGGTCACTGGATCCAGCAGTAGCAGCCCTGATTTTCAGCCAGTGGGGAACGCTAAATGTGGATTTCTTTGCCTACCCCTTGAAACTGCAAAGTGAGCAATTTTGCTCCCTGTTCAGGACATGTGGGCTTCCAGTTTCGGACACCTTTGCCCAGCATTGGCGCACAGGTCTCCTGAGCGCATGTCCTTCTCTTCTGCTGGTCATGAAGACTCTCTTGAAGCTCCAGTAAGATCGGGGAATCATGTTTCTTGAGGCTCCATATTAGCCCAGACAGGTCTGGTTCCCGTTCCTTCAGTATCTGTCGATCAGAAAGCCTATTCGTCTGGGGATCTTGCCCAATCTGATAACACAGGATCAGGACAGACTGTACCATCCAAACCTCCAGGCATTAGCCTTGACGACCTGGATGTTGTGCGCCTAATCTTGCAGCCCCTGGACTTCTCTGACATCATGTCCCAGGTGCTGGTAGCTTCCAGGAAGCCTTCCACCAGGAAATCTTATCGACTGAAATGGAGGAAGTTTATTTTATTTATTTATTTAAAAAAATTTATAGACAGTCATTTGAAATAGACCATCACAACGGTTTACATAATAAATTCATTAAAAAATAGGAACAGTTAAAAGAAAAATAAAACAAAATATAATCTTAAACAATAATAATAAGCAAATATAAAACATAATATAAAATAGATTCAATAAAATAATATGTCAAATGTCAATAATAATAAAAGAAAAACAATAAAATCAAGTCATTTTAAAACTTGATTTCGCCTCATCTCACCTGCATAGGTATTCAATCCAATCGTGGAGGTTCTCAGTCTAGTGCGAAGGGCTTGGCTTTGATCCCTTCGCCTGTCCCACTCTGAAGTTACTGGACTATCTGTGACACCTCACCGAAGCTGAGTTGAAAACCATCTCAATCAGGGTCCACCTGAGTGCTATCAGTGCCTACCATCAGGGTGTTGCTGGTATGCCCATCTCTGTATAGCCCATAGTAGGTAGGTTTATGTGGGGCCAACTTCAACTGAAGCCCCCCCCACCCCAACCTCCTGTTGTGTCCTGGGACCTCAACGTGGTGTTGGTGCGGCTCATGTGAGATCCTTTTAAGCCTATGCGCTCCTGCTATCTGAAGTTCCTCACCTGGAAGGTTCTCTTCTTGGTGGCTATTACTTCGGCTCATAGATTTAGTGAGCTTCAGGCCTTGGTTACATATCAGCTCTACACAAAATTATTTCAAAATAGGGTGATCCTGCATATGTATCCCAAGTTCCTGCCTAAGGTGGTGACTGATTTTCACCTCAGTCAATCCATCGTTCTGCCCATGTTTTTTCCGAGGCCTCATTCCCACCAGGGCGAAACGGCTCTACACACTTTGGATTGCAAGAGGGCCTTAGCTTTCTATATAGAATGCACAGCAGGCCACAAACAGTCCACTCAGCTTTTCATATCTTTCATCAAGAATAGATTGGCAAGCAAACTCTGTCCAAATGGCTGACGGATTCTATCTCCTTCTGCTATGCACAAATGGGCCTTCAGCTTGCAGGCTGTGTTAAAGCTCACTCTATGAGCTTTAACACAGCCTGCAAGCGGCGGCGGCGATAGCCCACTTACGGGCGATTCCCATCACTGAAAGCTGCAGGGCTGTGACATGGAGTTCTCTCACATGTTCACTGCCACTACTGCTTGGGCAAGGATGGGGCGGCAAGACAGTAGCTTCAGCCAATCTGTCCTTTGCAACCTCTTCCAGGCTTAAACCTAACTCTCCCTACCTGAAGCCCATAATTTGGGATCAGGCTGCCTCCCTATCTTACCAACAGCACTGCAGTTGTTTTTATGCCCGTTGGCACCTAGTTTGGTGCCAGTTGGTCACACTCATTGCCAGGAGCAGCCTGTAGCTTGGTATTCACCCATCTGTGAGGACTATCATCCTGCTTGTTCTAGGAGAAAGCAGAGTTGCTTACTTGTAACAGGTGTTCCCCTAGGACAGCAGGATGTTAGTCCTCTGGAAACCCGCCCACCACCTATGGAATTAGGTTCTCCTGCCTTTATTAATTTTATTTTTTTTCGCTCGTGAATTCTATGTTACGAGACTGAAGAGGGACCCTGCATGGATGCTGGGCATGCTCAGTATGCCAGTCAAAGTTCTAGAAACTTTGACAAACGTTTTCCGTGCTGGGCTCCATCTGATGATGTCACCTATCTGTGAAGACTAACATCCTAGTATCCTAGGAGAACACCTGTTACAGGTAAGCAACTCTGCTAGTCCAGGCACATCAGTTTGAATCCTGGCACATAATATAAAGTATCAAACCAGATTTAATCTAAGTGTACCTAGACAGTATTTAAACCAGGTATGATCTGTAGAGATGGTAAACTGTCCACTTTTAGACATGTCTACCATCCAGTGTAGACTACATTTTGTATTGATAAAAAAATAATTGCCAGCTATTGTTCTTATGGTGAACTAAGCCTTTTGAAAATGTTTAGCTGTGCTTTTTAAAAAAAAATTACATTTGCAACATACTATAGGTAATAAACATGCTGCAATATCACTGTGACACTACAAAACTTGTTAGTGAGCCAAGATATGGTGTAAAGCAAATGCCAGAGTAAATAGTTCTGCTTCAATGGATCTAGCCTTGCGAAAAATCAAGGAATTAAATTGAGAAACATGCCGGACATAATGTTAAACCGCACATCAATAAAGCAAGGACTTAGCTGAATTCTGTCAGATTATGGCCTTTCCTATTCTACATTCCTACTTAAACAAGTATTGTGTTACTTTGTGTACTTTGCAATATTTCAAAAGCCAAAAATAATTAGAGGGTCAAAAACCTAGGCTGGTATACTTATAGGGGCGGATTTTCAGAGCCCTGCTCGCCTAAATCCGCCCAAAACCGGGCGGATTTAGGCGAGCAGGGCCCTGCGCGCCGGGAAGCCTATTTTACATAGGCCTACCGGTGCGCGCAGAGCCCCGGGACTCGCGTAAGTCCCGGGGTTCTCCGAGGGGGGCGTGTCGGCAGCGTTTTGGGGGCGGGTACGGGGGCGTGGCTACGGCCCGGGGCGGTCCGGGGGCGTGGCCGCGCCCTCCGTACCCGCCCCCAGGTCGCGGCCCGGCGCGCGGGGATTTACGCCTCCCTCTGGGAGGCGTAAATCCCCCGACAAAGGTAAGGGGGGGGGGTTTAGACAGGGCCGGGCGGGTGGGTTAGGTAGGGGAAGGGAGGGGAAGGGAGGGGAAGGTGAGGGGAGGGCAAAGGAAAGTTCCCTCCGAGGCCGCTCTGATTTCGGAGCGGCCTTGGAGGGAACGGGGGTAGGCTGCGCGGCTCGGCGCGCGCCGGCTATACAAAATCCATAGCCTTGCGCGCGCCGATCCAGGTTTTTAGCAGATACGTGCGGCTCCGCGCATATCTACTAAAATCCAGCGTACTTTTATTTGCGCCTGGAGCGCAAACAAAAGTATGCTATTCGCGCTCCTTTTAAAATCCGCCCCATAGAGGATAATTTAGAATAGCCTGTGTAATTTGCAGTGTACCTAAGCACTTCTAGCCCACCTCTATTTAATGTTTTTCCAAAGGGAAACCTCTTTGAAAATTAAGAGCTCCAAAGTCCATGTGCTATAGACATCTGCATGCTTTGCAACTGCTATTTATGCAGGCGGCTGGGGGAGGGTAAACAGTCCGGATGTACTTCTGAAAATGCTATGGGTGCACGCTGTTTCGCTCCACTGAAATGAAGTTGGCCATAGAGACAAAAACTCATAATAAAAACTTTTTAAAATGTATCCAAAGCAAGAAACCTGTGAGGGAGTCTGTTGGACTATTAGATGACCAAGGGGTTAAAGGGGCTCTTAGGGAAGATAAGGCCATTGCAGAAAGACTAAATGAATTATTTACTTCTGTGTTTACTAATGAGGATGTTGGGGAGATACCAGTTCCGGAGATGGTTTTCAGGGGTGATGAGTCAGACGAACTGAATGAAATCACTGTGAACCTGGAAGATGTAGTAGGCCAGATTGACAAACTAAAGAGTAGCAAATCACCTGGACCGGATGGTGTGCATCCTAGGGTACTGAAGGAACTAAAAAATGAAATTTCTGACCCATTAGTTAAAATTTGTAACCTATCATTAAAATCATCCATTGTACCTGAAGACTGGAGGTTGGCCAATGTAACCCCAATATTTAAAAAAGGCTCCAGGGGCGATCCGGGTAACTATAGACCAGTGAGCCTGACTTCAGTGCCGGGAAAAATAGTGGAAACTATTCTCAAGATCAAAATCGTAGAGCACATAGAAAGACATGGTTTAATGGAACACAGTCAACATGGATTTACCCAAGGGAAGTCTTGCCTAACAAATCTGCTTCATTTTTTTGAAGGGGTTAATAAACATGTGGATAGATGTAGTGTATTTGGATTTTCAGAAGGCATTTGACAAAGTCCCTCATGAGAGGCTTCTACGAAAACTAAAAAGTCATGGGATAGGAGGCGATGTCCTTTTGTGGATTGCAAGCTGGTTAAAAGACAGGAAATAGAGAGTAGGATTAAATGGTCAATTTTCTCAGTGAAAAGGGTAAACAGTGGAGTGCCTCAGGGATCTGCATTGGACCGGTGCTTTTCAATATATATATTAATGATCTGGAAAGGAATACGACGAGTGAGGTTGTCAAATTTGCAGATGATACAAAATTATTCAGAGTAGTTAAATCACAAGTGGACTGTGATACATTACAGGAGGACCTTGCAAGACTGGAAGATTGGGCATCCAAATGGCAGATGAAATTTAATGTGGACAAGTGCAAGGTGTTGCATATAGGGAAAAATAACCCTTGCTGTAGTTACACGATTTTAGGTTCCATATTAGGAGCTACCACCCAGGAAAAAGATCTAGGCATCATAGTGGATAATACTATGTGTGCTCAGTGTGCTGCAGCAGTCAAAAAAGCAAACAGAATGTAAGGAATTATTAGGAAGGGAATGGTTAATAAAACGGAAAATGTCATAATGCCTCTATAACGCTCCATGGTGAGACCGCACCTTGAATACTGTGTACAATTTTGGTCGCCGCATCTCAAAAAAGATATAGTTGAGATGGAGAAGGTTCAGAGAAGGGCAACCAAAATGATAAAGGGGATGGAACAGCTCCCCTATGAGGAAAGGCTGAAGAGGTAGAGCTGTTCAACTTGGAGAAGAGATGGCTGAGGGGGGATATGATAGAGGTCTTTAAGATCAATAGAGGTCTTGAACGAGTGGATGTGACTCGGTTATTAACACTTTTGAATAATAGAAGGACTAGGGGGCATTCCATGAAGTTAGCAAGTAGCACATTTAAGACTAATCAGAGAAAATTCTTTTTCATTCAACGCACAATAAAGCTCTGGAATTTGTTGCCAGAGGATGTGGTTAGTGCAGTTAGTGTAGCTGGGTTCAAAAAAGGTTTGGATAAGTTCTTGGAGGAGAAGTCCATTAACGGCTATTAATCAAATTTACTTAGGGAATAGCCACTGCTATTATTTGCATCAGTAGCATGGGATCTTCTTAGTGTTTGGGTAATTGCCAGGTTCTTGTGGCCTGGTTTGGCCTCTGTTGGAAACAGGATGCTGGGCTTGATGAACCCTTGGTCTGACCCAGCATGGCAATTTCTTATGTTCTTGTCCTAAACACTTCCAAAGGAAGGCTTTTTTCTGACTCGGCTTAAAGTACATGCACCACGAAGATTGGCACCTGCTCTTAACCGGGCAGAGAAAGGACAGTTTTACATGGTTAATAAACAGCTTTCAAAATGTCCTCTTACCTGTTAGGTAGCTTGGGCTGGGGCCCAAGCCTCTAAGAGCAGTCATAAATTACCTGAAACACGCTGGATCCTAATGAACTCATGCACGCTCATCTTACAAACAAGACTGTTGTGCAAGTAAAGGGGAGTTGTAGGCAAGCAGTTTAGAGAAAAGAAAAAGATTTAGAGGTCCATATTCAGCGCCATTTCCTTGGCTATGTTTGTACTTAGGATTCTCAAATCCCCTCCATTTGTCCAGCTGTCGTGCTGACTGGCCCCCAGCCAGATAGGTTTATCTGGCTAACTTTGCTAACTGGCCAGCATCCAAATATAGACCTCAAAATTTTTCACCCTGTCAAATACTTCCTGTGTGTACCCCTGTTAGTACTTCCCGTGTGTACTTTTAAAATATTGCACTGTACCCAGAAGCTACACACATTAAGGCCACTGCTGTTTGTTTGACAGTGGTAATACATTATTGTGGCTGGTAACGTTTCCCTAATTCAATCACAATCTTCCTTGTGATTGCTTCTTTGGCTAAGGTGAAAGGTGAGCATTAGTAGACCGGCTGGCCCCGAGGGATTTACTGGTTACACAAAAATCACTTCATCGAACAAGTTATAAGGGATAGCTTTTTGTTAGACAAACTAAATACAGCTGTCAATTACAACTTGTTTTCTGACCTTTATTTCTATATAGTCAAGTGCACACAACCACCACAATATTTTTCCGGTCAAGCAGGAAATAGGCTCCACCTGAAAGGGGCCATCCCTACTACAGATCAAAATAAAAAGAATTGATTTTGAAGTTGATGTAGACAAAGGTGGGTCAGTTTTCAAAGACCCCCATGAGCAACTAAGATCACCGGATAAATTTACCCCATTATCTAGAACCAAATTTTCAATAAAAAATCTCCTAAACCTAGCTAGCCAGGACCCAGGGGGCCAGCTGTGTGCGTGTGACTCTGGTTGTACAGGTAAATTTAGCCGGTTTGCGTTGAAAACCTGCACCAGGAACAAATCCAGAGCTGCTCCTTTTCTAGCCATCCAAACTGGGGCATCTTGTGAATTTTATATGGACAAATGTAGCTGGTTGGAAGTGGTGGTGGGGGAGAGAATTTTAACTGCTTAGATTTATCCAGTTAACTTCAGAAGTTAGCCAGATAAAGTTTTTGAAAATCCACCCGAGTGTCCATTTATGCATATTGGAAATGAACTCTGAAATTCTTGGGAAAATCAAAAGTGAAACGTGAGTATAATCACAAGAGCAAGCTGCAAGAGTTAAGTCCCCTCCTGTGCGTTACCTCTACAACGCTCTTGTGTCACTTAACTAGGTGCAATACATTTAATGCCACTTCAGTGTTCAGGGCGGGAGTGGTGAACTTCAGTCCTGGCAAGCCACAAACAGGCTACGTTTTTCAGGATATCCACAACGAATATGCAGGAGATGCATTTGAATACAATAGAGGTAGTGCATGCAAATCTATCTCTTGCATATTCGTTGTGGATATCCTGAAAACCAGGCTCATTCATGGCTGTCATGGATGGGAGTTGGCCACCCTAGTTTAGGGTTTATACATTAGTGCACATACAGTAAGCACTACTTTTAAATTACAAGACCAGCAGTTGCTTTGCGTGTATTTTATTAACGCTTATTACGCTAACAGAGAAAATTGTATAATTCTCAGAAATTCAATATCTTTCTAATCAACATAATAAATAAAACAAGTGACATTCCATATTATAAAACATTGCAATATTTTCCAATTACTATCCTACACAAAGATCAAACCGTTTTTTGTTTTTTAAGAAAAGACACTAAACCATGAATATTTCTGCACTTTTTCTAACAGATCTAAGCTGACCACATGTTATTTATCTTCAACCAGAGGAGAATACAGTTGAAAACAAGAACATATACCAGGCCAGAAGCAGACAATTCACACTATGTGCTTTATGGCAAAAATATGTTAAATTGCGGGTAATAATTTCAGCTTACATGTAGCTGCTGCCTAGAAAAATTAATCCAAATTGTTCTCCCACTAATGTCACATTTTCTGTACAAGAGATACTAGTTGTTTTATAATAAATCTTCGTAGCCTTTTGTACAGTAAGTAATCATAATCCTCAGAGTTATATAGCTTGTGGCAGTGTAAAAATGTCAGCACAGTAAACACTTCTCCTAGGTGTATTGTACATCGTGGAAAAAAAAAATTGTCTAAGAACTGCAGCAGGAAACGCCTAAAGGATAGTCATAATTGTAAACTTCAGAGCAACTAGTAACTATTTCTCTCATACTGTACATTTTCACTTTGAGAAGAGTGTTTTATATATTAATAATCACTGCTGTGGTGTTATGTAAGAGTGTTCATGGTGCGCAAAAATTTCTGAAAGTATATTAGCCATAGGGGCCTCTTGGTGTCAAAGAAGAACCTAGAATTCCTATAAACCTTTATTTTATTATATAATGTGCCACATTTAAGTCATTGGGCATGTGCAGCTTTGATGCATTAACTATGGTTCAGTTCCACTGTACTTTATTTTATAAAACAATTTTGTTCAAAACTTGGTTTAGGGTACTTTAATGCTGGATTCCTTCGTATGTTTATCAGTGCAAAATGTTAAGTAAAGATTTACGTGTTTGTGATTATGTATTTTAAAAATACAAGTACATTTATCATCGTTTCATCCTGCTTCTGTTTATGGGAGATGCAGTACAAGTAGAGACAGAAAAAAAAATTAAACTGTCACTGAGCAAATTTTTCTGTATAAAAGCTTTTGGTCTGGATGTGATGCAATAACACAATATACTATAATGTCTCTCAAAATGATATTGTAATATTATAGGGATCAGCAATATCAGCACATACCCATGAAATTAATATTTATATTTTGTCCTATTTTTCATACCTTTTCCTTTCCTGTTCCAAAAGCTAAGTACTTACAGTATATATAGATGTCACTTTAAAAAAAGTTATAGGAATTAAAAGTTTCTGGTTTTGTCTGTTATATACCTGTGCCTATATTTGCAGGTGATAGTTTTTTTGAAACTCAGTTCGGATTGATTTTTTAACAAAACTCAGCTTGTGGTGGCTACTTTTAAAGTGTCACTTTCCCACTGAGAGCTTGGCTGTAAATTAGGGGGGAAAGGCCATGGCTGTCCAGACAGGGCTATTAAAAAGAGGTTTAATTTTGTAAAATCTGATTTCCTCTGACAGTGTTTGTGAACCACCAGAAGGGGTACAACAATGGGTATGTAAACATGCTGCTGGAGGGAGAGGTACACAAAAGTTTCAAAGAAAATTTAAAAATTAAAATAAACTTAACACAGACATAGAATAGAATGGCCTAGTTTTGGCAGTCCATGGGTCTCTTGCCTTTTTGTAAAGGAGCCCAGCTAAAGGAGAGTGACACATTAAGAAAAGTGTGCCTATGGGAGGCAGTTTTCGATCTGCATGCAATGCTGCAGTCACTGGGTCTTTGCACCAGTTCTCTAACTGACAGTGCATGCACACTTTCACTTAGTAAATTGCCATGTGGGTAACTTTTTCCATGCAAAATAACGTATGTAGATTTGAAAATGCAAACTGTGAGGGTTTCAAAAGGATTTACATGCTTAAAATTGGGTTTTACACGCGTGAGCTTTTGAAAATTGCTAAGATATTGAATTGTCAATAGGTGTTATGCAAGTAAATACACTTTTAAGTGTATAAATGGGCTTTGAAAATTGCTGCAATATGATACTTTTCAGCACGTAAATCTTTTTGCAAATTACTCTCTATGAGCATTATTTTCCTTCCCCTGTCCTAAACGTGCCTGGGAATACCAGTTCCTAATGTGGCTAAAAGTAAGTGCATTGTGGAACCCCGACCTTACTTCTAGCCAGGTTAATGGTGGGCAGTTTTGGAGCCCTTACACCCGGATAAATCAGTAAAACGTTTGAAATTTGTTCTCATGGAGCAGAGAAGAATTCTGAAATAACCTAGAATTGGACAGAATGGTTTTGGTTTGGTTTTTTTAAGAAAAATAAAACAAGTTCTGTAAATTCCAATAAAACTTGGTTGACTATAAAATGTATTTTATTTTTACCTAATGATCTTTAACACCTGTAATAAATTACCAAAATATAATACACAGGAAACATCTGATGTGAATATTTCTGCTGCTGTCCTGGGACCATTTGCATTCTCCAAACAATCAACACTGAACCTGTGCACTTTTCTTTTGCATTTGATCAGGTCCACATGAAAGTGTTGTATATTTTATGAAATTTAAGTGATGTCTTAAGTAAATGATTTTATGTTCTGATTGTTTATTGAACTTTATCTTTATCTTTACATAAAATATATCTTCAATAAATTATCAGGTCAAGAACTGTAAATGATATAAAATAAAAAGTTAATTAAAACCTCCTGTACTCTTGTTTTCATTTGTGCCATAGAAAAAATTAATCATGTTTATTAGAGGACGAATATGAATAAATGTGATAACAATGAGCTACGTCATGAAATGGTAATTTGTCTTTGATTAAATTGAATTCTTATTCAACTGATTCATATGGTCCTTTTTAAAAAAAAGTTTATTTCTCTAAGGATGTGAACATTTAAGGGTAAATGAGATTCTCTAGCTGATGGTTTATCTTGCTAGATTCTTGAAACACAATCTGCCACAGATATTAATGTTCTGGTTTCAGGGTCTGAATCATCCCATTTCCCACAGCACAGTTAGCAAATGTTGCTTACCTGTAACAGGTGTTCTCACAGGACAGCAGGATGTTAGTCCTCACAAATGGGTGACATCACAGGATGGAGCCCTGTACAGAAAACTTTTTTGTCAAAGTTTCTACAAAGCTTTGACTGACACTGGCACACTGAGTGCACTGAGCATGCTCAGCCTGCAATTATCTCTGCGAGCCACAGGTGTCTCCCTCAGTCTCGTCTTATAGCTAAAAGCACAAGCGAAACTAAAATAAAAGTGAAAACGTATACAGACCCAACTCCGCGGGGTGGTGGGTGGGTTTCGTGAGGACTAACATCCTGCTGTCCTGTGAGAACACCTGTTGCAGGTAAGCAACATTTGCTTTCTCACAGGACAAGCAGGATGGTAGTCCTCACAAATGGGTGAGTACCGAGCTGAGGATGCCCGAGAGTGCACCAAATGCACCCAAGACGTGCAAAGGGCGCAATGATGTGGGTGGCGTTTGGAACGGAGGGCATCCTGAAACCCTTAAAGGGTTGGTGGAAGGATGTTGGGTAGTTAACCCGAAAGGAATAGGAGTAGACGGACTGGCCAAACATGGAGCATGCCGGCTAGCCATATGTAAGCAATAATGGGCTGCGAAGGTATGGAGAGAACTCTAGGTTGCAGCCTGATAATATGTGTACAAGCAGCAGCAGCCGAAGGGAAGCTATTAAGGCTGAGGCGGATGCAACAGAGTGTGGTTACACACAGTGTTGTAGTGAAATGCCTGCTGGTTGGTAGGAAAAGAGATACAGACCGTCTATTAGGAGGAAAAGGTCTGTTTGCCAACTGGAACTCACAGGTTTACTCTTGCCACAGAGGGAAAGAGTTAGGTGGAATTCCTATGGAATGTAGAGCAAGCTAGATAGAATGCAAGCGTAGCCTTTCTGTCCAAGAAATGGAAAAAACCCTCTCGCTCTGGTGAGAGAGAGGCGTTGGAAAAAATGGGCAGAATATATTTTGAGTAAGGTGAGATGCAACGTCTACCTTAAAAAAAGATAGTTGAATATGTAAAAACCACTCTGTGACGGAGGAACGCAAGGTCAAATGAGTATGTAACTACAAGAGTGTAACTCATTGACACTGCTGGCAGAAGTTACATTTACGAGGGAAGAATTTCCCATGCCAAACTATGAAATGAGAGGAATGGAAAGGCTAGAACGGAGAACGTATGAGACTTATAAGCATGAGATATAGGTTCCATTCCATGACTAGTGAAAATAGAGGTGGCTTGATCAGTGGATAATCCATGGTAAGCTGACTCAGAAGGGATTTACCATAAAACGGATATCCCCACTCCCAAACGATATACCGATTGGAACAGAGGTGTATCTATGTGGAGGATGTCTGGGGAGCAGAATCCGAGGGAGAAAGAGAAAAGAGTGGTATAGAAGAAAGGGGAATACCCTTTTGCATGCGTCATGTGGTAAATCATGCCATTTTGAATGGTAGGATTTATGTGTGGAAGGTTTTGTGACGCAACCAGAACCTGAGAACATCAGTTAGTCTACGATTTGGGACTGTCTGGTGAGAAGGTAAAGTGGTTACTGGTGTGATAGAATGAGAAGTATGTGAAGCATACTGGTCTCAGTCAGGGCGTGGATTAGAGGAATAGTGAATCACGTCCCGATTCAATATTAGAAGAGTGCTGGCTATGAGAGGCAGCAGAAGAGATACATTTAAGAGGCCCTTGATGGAAGAAAGGCGTCTAAGGGAACGCATTGGAAACATGTGAAGGGAGTAGAATCTGTGCACCATATGGTTCGATTCAGACGCAGAGGGCAAGCTCAGTTGACCCTAGCATTAGAAGTTTTTGCCCTCTACACATGTAGTCCGAGACCATTCAAGAGGATAGAAACCTACATGGAGAAGGTCTGCTAGTGCGTTCAGGAAATCTCTTAGATAAGTGGCCCGAGGATGCATGAAGGGAGCAAAGGCTGCCCAGCAGGGCAGCTAAGGTAATGTGTGCTTGTGTGTTGGAAAGCACATTGTCCCTATGCTGTCTGTCTGTATGCACAAAGATTTGTTGCAGAGGCAGTATTGGAAGGCATAAGGGTAGAACTCATGGCTACAAGCTCCAGGAAGTTTAAGAGAAACTGTGCCTGGAGTGGATAGACGCATATTGGGTTGAGAAGGTTTTAGGCCAAACTTTGCAACCCTGAGTAAATGCGAGCATGAGCAGAATCAGACTAGGTTGTGGTTCTAGATCTGGAATATGGATGAGGGACGTAAGCGGTTGCAGAGCTTAGACTCACTAATAACGGAATTTCACTGAATGTAACCCATAGCAGTTTTCTATGAGGAAAGTGCATAGTGAAAAACCTCCTAGCCCAACAATGAGGAATTGAGGGTCTGAGGTAATGGAAAAAGCACACAGGGACATGTAAGAATTTATTAGAATGTCTGTGCGCATGCTGGACAGGAAGGTCTTTATGACTGTGGTGTCCAGAAGTGTTGTATAAGGGATTTATGGCAGTGACAATAATCCCTGTTAGGAAATGTATAGTGAGTCAGGAAGAAGTGAGAGCTTCTTGCATGGACTGACTACGGTTGTGCAGATGTTCATGCAAGGAAAAGAGTGAATGATGTTGCACTCCGCAGAGAAACAGCATTCACTAATAGTGATTGAATGTAATACTCCTGTTGCTGAAGCTGATGCCAGCGGCAGAGCTTGGGTTTGTAATATTGTTGACTCACCATAAAGCACATGGAAAGATTAAAGAATTGTACTTACTGCAATCTGGAAGCATGGAAACAAGAGTTACAATTGTACCTGTGACTTCTGAAGAAAATTGGTATTTCTGAGGTCCAGGATGTGCGGAGAGTGACTACTTTCTGTGGAAAGAAAGAATAGTGCAATTAAAACTCCCCAACCCCCCTCTGTGCTTCGTAGCGGCTGGGGGAGTGTACCGGGAACTTTGCTACAAGGGGCGGGTGACCGCTCTGATATCCGGCCAGATGGGAGACCAAGTAATCAGGATATCATATAAGCTCCCATGGGAGTGTGAGCGGTAAAGTCATACCCGCATTTCTGTGTGCTGTACAAGGCGACACTGAGACCTGACGTCAGGCTTCAAGGTGGACTTGTACTTGAGGCAATATTTGCTGAAGCTCGTGTTTAGCAGATCAGCGAACGCACCTGAACCTTGGTTTTGAGTAGGAACCAGAGGACAGAGCATTAATCAGTACAGAGCCTCATTGCTGAAAAGGGAGGAAGCCCTGACGCAATCCCAAAGAAATGATAGAGGGGTTCTCCTGGTATTGTGGCTGACATAACTAGCATAGCGATATGTGACACCAATACAGTTCTTGAAAGGCACATGACCCAGAACTTTTCGAACCATGTGGCCCGAATTAGAGAACACATCTCAATGGGAATGCCGCAGAAGCGAGTACTTACCGTCCGACGTGGATCGCCGCAGGATAGCCGCTGAAGGTTGCTGTCTCCGTTGATCTCCAGAGTCCTCGAGGGGTAGCCCGTGGTTGTAAACGTCCTCTCAACTCTGATACCCGGTATGGTGGCACAGGTACAGAGGAGACGGGCTGGGCGTGAGTGGCATTTCAACTGCTATTGAAAACAGAGGGCCACAATCCCGCACCTATGACGGTGGGGTACGCCGGGAACAGGGGAGCCGATTAACGAGCTCGTGATCCCACCCTCGTCGCAGCGGCTCGATGTGTCGTGATGCCAATGCAGAATCCGTCGGACCTTGATCCGGTGTTTCTGGATCACCAAGGATTGCCAAAACTGTACGGAACAGTGCTGATGGCAGTGGTGATGTGGCTCTGCCCGAGCATTGTCCAGCCTCGAGAAGGAAAGCACCGATGTGCTGGATGGCGTCAGTGGCAGACGATCCCTGTGTCGGTGATGATGGGTGCCACGGTGCTCGGCCCGGTCTTTCCCCAGCGCTGAAATGGAAGCCCTCGCTGTCTGGATGGCGATCGATGACGGACTGTCAGCACGCCTGCTCTGCTAATACGGGGCTTTAAAAAGAACCCAAAGCATGGGGCATTGTGTGCAGGTGAGGGCATTACATGGCGGTGCTATGTCTGTATTGACAGTATCGATGGCGGTCGAAGCGGCCTCGAAGGTATCGTCAAAACTGGATATGAAAAAACGTCGATGACTCGGCCAGAGTAATGATGCCAGTGGCGGAGCACTGATAGCATCGGCATAGGTATCTATGGGAACGATGTGGCATCGAATAGTTGAGAAAAACATCGTCGTTATCGAAAAGAGATACCGAGATCGACGGAGTTGATGACCACATCGATAGGAACATCGAAGACACTGATGGGAACGACGTGGATGTCGAGGGCATCGATGTATGGGGGCGGGCGCCGACATCCTCGGTGGCAAAGCCACGGGCATCGACAATATGGCCACGGACGTTGACGATATCGATTGGATCGACTCGGGTAGCAATGTATATGTGTGGAATCAGCGCCATGGATAGGGGTGTCGATGGCACTGACCCGGGCACCGATGGAATCGATGTTGGCAAGGACCCCATGGATGGAAGTGACATTGACATCGATGGAATCCATTTTGGCATCGACAGCATCCATGGAAAAGGTATAGGCATGGATGCCCATTGATGGGATCGACCTGGCATCGATGGCCATCAATGGAATCGATCTGACATCGATGCCCATCAATGGAAAACATCTGGGCATCGATATCCCTCAATGGGAACCACCTGGCATCGATGTCCATCGATGGAATGGGCCCTGGCATCGATGTCCATCGATGGAATTGATCTGGCATGGTTGCCCATTGATGCCCATCGATGGAAAGGCTCTGGATCTCGATGGAAAGGCTGTGAACATCGATGGCATCCATAATTTAAGGGATGGTATCAAGGAAAGTGACCCTGGCATCGATGGAAGTGTCTCGGGCAACGGTGGCATCGACCCGAGTATGTGCATCGAGGGCATTCACATGGGTAAGGCGGCACCAAAGGAGCCCAAGGAAAAAAAAGCACGAAGGAGGAAAAAACCTGGCAGCACTGATGAAAACGATGCAGGGAGAATGGCATCAAGGTACCGCGGGGGAAGGGGTACTGATGGCACCTAAAAATCCAGGGCGGTCTGAGGAGGGGTACCTTCGGTAGCGATGGGGCATCGACTGCGCGAGGGTACCGGGGAACGAAGGACCCAAAACTACAGGGGCCCTGGCAGCAATGGAAACCGTTGAAGTCCATGTCCCACTAGCGCTAATAACCAAGCAGAGTGTCACAGAAGGACACTTGCAGGCTGTGTGTAGCTAACTGAAAAATAGGGAGAGAGAAGGCCTCAGTCAGTTAGCAGGCCAGAAGGTGACAGGAACCAACCGAAAAAATAAATCAAAGTACTCACCGAGCGTCGTAAAAATGTACGCGGAGGGAGACCCGTGCAGGGAAAAGTGTCTTTTGAGGTAAAAAGTTAAGTGTTTCCATGAGGAAAAAAGTTAAAAATTCCTCACAGAGCGGAAAAAAGAAGACTGAAGGAGACACCTGTGGCTCGCAGGGATAATTGCAGGTGGAGCATGCTCAGTGTGCCAGTGTCAGTCAAAGCTTTGTAGAAACTTTGACAGAAAAGTTTTCCATACAGGGCTCCATCCTGTGATGTCACCCATTTGTGAGGACTACCATCCTGCTTGTCCTGTGAGAAATTACAGTTCTCTACAAGCAGTGGCTGCTGGCAGAAAATCTCATAGATGTACTGCATAATCCTCTTAGGGAACATACCCAGTAGATTGTGAAGTCTGAATCTTCCACAATACTGGAACTCACACAAAAAAGTCTCTTAAACCCTCCTGCAGAAATGTTGCAGAGTTTGAACTGAGACCTCAAGTCTTAATTGCTTATGCAGGAGCTTAAATGCACACAACACATCCAGGATCCAATATACAGGAACTCTATTATCTAGGGACCCCCCCAAACTTAATGAAGCACCTTGTTCCCATGCAATTTTTTAAAGTTGTATTATAAAATCATTACCACTGTGACACTGGCATCTTTGTACTCTCAACATAGAATGTTGAAAGAATATAATTCATACGCCTAAAAATCTAAGAAGTGGATTTTAAAAGCCAGGCACATGCCAAAATCAGATGTGTGCGCATGTAGGACATGCGCATGTCCACCTGATTTTAAAAGATGCCTATGTACGCACACATTTCCTGACACACAAATGTCTCATTTCGAATGAAAAAAAGGGGTATGGTGTGGAATTCCAGGGTGGGGCCAAGAGATGTGCACACAAGTACCTATGCACCTGGGCATGTGCCCAGGTCCACTGCTGCGTAAGTTTACTTCTGCTATGGAGGAGGTGTAAGTAAAAAAAATAAATAAATACAGGGGTTTAAAGGGTCTTGGATAACTGGGGGGAGTGCAGACTAAAGAACCGGGGAGGGGGGGGGGGTTGAATAACCTAGCACTAGACTGGGCGAACTGGTGGACAAACTGGTAAAACTGGTCATGGCATGGACACACGCCTGTTATAAAATTCCCCCATTTGTGCGGCTCAAACCCAACTTTATGTGGCTGTTCGCACCCACTTGCAAAATTGGGTGCACACATATACGCGCTTATGCCAAAGCTGGGAGATATGCGCATACATCAGGCCGGCGCGCACCAAGCAGACTTTATAAGCCACCCTTGTACGTGTGTATCTCCCATCATGTGCATAAGTCAACGTTTTTAAAGCGGGGCGGGGTGTGGGCACAGGCACGCACCAGGGTCCCCTGCCACGTAACTTTACTACTGTTAAAATCTAGGCTAGTTAGCAGGGTTTTAAGGGTTGGTGCTATCAGAGAGAAAGGGAGGCTATTAAACAAGGGATTTTGGAAGTCCTATCCCTTGCCTGGGTAAACTGGCAATGGTGTGGACATGCGCCCCTTTTAAAATCCCACTTAAGGGATGGAAGCGGGATTTGTGCGCACATTGGCACACCCACTTAAAATCACATGCATATTGCGCACGCTCAGCCTATTTTATAACATGCATACATATAGGCATGTATGTTATAAAATAGCTGCAAGCCAGCAGATGCATGCATGTGCGCCCGCGTGCCTCTTTAAAAGCTACCATCTATGTCTATTTTATAACATACGCGCATATGTTATAAAATGGCCACGTCCTTGGCATGCGCCAACACACAAATGCATCTGCATGCCCATTTCATAGTTATTGTCCCTGTGTGTGTGTGACTGCTTGCCCATTTTTTAAAATCCATTTTCAATTTAATGCTAAACAGAAATGAATCTAGACGACCACACCAACAGATGTTTGTCACCTGAGAACAGGGGCTTTAGCTCTGAAAAAATGGTTTCTGTCCAGCTCTTTTGCTAGTGATACTGATTTTTTTTCTTTAACTACTAAACATTTCTATAGCGCTACGCAACACACGCAGTGCTGTCCAAACGTGCAAAAAGACAGTTCCTGCTCTGTAGAGTTTACAGTCTAGTAAGTCAAACATACAAGACAAAATATTTGGGGCATTTTATAAAGCAAGGCAATGGTTAAAAAAAGAAAAAAAATGTTAGTGAGACTAAAAGGAGACAATCAGGCCTAAGATTTAAAAGCCTTAAAAAGGTGGCTCTTTAAATGGTATTTGAACTTGTGAGAGAGGGAGCATGATGCACCAGCTCAGGAAGTCTATTCCAAGCACACATCACACCCAGGTGGAAAGCATGGAGTTGGAAACTGGCAGTAGAAGAGAAGGGCATAGATAGGAGTGACTTGTCTGATGAGTGGTGTGCACAAGGAAAGGTGTAGAGAGGGGTGAGAGGAAAGGTAGCGAGGAGCTGCAGAGTGAAGTAGGTGAGTAAGAGGAGCTTGAACTGTATGTGGGAGCAGATAGGGAGCTAATGCAGTGACTTCAGAAGAGGGGTTATGTAAGCATAGCAACTTTGACGAGAGAGTGGATAAGGGATCTATTAGTGTGTTCAGAAAGGAAAGGACAGAGTTGACAATGTTATAAAGAAAGAAACGGCACATTTTAGTAGAGTTCTCTGCTTTTATTAGTTTTTTGGACATTTCAAAAAAAATTTTCTGGGATTAGATGTATAATTTTTTGTGGGGGGAGCAAATAATTACTGAACCAATGTGCAGTCAGTGTTTCAGCCAACGTTCGCAATATACTCCCCATAGCAAGTGAGTAGAATACACATTTTCTTATGGGTCACCTCTGCTTTTCAACATTGAGTATGTATTTTTCATGGCATTACTTAAGTAGAGTATCGATTAACTATCCCTTTGTATTGCTTGCATGTCATTTTGGAATTGTTTTGTGGTTTCCAATGTTATATATAAAGAACGTAACCCACGCATTCTCATAACCCAACAGGAATCTATTCCTATTGTAATTTTCACAAATATGTAAAATCATAATCCATTTTCTAGCAAAACTTTGTAATGAGAATATGGTAATCCTCATCAGGTGTTGTGAGGACTATGGAACTGCCCCTTGCCAAACCAATTAATCTGTAAAATGATGAGGAAAAAATTTAACCAAATTTGTTCTCAATTTTGGTACCTGCCACGCAATGCATGAGACAAAAATGTAGGGTAAAGCTAAGCCCTCTAGAGGTAGCTGCAAATTTGTGAAGTACTGTAATTATAAAAGACTTGATTCTGACAGAATGAATGATACTATTATTATTCATTTAGATTCATGTAACTCACTTTACTGAATGGGTATTTATAACTGCACAGTCATAATGGAACAAACCATACTGGTTGGCAACATTTGCTTTTCTGTGTTTTTATACACACTTTGGCCAGTCATTAGCAATATGAGTTTGTTCGGTTTTGGAAAAATGGAATTTTGTGGTTCCAGTACTTGAAAAGTGTATGTGGAGATTAATGCAGCACAGTTACTCTTTGATTTGCAAATGGGATATTGTAAGGTGCATTGACCAATAGCTGGAATTACGAGATATAAAAGTATGTAAATAAAATAAAGGAGAGCTTTTGTCTCCAAATTACAGATGTATTTTTCAGTCAGATTAACATATCTCCCCACCTGGATGACTCGATCCCTAGTCCTTTTAGAGGCAACCATTGCCTTTTCAGTAAGATCAGCTTGTTACATTTTTTTCATTTCATATATCCTGGTGTCCCGCTCTAGTCATTACGTCACACAATGCCTTGCTTTTCCCAAACTGGGATAAATAATTTTTGATCAAACAAATAAGCAGTTTTATTTGATATAGTTAATAAAAATACACTCTATCTCAAATCAAGGGATAAACCAGGTATAAAAATATTAATCCACAAAAAAACAGAACACATGGAATATAATTAACAATATTTAAAGAGATATTTCTAAAATGGAAGTTACTAAAAAACTGAAGTCAATCTCTTGTCTAAGAGGTCCCTCTGCTGCCATCTAAGAACTATTAATGCCTTTTTAAGGTAATGGGAGGCATAATTTGTAAGAGAAAAAAACAACTAAAAATATGGTAATTATAAAACTAGACAAAAGTTTAATAAGGGTCCTTACATCTGAAAAGCAATTGCTATTCTCATAAGCCTTAATGGCATTGCTTATTCCTGTATAAGCAATGCCTTAATGGCATTGCTTATACAGGAAAAACAACCCCTGGCCCTAGTTTTCTGTTTATAGCTGTATTTATTTGCAGCTTATATACTATTTCAGCACTCACTTTTTTTCTTTACAATCTAGAATCAGAACAGAAGCAAACTGCTTTTGGAAGAGGCTAAGGTGCCTTTGTTAATTCATGGAACTGAGGCAGATAGCAACGTGCATGAATACTTTACCTACAAACATAATAGCAACTACACTTTCCTGAGGTACTATTAAGTTTTTTAGTGTTAATAAATAAGTAAAAAGCTGTTTCATATCTCATTACCTCATTAACAGTTTTTGCATTAAAACATTCACAAGCTAATTTGCGTGCATTAATTGTGCTGCCAATACACATAAATTAGATTGTGAGTTAGTGCATTTCACATGCATTAATGTTGTTGAAAGCATTAGTACACTGTCCCCTAAATAAAAAGTGGTCAATAATATTTAAAATAGTGAAAATGTTTTGAATACTTTGTCAATGTAATAATATTCATAAAATTTACATTATGAACAGTTTGTTTTTAGGTGCTGTAGTCTTTCACCTAGTTAAACATATTGCTGAGGCTGCAAGAATCTGATTACTTCTTATGATGTTTGACAATGACATAGCCCTCAACTGCAAGAGAATATATGACAGAAACTGCACCTTCTTTATTTGCTGGATTTTCAACGAAAAAAGAATTAGGGTAATCCATCAACTACAATCCGAAGTACGAGGCAGAAACTAGAGAAATCCTGAACAATTCTGGGAAAGTGTTTTTACACATTTTTGTTTAACTTTCACCTGCACTGTCTACTAGAGATGTGCAAAGCCCGAACCTTTCGGTTCAGGCCTTTGTAATTCAGGGGACCCAAATTTCAAGTTAGTACGCGCTAAATCCCTGTTAATGCGCGCTAACATTTTAGCGGCGCGCACCGTCAGGAGTTAGTGCGCACTAACACGATAACTGAAATTTCCTGAAATTTCAGGAAAATTTAGTTCGGTTTTCGGGTTCCCCAAACCAGGATGAATTAGGCAATTTCAACGAAATTGCCTAATTCATCCTAAACAATTGCTCATCCCTACTGTCTACCTACTTTTATTTGCTCATAGTACAGTAATCAGGTCAGGAGGAACAGGAGAAAACAGTGAAGCAAAAATAAATAAATAAATAAATAAATAAATGATATCCAAGAAGTAACTGGATTACTTTTCAAATTGCAATAACATTTCAAAGGCATAGAAATATTCTGAATGCATGAATATAAAGAAAGCTATATAATATAGCCACTAAAAGTGGTAATATGCACTGCTACAATCACAAATTTTACTGCTAAGTTATTAACTTTTAGAATACGTTAAACTACTACAATTCGAACAACTGAGCGCAACCATGTTTGTAATGATGTCATAAATTATTTCATACTAAATTATATAGGAAAATTGGTTCTTACCTGCTAATTTTTGTTCCTGTAATGCTACATATCAGTCAAGACCAGTGGGTTTATGCATCCCTATCAGCAGATGGAGGCATAGAACAAAACTTTGATGCACTGCTACATAACTTAGAGTGCCACCTGCAGTCCCCTCAGTATTGACCTGTACCCAAGCCAAGATTAACTAATATTCTTTATGCTAGGGTGAATCACAAACCCCCTTAGAGTTGGATACCCCAAAGCTGGAGGCCATCCTGCTCCCACAAGCAACCGCTTAATTGAACAACAAGAGAACTGATTAATTGGAATTAAAAAACTTTTCAAAAATATCCAGAGAGGTAACAGGAACCTTCGTCTTTCGGCAGCAATTCCGGGGCGGGCCTCTGGACTGATCTGTAGTATTACAGGAACTAAAATTAGCAGGTAAGAACCAATTTTCCTTTCCTGAACATACCCAGATCAGCCCAGACCAGTGAGATTACCAATGCCACCCTATACCGGGCGGGAACCCAAAAGACCCGCTCTCAATACACTTTTGTCAAAAGTAGCTTTCAAACCCATCTGAATGGGCTAGCCCTTACAAATATAGGCCAAGCAAATAGCCTTCTTCAACCAACGAGCCAAAGTAGCTTTAGAAGTTTTATCTTTCTTCCTGGATCCACCATAACAACACAAATAGGTAGTCCAAGCAACAAAATGAATTGGTGATCTTCAGATAATGTAACAGAGCGCAACGGACATACAAACGATGGAGGTCTCTACACTCCGTTGAATCTCTAGACCAGTCCAGAAAACCCAGTAATTCCACTGTCTGATTCACATGAAAGGCAGAAACCACTTTTGGCAAAAAGGAGGGTACCATGTGCAAGGACACCCCGTCATTGGAAATACGCAAAAAAGGATCATGACAAGATAAAGCCTGAAGCTCCAAAATCCACCTGGCTGAACAGATAGCGACCAAGAAAACCACTTCAACATCAAATCCTTCAAAAACGCTCTTCCCAAAGGCCTAAAGGGTGTCTCACAAAGAACCCAGAAGACTAAATTTAGGTTCCAATACGGGCATGTTTTCCGCACCAGAGGTCAAACATGCTTTACCCCCTTTAGGAAGCGGATGACATTCGGGTGGGTAGCCAAAGACTTACCCCCAGCCCCGGCCCCTGAGGCAACCCAAAGCCGAGACCTGTACATGGAGCGAGTTGTAGGCCAACCCCTTGGACTAGCCCAGTTGAAAAAAGGACAAAATATGGGGAACCGTTGCAGACAGAGGATCCAGACCTTGCCGCAAAGCACCAGGATTCAAAAACCTTCCATGCCCTGATATAGGCCATGGAAGAAGCAGGTCATCTAGTCTGAAGAAGGGTGGTAATGACTGGCTCTGAATACCCCTTCATTCGCAAGTGCCACCTCTCAATAGCCAAGCTGCGAGACAAAAGTGATCCTCCCGATCCGAAAAGATGGGCCCTGTCACAGCAGCCCCGGCAGATAAGCCAGATGAAGAGGACCGTCTACCGCCAGATACACTAGATCCACGAACCAAGGACGGTGTGGCCATTCTGATGCCACAAGTACCACATGTTCTTCTATCCGTTGCAATACTCTTCCTATGAGAGGCCACGGTGAAAATACATACAGAAGGGTCCCCCTCAGCCACAGACACACCAGAGCATCTAGCCCTACTGAGCCAGCTTCCCTCCTGCTGCTGAAAAACCTCATTGTTTTTGCATTCACCCGCATTGCCATGAGATCCAGCTGGGAACCTCCCATCTGGCACAAATGTGATTCCAGGCTTCCGGCGACAGTTCCCACTCCCCAGGATCGAGTTGCTGTCTGCTGAGTTGCTGTACATTGTCTATGTCCACTATGTGGGACACCTCCAGGCCCTCGAGGTGGCGCTCTGCCCAAAGAAACAACAGCTGAGCTTCCCCGAGCCACAGCGTGACTCTTTATGCCGCCTTGGTGGTTTGATGTATGCTGCCATCGTCGCATTGTCCGAAAATACTTGAACCATGCGACCCTGAACCAGAGGCAGAAACTTCATCAAGGCTCTGCGAACAGCCCTCATCTCCAGATGATTGATGGGCAAGGTGGCCTCTGCCACCGACAAATGTCCTTGGGCAGAGTGACCCCAGCACACTGCTCCCCAGCCCTTGAGACTGGCATCCGTGGTCACCACCACCCAATCTGGCGTTTCCAAATCCACTCCCTTCTCCAGGTTGCTCCTCGACAGCCACCACGACAGATTGGATCTGGACTCCAAAAGGAGAGGCAGCAGAAGATAAAACTGCTCTAACAACGGATTCCATCTGGATAACAGCGCCTTCTGAAGCGGTCACATGTGAGAAAAGGCTCATGGAACCAGATACAACGTGAAGGCCATGGACCCCAAAACCTGTAAGTAATCCCAGACTCTGGGAACCAGAGGGTATAAATCCGACTCACCTGCGACTGAAGTTTCGACAGCCTATCTCATCAGAATCACTCGGCCGACCTGGGCATCGAAGTGGGCTTCTAGAGTGGTCATTACGCACTGGATGGAATGCTCACACTCCTCCTCAGTCTTCACCTGGATCAGCCAGTAGTCCAGATACGGATGTATCAAAATGTCTTCCCGGCATAAGGACGCTGCCACCACCACCACCATCACTTTCGTGAAGGTCCAGGGCTCCGTGGCCAAACCTAAAGGAAGAACCCAAAACTGAAAATGCTGACCCAACACCTTGAAGCGCAGGAACTTCTGATGATCCTTTTGAATGGGAATATGCAGATAGGCTTCGATGAGATCCAAAGAAACTAGGAATTTGTCTTGCAGACCGCCGCAATTACTATCTGTAATGTCTCCATCCGGAAACGCGGCACTCGCAAACTTAAATTCACCTTCTGTAAATTCAAGATAGGGCGGAAGGTACCCTCCTTCTTTGGTACCACAAAATAGATGGGAGTACCTTCCCTGCCCCTGCTCACTTGGCGGCACCAAAACTAAAGCCTGTAGGTGTATTAACTTTTGTAGAATCCCCTCCACCGCCTCCTTTTTGCTTTAAGAAATGCAGTAGGACTCCAGAAATGGCTCCCTGACTGGGCATGAAAATTCTAAGGCTTAACAGTCTTACAACCTCTAGAACCCATTGGTCTGAGAATCAAGGAGCAGACAATGTTGGCTTCATTGGGAGGACTCACTGCCTCCAGTCCCCTAACCGTAGCCACTGCTTGAGAACCTGCCAGAGCCCTGAAAGGACTGCTGCCTACCGGAGGACTGCTTAGATGCTGAAGAGGTAGATCCCCTGCTGGAATGAATTCTCCTGACATCCTGAAAATGGGATCGAGATGGGAAGACCTTCTTACTGGGCTTTTTGTCCTCTGGCAGCCTGCTTCCCTTGGACTCTCCTAGGTACTTCATCAACTGGTCTTGATCCTCCCCAAAAAGCAGCTTCCCCTTGAAAGGAAGAATGCATAGCTGAGCCTTGGACCACATGACCGCCAATCAGTTGCGCAGCCACAGAAGACAGCGCGCAGCTACCGCAGAGGCCATATTTCTGGCCGATGTACACACCAGGTCATACAAGGCATCCGCCACATGGGCCACCCCGACCGCCTGAGCTAGAGAGAGCACCCCCGACGAGGCCTGCTCCTGAGGTTTCTAAATCCAGCACAAGCAAGTGTACTGCAACATGCCTCACACCGCTGCTCACAAACTCAGGGCTGACACTTCGAACATGCACTTCAGCTGCATCTCCAGTTTGGCGATCCTAAATGTCCTTCAGTGTGGCAGACCCCGCCACTGGAATCGTAGTCTTTTTAGTGACTGCCGAGACCGCTGCATTTACCTTCGAAGTCTTCAGGCAGTCCAAATATTCCTCCAACAAGGGATAAAGTTTCTCCATCACCCTGCTGACCTTTAAACCTGCTTCCAGGGAATCTCATTCTCGGCTGATCAGCTTCTGAATCTTTTTAGGCACAGGGAAGACGCTGGGTGGGCCCCATAGTCCATCCAGGACTGGATTGATGCCCTCACTATCAAACTCTTCCTGAGTCAGCTTCACCTCCAACTCTCCCAAGACCTGTGGGATGAGGGGGTCGAAGTTCTTCCTTCTTAAACAGTCGGACTACCTGAGGGTCATTTCCCTCGGTGCCGGTCTCCACAAGGTCCGAATCGGCCCTCTTCAGTTCCTGATCTGGGGTCCAGTCCCCATCCGAATCTGCGACGCAACATCATCCTCTGAGTCCTCAAGATCCCTGGGGTCACACCCCACATGGGACCCAGGGACATGCGCCCACGTCCAGGAGTCTCCAGAGCCAATCTATGTCTCATAACAGGCCCTGGTCTCCTCTCCAAGGAAGCCCGCTCTACCGCATTCTGCTGAGCCAAAAAGGCCTCGTCCATCAACAGGATGAACTCAGGGGAAAACCCCCTCAGGCCCTCAAGCGCTGGATTAGAGAGCCCTGACTACAGACCCCCTTCCTTCTGGACCTGTTCCGACTCCTGCCCCACAGGAGAAAGCAGTGGGGGAGGCCCATCGGAGTCTCCGCTGGTCTGAGCTTCATGCTTGTCATCCCCCTAGAGAGGGGGCCCCGAAGAAACCCTTTTAAATTTGCAGCCTTTCTGGACCTTGAAGGCTTGAGGGAGGGCCCCTCCCCTCCCGATGCATGACCAGTGCAGAGGGAGCGCGCATTCAGTCGGGCTGAACAAACCCACAGGCCTTACAGGCCTCCATTCGCGGCTTTTCTGCCATGAGGCCCGCATTGAAAATGGGCCTAGCGCTGCACTGCAAAGAGTTGCCACCCACGTGACCACTGCCAGCAGGACACGCAATCGCGCCGAAAGGCCGCTGCACAAGCTTCCACCTGCCGTTCACTCTCTCCTGCACTGGCGAGTCGCTGAGGACCCTTCCTGACTGACTGCCTTGGCACTGCTTTCCGAGTACAGTTTCCTGCCCCTTTCCTCTCACTGCCTCTTACATGTTTGTTTGGTTTTTTTTAACTTAAAGCAGCTCACAGAAAGACCAAAGAACAAGAAAAAGTACTTTACTGGATGGAGCCAGCGGAACTCAGGAGAGGTCTTCAGGGTACCCAGACGGAGCCAGTCCCCTGGCTATCTAGGTCCCCGAATAGCGGGCCACAGCAGCCAGGGGTCTCCAACCCCTCAGTCACCCAGCTCAACCCAAGGGATGTCCCATAGAATGGAGCCCTAGCACCTCAGGGAGCAGAAATCCACTCTAAATTTCAAAGTCTCCACTCTCAGTCAGGACTGCAGGTATGCACTTTTACCATCTGCTGGAGACAGAGAAATACTGAGGGGACTGCAAGTGGCACTTTCAGTTATGTTGCAGTGCCTCAAAGTTTTGTTCTCTGCCTCCATCTGCTGATAGGAATGCATAAACCCACTGGTCTGGACTGATCTGGGTATGTTCAGGAACTGATTCATTAATGCAGTGTGCCTTTGATATCATAGCAAGTATGAACCATTCAAGACTACTGAATATCATGTTATTAACTCTTACTAATCCAGCTGCTGTCAGGTATGCTGAAAATGTGTTGAAGTTATTTAAAGGATTTAATAAATAGCTTAATAAAGTTTGCCATTGAACTACCCTGTTTCCCTGAAAATAAGACCTCCCCCGAAAGTAAGACCTAGCAAAGTTTTTATTTGGGAGCATGCCCGTCGCACAGAACACCAGAGCATGCAGCTGTGATTTTTTTATCCTGCAGGATTCACAGTTAGTTGTCATCACAAACCAGCATAAGCAGACAACTATTCAGAATATAATAAATGTTCATTTTTTTGTTCAACAATATATGTGAATTCTTCTTCATGGAAAAATAAGACATCCCCTGAAAATAAGGCCTAGTGCATCTGTGGTAGCAAAAATTAATATAAGACACTGTCTTATTTTCGGGGAAACACGGTAGGGTAAGCATTATTTTGTATGTATATTTGTGAAATACTACAATGGGCATAAAAGATACGATTTTCTGTTACTGCTGTAGTTCTCCATTCTTGTATGTAATCACTTCTGCAGTCATCTTCTCATCTAAAGTAAGATATTCTGTTTCACTTTGATTTATAGGGATACTTGTTGCCTTGCCTGCATTTTTAAATCCAAATGCTTCATCTGCTGGCGTTTTCTGCCCTCCAGTGGTGTGTGATCTGCTGATATTGCTTTCTGCCTTTGGAGTGAAGATTTCATCTCTACGGGCAGAAGAAAAATTGCTTGTGCATTTGCATGCTTGTATCTCATCACACTGTGTGCTCACATCTAATTTTTCTATACTTAAGATGCAGTTCTCAGTCTGTGTCCATGCATTACAGCTTTCTTTCTTCTCGATATAATCAGTTTTCACTTTACTGACTGATGGACCTAATGAATCATATTTTGGTGGAGTAGATATAACATTTTCATTCTCTGTTTGAAAATGATGCTCATTTTGGAAAGGACAGAGGATGTTATCTGTAGGTATATCCTTTCCATGAAAAATACTTTGTGCATCCTTTCTCATTGAAGGTATGATTTCATTGATATGTGCTCCAAAAGGCTTCTCGTAGTTGAGTTTATTTTTTCCTTTCACATCGCTGAAATGTAATTCTGTTGGCTGTTCATTTTCAGACTGTGGAAACAGAATTGTGATAAACACCAGTTTACACACCCTTAGGTTACATAATAGGAAATATAAGAGAATCACTTCAGAGTTATATTAAGGAAAATCCTAGCACTTCAGTCAATTATTTCTCTCTCTTTCCAAGCTTAAAAATGAATGTACTGTAGCAGATGTATTGTCCATATTATTGTATTGTGAGGTTCAATTCTAGATTTTCTTTGCATATATTTTTCTTCCTTTTCTTACCCTTCCTACCCTGGTTTTCTTTTTTTTTTTATTGTGGACTTGCCATATTCCATGGCTAGAAAGTTTCTTTTCTGGAAAAGTTTTCATTTGTAATTTTTAAGTACTGTAATTAGAATGTTTTCCTTTGTTTACTGAGCTGTAAATTTAATTTGAAATGCAAATTTAAAACATGAAAGCACTGAAAGAAACATAGCTAAAACCCCAGACCATTTATTCACAAATGGCATGACTCACCCAAATTATTTTTGGCCTGAAGAGGGCAGATATCAAGGATTATTCAGATTTTGCCCATAGGAAAGGCAAATGGTCAAATATTCATAGAGTCCACTATGTATTGTCCAATAATAAAGTGTTATGGAGTCTCAATTTAGTGGACCCTTGGGCCGACCTGCAGGAGACTGGGATAAGTGTTCAATGTCTTTAGTATGTGGCAGGCCGGGAGGCAGATGTTCAGGCAGGACATAGAGGTGCTCTTCACCCTGGAAGCTGGTGCTCCCCCAGGAGGAGCCCGAAGGAGCCCAGCCGCCAAGACTTAGGCAGCTTCACCCTTGGAAGCCAAAGCCCCCCCCCCGGGAGGAGCCCATAGGGGCCCGGCTGCTGGGTCTTAGGCAGGTTGATGATCAGGACTGAGAATTGGAACCAGACTAGAACAGTAGACAGGAACTGTAGCAAGACTCGGGTACTGGAACCAGGCAGGAACCGTAGCAGGGCTCGGGTTCTGGAACCAGGCAGGCAGGAACTGTAGCAAGACTCTGGTACTGGAACCAGGCAGAAACTGTAGCAGGACTCGGGTACTGGAACCAGGCAGGAACTGTAGCAGGCAAGCAGGAACCAAGCAGGTACTGTAACAGGCAAGCAGGAACGGAGCAAGTACCAAGGCAACTCACTCCAGGGCACGAAGCAACAGGGAACCAGGAGATAAACCTGTTGCAAGGCAAAGACTGAGTGTCCGCGGCCGGCTTATCAAGGCCGCGGCATCTGATGTCAGGAAGTGGGCGGAGTCACCACTGGCGGGAAACGGCCTAGAAAAGCGCCCAACTGGTGCGAGCGCACCTAGAAGCAGGACATCCATGGGAGGCTTCCCGGAAGCACGGCCCCCGCGGGGATGCCACCAAACAGACCGCGAACCAGGCCTCCAGAAGCGGGAACAGGTCCAGGAGCACGGAGGTAAGGGACTGGTCGCGGCGCTCGCGGCCAGAACCGTAACAGTACCTCCCCTCTTACGCCCCCTCTTAGCCGGTCCGGGTTTACTTGGGTGGTCCAGATGGAACTTCTGTAATAAGTCCTTGTCAAGGATGTTATGGGCTGGTTCCCAAGAATTATCCTCGGGTCCGCAACCCTCCCAGGCAAGCAAGTACTCCCAGCGTCGTTGATGGAACCGGATATCCAAGATCTCACGTACTTGATACGTAACATCGTCCGATACTGAAGGATCCGATGGTTCAGGAGCCCGGGAGTGGTATCTGGATAAAACAAGAGGCTTCAGCAATGACACATGGAACACGTCATGTATGCGCATGGAGGAGGGTAGGCATAGTCGGTATGAGACTGCTCCCATTCGTTCGGCGACTCGAAAAGGCCCACAGAATCTCGGAGCTAGTCTTCGAGACGGGATTCGTAACTGTAGATTTTTAGTACTAAGCCAGACGCGGTCTCCAGGAAGGAATATAGGCGCTGGCTGACGATGCCTATCCGCCCATTTCTTGGCGGACTGGGCGGCTTTACGGAGCTTTCCCTGGATAGAAGTCCATAAGGAAAAAAGCTGGTGGGCTGAAAGTTGCATTGCCGGGAGTGCACTAGGTTCAGGCGAAGGCAAGGGTGGTCGAAGTTGCTTCCCATAGACAAAGAGGAAAGGTGAACTTCCAGTAGCAGCATGCGTGTGATTATTATATGAGAACTCCGCCCACGGGAGTAACTTGGCCCAATTATCTTGTCGTTCATTCATGAACGAACGGAGAAAAGTCTTTAAGGTTCGGTTAGTCCGTTCCGTTTGCCCATTAGTCTGGGGATGGAACGCAGACGAAAGACTAAGTTGCACACTAAAGCGTTTGCACAGTGCTTTCCAATATCGAGCAGTAAACTGTGGTCCTCGATCGGCGACTATATCCTGTGGAAGACCATGAAGTCTAAAGACATGCTGAGCGAAGAGATTGGCTAGGTCAGGTGCAGAAGGCAGCTTTGGCAAGGGGACAAAGTGTGCCATCTTGGAGAATCGGTCTACGGTCACCCAAATGACCGAATTACCTCCTGAGACGGGAAGCTCCACGGCAAAGTCGGTGGAGATGTGTGTCCAAGGCTCCATCGGGATGGGTAATGGTTGTAACAGGCCCCTGGGCCTCCCGATGAACGGCTTCTGAACGGCGCAGGTAGGGCAAGAGCCTACAAAGGCTTGGATGTCCTGTCTCACCGTCGGCCACCAGTAGAATCGGTTCAACAAGTCCAAGGTCCCTCTACAGCCAGCATGGACCCCAGTGAGGGAGTCATGGGCCCAAGTGAGGACTGCTCTCCGGGAGCAACGTGGAACAACGGTCTTTCCTTGGGAGGACACCAAGGTTGCTGCGAGGCTCACTTTCACGGGATCCAAGATGTACTGGGGAGTGTCAGGAGTCTCTTCGACCTCAGAAGAGCGCGAGAGCGTGTCGGCTCGAACATTCTTAGAGCCGGGTCGGTAGCGTAGAGTAAAGTTAAACCGATCAAAAAACAGCGACCACCGAGCTTGCCTTGGATTCAGGCATTGGGCTTGCTTCAAGAATGCTAAGTTTTTGTGGTTGGTGTAAATTCCTCCAGGGCAAGTTTCACGGCTAGCAACTCTTTATCACCAACACAGTAGTTGCTCTCTGCCAGCGAGAATTTCTTCGAGAAATATGAACAAGGTAACAATTGTCCAGAATCAGAGTACTGGCTCAGCACGGCCCCCACGGCCACATTGGAGGCATCGACTTCCACCACAAAGGGCCGGCTGGGATCCGGATGACGAAGGCAGGTGTCTAACAAGAACACTTCCTTGAGGGCCTCGAAAGCTTGGCTGGCGGGAACAGGCCAATCCATCGCGTTGGCCCCCTTTCGGGTGACGGCAGTCAACGGGGCCTCAATATGGGAATAGTTGGGAATAAAGTGACGGTAGAAATTGGAAAAGCCGAGGAAGTGTTGCAACGCTTTAAGGCCCCTCGGCTGGGGCCAATTCTTAATGGCTGCCACTTTCTCAGGATCCATTTGAAAGCCTGTTGCAGAGATTATGTAGCCCAGGAAAGGCAGGGACTTCTTCTCGAAACTACATTTTTCAAGTTTCGCGTACAGACCATGCTCCCTAAGTATTTGGAGCACTTGACGGACATGCTGACGGTGTGAAGGCAGGTCCTGGGAGTAGACTAGCACATCGTCGAGATAGACGATTACCCAGGTGTTCAGAAGGTCCCGTAACACATCATTCATAAGGTGCTGGAACACCACCGGAGCATTACATAACCCGAAAGGCATCACAAGATATTCGTAATGCCCGTCTCTGGTATTAAAAGCGGTTTTCCACTCGTCTCAGAGACGAATTCTGACTAAGTTGTAAGCACCTCGTAAGTCCAACTTTGTGAAAATCTTCGCTCCCTGGAGCCTATCGAGAAGCTCCGGGATTAGCGGGAGTGGGTAACGATCCCGCTTGGTAATGGAATTTAGGCCTCGATAGTCTATACACTGTCTCAGCGAGCCGTCCTTCTTGCTGACAAAGAAGAAGCCTGCCCCTGCAGGCGACTTGGACGGGCGAATAAACCCCTTGGCCAGATTCTCCGAAATATACTCGGACATGGCCTGGGTTTCAGGTAACGATAAGGGATATACCCTTCCTCGGGGGGGCATAGTTCCAGGTAACAGGTCTATAGCGCAGTCATATGGACGATGTTGCGGAAGGATCTCCGCCTTGGTCTTGGAAAAAACATCCGTGAAGTCCTCATAAGGTGCAGGAGGACCTAGAGCAGAGTGCATCAACGGGAGTGCGGAAGCCCTAGGCACTTTCATACAGTTAGCTAGGCAGAAAGGGCTCCACTTGACAATCTGTAGAGTATCCCACTGAATCGTGGACGAGTGCTTCTGTAACCACGGCAACCCTAGCACCACGGGGTGGACAGCCTTATCCAACACTAGGAAGGCTATCTCCTCCGAATGGATCGCCCCGGTGAGGACAGTAATGGGTGCCGTGGACATCAGGACAGGTCCTGGAAGGAGCGCCCCTGGATGGAGGTAATTCGCAACGGGACCTCCCATCTATGCGTAGGAATTCGCAACTGGGAGACTAAGTCCTGCAGGATGAAATTACCTCCGGCTCCAGAATCCAGGAACGCAATTGTCTAAATGGACCCTCCAGGGTATTCCAGGGTAACAGGCATGGTACATTGAGGAGCTGTAGCACGGCCTAGGAGGAGCTCCTCCCGACCTCCTAGGCTTTGGCGTTTTCCGCACGCTCCTGGCAGCGTGCCAAAAAGTGGCCCTTCTGGCCACAATACAAGCACAATTTCAACGAACGGCGACGTTGCCTCTCTTCAGCAGAGAGCGGGGCCCGTCCCAGCTGCATGGGTTCGCAGGTGGGAGCGTCTGGACGAGAAGTCTTAGAAGAAGACGCAGATCTCGCTGACACAGAAGCAGAACTGTGGCGAGAGGAGTTCTGCTCCTTGGCCCGTTGTAGGCGGCGGTCAATGTGGGCAGCCATCTCTATCAAGGTGTTGAGGTCCTCCGGCAGATCTCGGGCAGCAATCTCACCCTTTATGCGTCCAGAGAGGCCCTCCAAGAAGATGGCCTTAAGACTACCATCCTGCCAACCTACTTCTTGGGCTAAAGTCCGGAATTCCATAGCATAATCTGCCAAGGAGCGAGCCCCCTGACGGAGTTGCAGCAGATCCGATGTAGCCGTAGCTACTCGGGTGGGCTCATCAAAGGCCTGTCGGAAGTTCGAGATGAACTGTTGTAAGTTCATTAGCGAGGGATCATTGTTTTCCCAAAGGGGAGAAGCCCATATTAAGGCTTTCCCATCAAGCAGGGACAGGATATACGCCACTTTCACTGCATCCGAGGGGAACCGCCGAGGCAACAGGGAGAACCCTATAAAACATTGGTTCAGAAAGCCGTGGCAGGTCCTTGAATCACCAGCGTAAAAAGAGGGTGCCGGCAGCTGAGTCACCGAAGAGTCTTGACCCTCGGGTACTGGTTTTGAGGCGGACGAGGCCCTAGCATCCAATCGGGCCATTAATTCCCCTACCGAACCAGTAAGGACCTCGAGGTACTGTTGTTGATACTGCAGCTGCTGGGCCAACCCTGGCAGGTCCAAGGGGACAGGTGCATCCGCCGAGTCCATGGCCTTGCAAACTGTTATGGAGTCTCAATTTAGTGGACCCTTGGGCCGACCTGCAGGAGACCGGGATAGGTGTTCAATGTCTCTAGTATGTGGCAGGCCGGGAGGCAGATGTTCAGGCAGGACGCAGAGGTGCTCTTCACCCTGGAAGCCGAAACCCCCCCCGGGAGGAGCCCGTAGGGGCCCGGCCGCTGGGTCTTAGGCGGGTTGATAATCAGGACTGAGAACTATAGCAGGGCTCGGGTTCTGGAACCAGGCAGGCAGGAACTGTAGCAAGCTTGGGTACTGGAACCAGGCAGAAACTGTAGCAGGACTCGGGTACTGGAACCAGGCAGAAACTGTAGCAGGACTCGGGTACTGGAACCAGGCAGGAACTGTAGCAGGCAAGCAGGAACCAAGCAGGTACTGTAGCAGGCAAGCAGGAACGGAGCGAGTACCAAGGCAACTCACTCCGGGGCACGAAGCAACAGGGAACCAGGAGGTAAACCTGTTGCAAGGCAAAGACTGAGTGTCCGCGGCTGGCTTATCAAGGCCGCGGCGTCTGATGTCAGGAAGTGAGCGGAGTCACCACTGGCGGGAAACGGCCTAGAAAAGCGCCTGAGTGGCGCACGCGCGCGCCTAGAAGCAGGGCGTCCTTGGGAGGCTTCCTGGTGGCGCAGCCCCCAAGGGGACACCACCAAACAGCCGCGAACCAGGCCTCCAGAAGCGGGAACAGGTCCAGGAGCACGGAGGTAAGGGTCTGGTCGCGGTGCTCGCGGCCAGAACCGTAACATAAAGGGCCGGATTTTAAATGCCCTGCGCGCGTAAATCCAGCCGGATTTACGCGCGCAGGGCCCTCGCGCACCAGCGCGCCTATTTTGCATAGGCCGCCGGCACACACAGAGCCCCGGGACGCGCGTAAGTCCCGGGGCTTTGTAAAAGTTGCGTGTCGGGGGCGTGTCCTAAAATGACGCTGCGTTTCAGGGGCGTGACGCGGCGTTGCGGGGGCGTGGTGCCAGCCCGGGGGCGTGGTCGAGGCCTCCGGACCAGCCCCCGGGTCAGGTGATGGAGCGCCAGCAGCCCGCTGGTGCGCGCAGATTTAGTCTGCTTTTAGCAGGCGTAAATCGTGCAACAAAGGTAAGGGGGGGTTTAGATAGGGCCAGGGGGGGGGGGGTTAGGTAGGGGAAGGGAGGGGAAGGTGGGGGGAGGGCGAAGGAAAGTTCCCTCCGAGGCCGCTCCGAAATCGGAGCGGCCTCGGAGGGAACAGGCAGCTCGCGCTGGGCTTGGCGCGCACAGGTTGCACAAATGTGCACCCCCTTGCGCGCGCCGACCCCGGATTTTATAAGATACGCGCGGCTACGCATGTATCTTATAAAATCCAGCGTACTTTTGTTCGCGCCTGGTGCGCGAACAAAAGTACGCACTTGCGCAAAATTATAAAATCTACCCCATAGTGTGTAATATACTGAAACTTAAAGGATGTCAATAGTGCATTTGTAATCCATTTTACACGGTCCCCCAACACAGTACTATGTTTCAAATAACTGTGTCAGGACGGACCTTGAACTAAAAATAAAAATAAGCAAAAATATAATCAGAAAGTGGACAGACAAATATCAAAGACAAAGCATGGTTATACATAAAGCAAAGCACTCATCCGAACACATCATTTCTTCATGTTTAAAAACAAATTTTTTCAACAAATCAAGGGCACTGCAACAAATCAAGGGCCATCATAGCATGTCTTTATGTGTCACATTTTGAAGCTACACATTTATACCCTTCAGAGTTTTGTTCTTTTTGTAGTACCTGGCTTCATTATATTGACGATATATTGAGAAATTAATACTTACCTGATAGTTTCCTTTTCCTTAATCTAGAGAGATGGGTTCAGGACCAGCGGGTTATGCACCTCTGCCAGCAGATGGAGATGGAGCAAACTGACGTCACAGTATTTCTAGCCCTGCAGTGACATCAGCCCACCAGTATTCTCTTGAAAGCAACTGTGGACAGAATAGCAAAAAACAATTAAAAACAGACAACCATTTCAATACCTAGTCAACATGAAAGACTGTGCTCACACAAAAAATATATTAACAGCAGCTTAGGGACTGGAGTAACACTTACCAGTAACCCCCGGAATACTTAGCCACCCAGGAGGACTATAATAAAATCATACAGCAACCAAGGGTGGGAAGCTGAATCCATCTGTCTAGATTATGGAAAAGGAAATTATCAGGTAAGTAAGGGATGCAACAGGTGATATTCCTCTGCATCTCTTTCCTTATCCAGAGACAGCAAGGAAATGGACGGATTAAAGTGAAAATCAGGTAAGTAATAATTTCTCATTTCCTAGCACCTAGACAGATGGGAAGGTCAGGACTAGTGGGATGTACCAAAGCTACTCCTGAATAGGGTGGGAGGCTGCTTGCGGTCCAGTAAAACCACACGTGCAAAGGCTGCATCATCCTGGGCCTGCACATTCAGACAATAATACCTGAAAAAGATGTGTAAGGAGGACAACGTCGCAGTTCAGCAAACAATCTAATCTCCTCTCGAGACACTGCCTGAACCCTAGTAGAATGAGCCCTAACCTGAGTAGGCAATGGCTTTTCAGCAGCCACATATGCGGCCGTGACTACTTCCTTAATCCAGCAAGATATTGTAGCCCATGAAGCCGGTTCAATCTGTTTATCTCCACCATGAAGGACAAACAGGCGATCCATCTTTCGGAAAGGCTTAGAAATCTCCAGATACCTTAGAATATGTCCCTTTACATCCAAGGGATGCAACAGGTGATATTCCTCTGCATATCTTTCCTTATCCAGAGACAGCAAGGAAATGGACAGATTAAAGTGAAAATCTGAGACCACTTTAGGCAAGAAAGAAGGAACAGTATGCAGTTGAATCACTCCTGGAGTCACCCAAAGGAACTGTTCCCAACAAGACAAGGCCTGCAGCTCAAAAATTTGATGAATCAGATCTTATCGCCACCAGAAACATTGTTTTCAAGGTCAGTAAGTGCAAGGAAAAGGGATTTTATCGGTCAAAACGTAGGACCGCCAAAAAATCCAAAACCAGATTAAGACTCCACAAAGGTACTGGTAATCGCAAGGGAGAATGAAGATGTTTCACTCCCTTCAAGAATCAGGCCACATCAGGATGAGACGATAAGGATTTACTTGACCCCTGAAACGGGCAAGAGTTGCTACTTGTACAGTCAAGGAATTAAGGGCCAACCCTTTATTAAACCCATCCTGCAAAAATTCCAAAAAGAGTGGGATCCTAACTGAACAAGGAAACACTCATCGAACCTCACATCAAGCCTCAAACACTCGTCAAACGTGTACATAGGCTAAGGAAGTGGAGAATTTTCATGTGCATAGCAAGGTGGCAATCACTGCAATAGAACATCCATGCTTCAACAAGCGAGCCCTCTCAAAGGCCATACCGTAAGACAAAACTAAGTCGGATCTTCGTGAAGGACCAGTCCCTGCCTCAATAGATTCCTATGTGCCAGAAGATGAAGTGGGGAGTCTACCAGGAGTCTTTGCTGATCTGCATACCATGGTCTCCTGGGCCAATCCGGTGCCACCAAAAGCACCATCCCCCTGTGGCCTTCGATTCTCCAAATTATTCTGCTCAACATGGGCCATGGAGGAAAGGCATTTAGCAGCTTTGTTTCCGGCCAGACCTGCACGAGGGCATCAGGTATCTCCTGTAACTGAAGAATCAAGGAGCCTTCACATTGTGAGAAGTCACAAGCAGGTCTAGGAACAGAAGGCCCAGCGATCCAGTATCAGCTGAAATGCCTCAGCCAACAATACTCATTCTCTTGGGTCCAGACCCTCCCTGCTGAGAAAGTCTGCTCTTACATTTTTTTTTTCCTGCAATGTTCAAGACAGAGATCTCCTGGAGATGCACTTTCGCCCATTCCATAAGTTGGTCTATTTCCTGCGACACTTGCTGGCTCTTGGTTCCTCCCTGTCAACTGATATAAGCCACCGTCATTGCATTGTCCGACATTATCTCGGACTGAGCGACCCTGCAGCCTGCCACTAAACTACAAGCATGCCAACTGGACTGCTCGAGCTTCCAGCCAATTGATGTTCAAGAGAAACTCCTCTGAATTCCAGTGTGCTTATGCCGATAGTTCCTTACAGTGAGCTCTCCAACTCTGGAGGCTCACATCTGTCATGAGTATCAACCAATCCAGCGATGTCAGGGGAACTCCCTCTCTCAGATCTGCTTGCAACCACCACTGGAGGTGAAAGCAGACTTCCATCAGCAGGTGGACCCAAATCGAGTAGTCCTGAGACTGCAGGCTCCAAAGAGACAGCAAGGAGCGCTGAAAACGACGCATGTGCGCCCTCGCCCATGGCACCACTTCCAGGGTTGCCACCATTAAACAGAGTACCTGTAGATAGGACCACACTGCCGGGCGAATAGTATTCACCAAGAGACACAGCTGTGCCATCAACTCCTGAATACGAGCCTCTGGCAGGAAAACTTTGCCCTGTCTCATGTCGAAACAAACACCCAGATACTACAATGACTGAGATGGCTGAAGACTGCTCTTGGCTAGGTTCACCACCCAATCGAGCTCTTGCAACAAGGAGATCACTTTGCGAGTCCCAGAGACTTGGCCCGAATCAGCCAGTCATCCAAATATGGGTGTACTAGGATCCATCCTTTCTCAACTCTGCTGCCACCACCACCATAACCTTGGAAAAAGTTCTGGGAGCGGTGACCAGACCAAAAGGCAGCGCCCAAAACTAATAATGGCACTCCAACACCGCAAAATGCAGAAAGTGATGCTCCAAATGGATAGTAATATGGAGGTATGCCTTGGATAGATCCAAGGAGGTCAGAAATTCCCCCAACTGCATGGCCATTATCACTGAGTGCAAGGTTTCCATGCGAAAATGAGTCACCCGCAAATGACTGTTAAATCCTTTGAGATACAGAATGGGACAAAAGGAACCCTCCTTGGGCACAATGAAATAAATGAAATATCACCCCATATTTTCTTCAGAAGTGGGTACTGGAACCACAGCACTCAGACTAAGGAGCCTTAACAGTGTAGATTCCACTGCCCGCTTCTTCTGTGGGGAGTGGTAGGGAGATACCATGAAGATGTTCCAAGGAACACTCCAAAACTCCAGCGCATATCCTTCATGTATCACCTCCAGGACCCATTGATCCAATGTGATCTCGACCCACCTCTGATAAAAGAGAAGCATCCCACTATCACATGTTCCCAGGGGTGGGTCGGAAAACCTTGACTGGTAGGCTCAGGAAGTTCCACTGCCTGAGCCTGCGCCCTGCCTGGGCTGTCTGGGATGAAAAGATTGAGACCTACCAAAAGGCCAAGTCCTCTGAAAAGCCACTCCTCTGTAGGGTCGAAAATGCATGGATCCTCTAGGACACACTCTCAAAGTAAAGGAGTGCGACAACTGATTCTTATCCTCCGGCAACTGAGGAACCAGGGATTCGCCCCATTTACTGGCCAGTTTCTCAAACTCCTTCCAAATAAGAGCAAGCCTTCAAAGGGCAATTTGGTAAGGTTAGCTTTAGAGATTGCATCGGCCAACCAATTTCTCAGCCAAAACTGACGCCTGACTACTATAATTGAAGCCATCCCTTTGGCTGAAGTGCAGACCAAATCGCAGCCCACATCTGCCAAAAAGGCGGCTACTGGTTCTATAACTGCCCTGGAATTCTCTCCAGAGCCTTCCTTTTGGAGACTGCACAAACAAGTGCATCCATCTTCGTAAAATGCAAACACTCTCTTACCACTGGATCCAAGGGATATAAAACTTCCAAAACTCAGCCCATTTTGAAATTAGCCTCCGGGGCACCCCACTCAAGATCACTCAATTCTTGAATGGCCTCCATGACAGGGAAAAAACAAGAGGCTTTATGCAAGGAAGCCAAAATGGGATTTTTCTTTAGCTCAGAATTGGAATCCGTTCCAGGAACTCCCAGCATTTTCAATATCTAGGAAATCACAGCTGGCAACTCATCCCTATGAAAGAACCACAACATAGTCCTGGAGGAATTTTCCCATCTTTTTTATTTATTTATTTAATTTAGATTTATATTCTGCTTTTCACACTTTTTTCAGCACTTCAAAGTGGATTACATTCAGGTACTGTAGGTATTTCCCTATCCCCAGAGGGCTTATAATCTAAGTATGTACCTGAGGCAATGGAGGGTAAAGTGACTTGCCTAAGGTCACAAGGAGCAACAGCAGGATTCAAACGCTGGTCTCCTGGCTCATAACCCACTGCTCTAACCACTAGGCCACTCCTCCACTCCAGAAAGTCAGGATCAGCCTCGTCATCCATGGCATCTGGTTCCCAAATGGGACGTCCTCCTGCTAATCTAGGTGTATGCTGACGCTTAATAGCAGTAACAAGCTGTGGCTCTGCCCTGGCAGGACTGGGCTGGGCTGAGGACTGCACCTGAAGGAAGGATTGCAACCCTTGAAAAAATTCTACTCAAGAAAAGGCAAAAGGATCCAAACCAGGAGGCACCAGTACTGTGCCCATTGAGTACCCTTCCCCACTGGCAAACCAGTTGAGGGTGTTCCAAGATCAGGTGTTCCTCCTAACATGTCTTTACCTAGTCCTTCATCACACTAGGAAGAACCAGGCTTAGTAAAATCAGAGAAACATAACTAGAAACATAGAAATGTTTCTCCTTGAGTCTACAATCAGCACTGGTACAAGTTAGAGAGCACACCAAGCTGAGATGCCCGAATATGGCAGGCAGTGCATAGGGAAAAGTGCTTAGATTTCTTAGCTATAGATGCTATTCTGCCTTTTTTTTTTTTTTAATGCTTCCAAAATTTTAGGCATCCAAAGCCTAGTTGTCCCAAAAATAAACACACGACACACCCAAGCTAAGCACGCAATTAAGTGCTCATCTAGCTCGGACGCCGCTTAATCTAGATGCTCGAACTGATACCCATCTAAGTATCCAAAAACTGGACACCCAACCTGGATGCACAACCAAATGCACTGCCTGAACTGATGCTCCTGAACAGGGCAGCAGAGTGCACAGGCAAAACACACGAAACACCACCGCGGCCTACCAAGCAGCACCCAGAAGAAAAGCCTCAAAGTGGGGTCTAACAAAAAAAGGCTGCTCATGTCCCTTAAACTTCCCTCGGATTGAGACAAACATCGGAACAGCGCACCGAGCACAGAAACCAGGTAGTGAGGAAGCCCTACACAAAAACCTTCCTTATGCATTTTTTTAATGTATATTTATTTATTTATGAATCTTACCTGAGATCAGCCTTTCCCAGCTAAGTACAGAGATGGTATCCGGCTGCAGAGGGAAAGAGCATATGCCATCATTGCCGCACCGGCTTCCTGCACCTGCTGCCTTTCAGCTGTCCAAGCAGCTAAGTCCTCGCCAGCTGAAAAACCAGGTACTGGCCCAAGGCACTCATCTGAGGGACCACGGAAATCACCTCAGAAATTCTCAACTGGGGGCGGGACCATTTGGTATCACCACAGGAGAGTGGGGTGAATTAAATTTCCTTTTATTTCTCCTTCCAAAATCTAAAGCAATCCCCAGTAAGGAAATGCACATCCACCATCTACTGGAGACAGAGAATACTGGGAGGCTGATGTCTCTGCAGGAGTATAGATGCTGTGATGTCAGTTTGCTACATCTCCATCTGCTGATAGAGATGCATAACCCACTGGTCCTGAACACCTCTGTCTAGGTGCTAGGAAATTTTGATTTGGCAGGTTCCCATGTTCAATTCTTAATGTTTATTGACTGATTAAATTGCTGTAATAGTCATCTCCAATTTTTGTTTACTGTACATGATTCCCAAATTTCATTTCTAGACATTATATCCACAGAACCCATGCTTTTTTCCACTACAATATTTTGTAAACCAACAAATAAAAATACTCTCTTGTCCTATTTCAACTGTCACCCCCGCAGCCTTCGTGACAATATCCTGACTGGACAGTTTTTTCTTCTACGTTGGCTATGTTCTTCTCGAGATAAAATTTTGAATCAAGTATCAATCATGTAAGACCAATTTTTACAATGTGGATACCCCTCCAAAATTATTAAGCTTGCTTTCAAATGAGCTGTATATATTAACCAAGGTTTATTATTCACAAAAACGCGTCGTGACCCTGATGATTTAGTCACCTGTTTACTTCCCTACAATCTGGCTAGCCATTTCATCTGTTCTATTATTCGGAAATACTGGCAAAATCTAGCTCCTCACCCTATTTTCAATAAACACCTCTGTTTTGCATTTTGTCAGAGCCACAATTTATGAGATGTTAATTTCCTCAGAATACAGTATCACTCGTAATCCTGCACTTCCACACACTGGCCATAGCCCTTGTGGCCATTGTAAGGCTTGTAGTTTTTCTCTTACATTGCAGACATTCATAAATCCCTCTACTGGCACTTCTTTTGCTCTCCACTTCTCTTCTGATTCCTCTCCACAAGGCATTGTCTATGCAATTCTCTGCCTGTCCCCTCTGGTCTATGTAGGCAAAATTTCACGTTGTATACGTTCCTGCATACGGACCTCCCGAGACAATTTGCCATTGTCAGCTCATTGGTCAGAACTACAGCATTCCCTTGCACAACTCCATTTTTATGTTTTAGACATCGTTGCCCACCCTTCACATGGCGGGGATTTTTCCCATATTTTAACATAACACGAGCATAGGTGGATACATATTCTCAATACTGTTATCCCCCATGGTTTGAATGTTAATTTTGAATGGTCTATTTTTTCTAACAAATTTGTTTTAAAATTTTATAAATTTACCATTTCTCTATATACTGCTTTTTTAACATAGCTGCTTTGTCTTTTTTCAATAATTTTGTTCTATGCTGTTTCTATTTATGTATTATTTGCCATTTAATGTCATATTCAATGTTTTTACCATTCTCCATTGTCATTTTGTTTATATCTCTGTATATTTGATTTACTTTCTTTTTTCACATCTGTTTAATTGATTTTCATTACTGTAGCAGTTTTTTCGCCGCTTAAAAGTATTACCATATACACTCGTGGATAAATCAATCTTATGTATGTCAAGGGTATTTTTTGGGCCTCAAAAATCAAGCTTTCTCTGTCACCCGTGGATAAGTCGAGGGTAAAACTTAGGGGGCTGTCAGAATTATTTCCTCTCTCCCTCATGTCTGTCCCTGTCAGAATTCTTTCCTCTCTCCTTCATGTCTGTCCCTGTCAGAATTCTTTCCTCCCTCTCTCATGTCTGTCCCTGCTGTCAGAATCCTTTCCTCCCTCACGTCTGTCCCTGTCAGAATTCTTTCCTGTCTCCTTCATGTCTGTCCCCACTGGCAGAATCCTTCCTTCCCTCCCTCATGTCTGTCCCTGCTGTCAGAATCCTTCCCTACCTCATATCTGTCCCTGCTGTCAGAATCCTTCCCTCCCTCACGTCTGTCCCTGCTATCAGAATCCTTTCCCCCCTAATGTCTGTCCCTGTCAGAATCCTTTCCTCCCTCCTTCATGTCTGTCCCTGTTGTCAGAATCCTTCCCTCCCTCATATCTGTCCTCCCTGCTTGAATCCTTCCTTCCCTTCCCCATGTCTGCCCCTCCTGACCCTGGTTGTCCAGGAACAATCAGATTTTTTTTTCATCAAAATTTCATTTAAAAAAACCACCCACAATCCCGCCCCAACCCTTTAAACTTCATTAAATATAAAGCCCCCCACCCTCCTGACCCCAAGACTCGCCCAAAGTTCTTGGTGGTCCAGTGGGGGTCCATGGATGGTAGCCCCTGTCACATGGTAAGGGCAACGGGCCTCTGGCGCCATTTTGATTACTGGCAGCTGACGGCCCGGGAGTTGGAGATCGCTCCCGGGCCCCCTGCTGGACCACCAGGGTGAGTCTTGTGGGAGGGGCTTTATATTTAATGAAGGTGGTGCGGGTTTGTTTTTGTAACGAAATTTTGACAAAAAAAAACTGCACAACTACTGTATACTATGCATGTATAAGTCGAGCCAGCTTTTTTGGGCTTAGTTTCTGGCATAAATTTCTTGTTTTATACACAAGTATATACAGTAAGCCCAGTTTTACAATCCCATTTTACTTCTCCTGATTTCATAGTTTTTTGTCATCCCTTCGCATAATTTACTATTTTAAGTATTTTTTTAATATATATTTTGCCATTTCTGTTCAACACTCATCATTTTGGTGCACTTTTTGTGATATAAATCCCTACACCAGAAGTTCCACTTTGATGTGCCATTCTAACAGGGTCATTCATCAAAATGTGTTATGGCGATAACTTCTGCGATAATGTCGTAACATATGCGTTAACGCCATAACACACAAGATAGGTATGGTAACGTGTGGCACAAATGCAAATTTTTCAAAGGGGTGGGATTGGGGAGGGTTTTGGGCAGGATTAATGAAAATGAGGGGCATTATCGCACTGTGTGATAGCGTATTGCATGCTTTTAATGCCAGAAATAACTACACATTTTTTCCTGGCATTAAGTTGTGTGAAATGCTCGAAACGGCCGTAACACAATTTGCAAAAACATTGCAAACTGCATTTTGGGCTAGAGGAGAGGGAGAGGAGAGTGGAGTGGAGTAGAGAGAGCCTCTAGGGTGGCACACCTAGTAGCCATCTATTTATACTGCTGTAGTAGGGCAAGCTAGTAACTCGAGGTGAAGTTTTGGTGGTGATGTAGGGTTTTGGGGCCAGTTTTACATGCAGAGTGAGACGAACGAAAAGCACAGTAGACCTCAGTGAAGATTTTACATCATTTGGAGTGAGGGAAGTCACATAAAGATGAGATTTCTTCAATATTCTCTTGCCCCGGCTTGATAGAACCCTGGTAGAGAGTCCATCTTTGTGTGACTTTCCTCACTCCAAATGATGTCAAATTACAAATACACTATTGACATTCTTAAGTTTCAATAAATTACACACTTTATTATTGGACAAAAGAAAATTGGTTCTTACCTGATAATTTTCGTTCCTGTAGTACCACGGATCAGTCCAGACTCCTGGGTTTTGCCTCCCCTCCAGCAGATGGAGACAGAGAAATTTTGATGGACTCTGCCATAAATACTAGGATGCCATATACAGTCCGTCAGTATTGCTCTGTCACAAAGCAGAATGGTACTAAACCAAACTAACTATATACAGTAACCTAACAACTGAAAACTGGTTCACTAACCCCCAAGTGGGAACAGAACTCATGAGATACGGTAAACAAAAATCTGCCGATTAAAACTAAGAAAAGCTGAATGAGTGGACTCTCAATTACCTGCGCACTCCAATTGGGCGGGACTCTGGATTGATCCGTGGTACTACAGGAACGAAAATTATCAGGTAAGAACCAATTTTCTTTTCCCTATACGTACCCGGATCAGTCCAGACTCCTGGGATGTACCAGAGCTCTCTTACCTGAGCTGGGATCTGGAGAGGCCCACTCTCAGCACACCTGCTCCAAATCCTTCTGCACCTGGGTCCTGTACGTCCAGTCGGTAGTGCCTGGCGAAGGTATGTAACGACTTCCAGGTGGCCGCCCGGCAAATCTCCTGTGGCGAGATATGCTGACATTCCGCCCACGATGCCGCCTGAGCATGAGTAGAATGCGCCCATAGCCCTTGAGGCAGGGACTTGGCCTTCAACAAATAAGATGAATTGATCGCCTCTTTCAACCATCGGGCAATAGTAGTCTTTGAAGCTAAATTACTGCGTTTAGGACCACTCCAAAGGACAAAAAGATGATCCGACACCCGAAAACCATCGCTAACCTCAAGATAGCGCAACAATGCCCTACGGACATCCAGTTTCCGTAAGTCTCGCGTGAGAGGATCAGAACAGTCCACATCTACAAAGATAGGAAGCTCCACCGATTGATTCAAATGAAAGGATGAGACCACCTTTGGGAGAAAGGAAGGAAGCGTCCGTAAGGATATCCCCGAATCCGAAATCCGCAGGAATGGCTCTCTGCACGACAAAGCCTGAAGTTCAAAAATCCTCCGAGCTGAGGAGATGGCCACCAAGAACACCACTTTCAAAGTGAGATCCTTCAACATTGCTCTCTTTAATGGATCAAACGGTGCCCCACACAAGGCTGAAAGCACTAAATTTAGATTCCAAGATGGACAAGGGTGGTGCACTGGGGACGAAGATGCTTTGCTCCTAGAAGAAAACGAGACACATCCGGATGTGTTGCCAATGGGATTCCCTGAACGGCCCCCCACCCCGCGACTTGCATCCTCAAGAACTACACGAGAGCCCCTTCGCGAGACCATCTTGAAGAAACCCCAAAATCTCTGGCACAGATGCCCAAGTAGGGAGAATCCCCCTGTCTACATACTAAGTCTCAAAGACCTTCCAGACGCGCACATAAGACAGGGACGTGGATGTCTTACGCGATCTCAACAGCGTAGAGACCACCGCATCCGAATAACCTTTGCCCTTCAAACGTCGCCTCTCAAAAGCCATGCCGCTAGATAAAAGCAATTGACCTGGTCAAAACAAACAGGTCCTTGATGAAGGAGATCTGGGAGATTGGGGAACCTCAGAGGACCTTGTACCGCGAGACTGACCAGATCCGCAAACCAAGGGCGTCGCGGCCACTCGGGAGCCACCAGGATCACTTCGGACGGGTAAAGCTCTATTCTTCTGAGCACCCGTCCGATCAGGGGCCAAGGCGGGAGAACATACAGCAACAGATCTGTTGGCCAGGGAAGCGCCAGAGTGTCTACTCGCTCCGCCCCCCGGTTCTCTGCGGCGAGCAAAGGAGCGCAGAGCCTTGGAGTTCCGGAATGTTTCCATCAGATCCATGCAGGGTGTGCCCCATCTGTCACATATGGCTTGAAAGGCTCCCCCGGCCAGCTCCCACTCGCTGGGATCGAGGCGATTTTGACTGAGAAAGTCCGCGTTGGAACGTTGTCGACTCCCGTAATGTGGGATGCTGCAAGAATGACAAGGTATTGCTCCGCCCAGCTGATCAGGAGCCAAGCTTCCAACGCCACCGGCTGACTCTTGGTTCCACCCTGGCGACTGATGTAGGCCACCGTGATCACATTGTCGGAAAGGACCCGGACTGATTTCCCCTGGATAAGCGGAAGAAAGGCCTGCAACGCCAGATGAACTGCCCTGGTTTCCAAGCAATTGATGGACCACTGGGACTCCTCCTGGGCCCACTGTTCCTGAACAGACTGTCTCAGACAGACCGCTCCCCAGCTGGAGAGACTGGCATCCGTAGTCACGACCGTCCATTCCGGCACAACCAAGGGAACCCCACGGCTCAGGTTGTCCGAAAGGAGCCACCAGTCCAAAAGGAAAATTAGTTTCTTACCTGATAATTTTCGTTCCTGTAGTACCAAGGATCAGTCCAGGACACCTGGGTTGTGACTCCGCACCAGTAGATGGAGACAGACTAAAACTTGTGGGCGGAGCCATATATAAGCCCCTGTGCCAGTCACAGCCCCTCAGTCATACGTAATGTCAAAGTAGAAAAATCCAAAAGCCAACATAGCTAACCATAAAAACTTACTAAGTAAACGAAAATAACTCCAACACCCCTACAGGAAAACAGACTCCCCAACCGGAAGAGCGAACAAAACAAGGGGTCAGCGTATTAAAAAACAACAATGAGCGGACTCTCCGTTACTATAGCGTAACACTGCGGGCGGGATCCTGGACTGATCCTTGGTACTACAGGAACGAAAATTATCAGGTAAGAAACTAATTTTCCTTTCCCTGTACGTACCAGGATCAGTCCAGGACACCCGGGATGTACCAGAGCTAAGTTATCGAGGGTGGGAAGCAGAGAGTCCCGCTCGGAGTACCCTCTCTCCAAAACCCCCAGTATCAGTAGCCTGAACATCCAATCGGTAATGTTTAATGAAGGTATGCAACGATTTCCAGGTAGCCGCCCTGCAAATCTCTTGAGGCGACACCTGAGAAGATTCCGCCCAAGACGCATCATGAGATCTCGTCGAATGAGCTTGAAGACCCACCGGCGGAGATTTACCGCACAGAATGTACGCAGAACCAATGGCCTCCTTGAGCCAACGGGCGATCGTCGTGCGGGATGCCGCAGAACCTTTCTTCGGACCCGACGTCAACACAAACAGATGATCCGTCAATCGAAAAGAATTTGAGACCTCTAGATAGCGAAGAAGAGACCTCCGCACATCTAGTTTTCTCAAGTCCCTCAACTTCGGGTCGGAAGATTCCCCAACCGCGAAAGCGGGAAGTTCAATCGATTGATTCAAATGAAAAGGCGATACGACCTTAGGCAGGAAAGAGGGAACGGTCCGCAAGGAAACCCCTGAATCAGAAATGCGCAAGAAGGGCTCTCTACAGGACAGAGCCTGCAACTCGGAAACCCGACGAGCGGACGCAATCGCTACCAGGAATACAGTCTTCAACGTGAGATCTTTGAACGTAGAACGCTTCAAAGGCTCAAACGGAGCTGAGCATAGGGCCGAGAGCACCCAGTTGAGGTTCCAAGATGGACAAGGGAGCCGTAAAGGAGGATGGAGGTGCTTCACTCCCCTAAGAAAACGGGAGATATCCGAGTGGAGAGCCAGGGAGACTCCCCGGATTTTACCACGCAAACAACCAAGCGCCGCGACTTGGACCCGAAGGGAACTGCACGCTAAACCTTTGGCCAGCCCAGCCTGGAGAAAAGCCAAAATATCAGGAATAGAAGCGGAAGTGGGATCCAGACCCCGCTCTACGCACCAATCTTCAAAAACTACCCAGACTCTAACGTAAGCCAGAGACGTAGACTGTTTCCTGGATCTTAGCAACGTGGCAACTACCGCATCAGAGTAACCTTTGCGCTTCAATCGATTCCTCTCAAAAGCCATGCCGCAAGACAGAAGTGATCCGCATCCTCTAAACAGACGGGGCCCTGACGAAGGAGCCCCGGAAACCCCTGTAGACGAAGGGGCGCCGTCACTGACAACTGGATCAGGTCCGCAAACCACGGACGGCGCGGCCACTCCGGCGCCACGAGGATCACGTTGAACGGATGCAATTCTATGCGCCACAGGATTTTGCCGATCATGGGCCACGGTGGGAACACATACAGTAGCACCTCCGCTGGCCAGGGAAGAGCCAACGCGTCGACCCCTTCTGCTCCCCTTTCTCGGCGTCGACTGTAAAATCTCGGAGCCTTTGAGTTGTTCCACGTGGCCATTAGGTCCATGTGGGGCGTTCCCCAAGTCCTGCAAATGAGAAGAAACGCTTCGTCCGCCAGCTCCCACTCTCCAGGATCCAGGTGGTGTCGACTGAGGAAGTCTGCCTGGACATTGTCGACTCCTGCTATGTGAGACGCAGCAAGATCGCTGAGATGTCGCTCTGCCCAGGCCATCAAGGAACGCGCTTCCTCCGCTACTTGAGGGCTTTTCGTTCCGCCCTCGCGATTGATGTAAGCCACGGTGGTAGCATTGTCCGACAATACCCGGATCGCCTTTCCTCGTACGAGGGGTAGAAAAGCTTGCAAGGCCAGACGGACCGCCCTGGACTCCAGGCGGTTGATGGACCACCGGGTCTGATCTTCTGACCACACAACCTGAACCGATTTCCCTTGGCAAACTGCACCCCAACCGGAAAGACTGGCATCCGTGGTCACCACCGTCCAGTTGGGTAGAAGAAGAGACACTCCACAAGAGAGATGTTTGGAATCCAGCCACCAGCTCAGGCTGGAGCGTGCCTGACTCTCGAGAAGCAGAGGAAGGTAAAATTCCTCTGAAACCAGTTTCCAGCGGGAAAGCAATGAATACTGCAGCGGCCGCAGATGAGGAAACGCCCAAGGGACTAACGCCAGCGTGGAAGCCATGGATCCGAGAACCTTCAGGTAATCGCAGACTCGTGGACGGTGCTGAGACAAAAGACGTCGTACTTGAGACTGTAGTTTGCAGATCCGTTCCTGAGAGAGAATCACTCTGCCCCGTTTCGTATTGAAAACGGCTCCAAGATACTCCAAGGACTGAGTGGGCTCTAGATGACTCTTGTTGTAGTTGACCACCCAGCCCAGGGACTGCAAGAATTATAGCACCCTGGCTACCGCCTGCCGACACAACTTCTCTGACTTCGCTCGAATCAGCCAATCGTCGAGGTAAGGGTGAACCAGGAGGCCTTCGCGACGCAACTGCGCCGCCGCCACCACCATCACTTTCGTGAATGTCCGAGGAGCTGTCGCCAGGCCGAACGGCAGAGCCCGGAACTGGAAGTGTCTTCCCAGAATGCAAAAACGCAGGAACCGCTGGAACGCTGGTTGGATGCCCACATGAAGGTATGCTTCCGTGAGATCTAGTGACGCCAGGAATTCGCCTGGCCTCACTGACGCGATCACCGAACGAATGGTCTTCATCTTGAAGTGAGGAACCCGAAGGCATCTGTTGACTCCTTTCAGATCCACTATGGGTCGGAAAGTGCCGTCTTTCTTGGGGACTATGAAGTAAATGGAATAACGGCCCTTGCCGTGCTGATCGGTCGGAACCGGAGAGATGGCCCCCAAGCTTTCTAGTCTTCGAATGGTGTCTAGCACCGCCGCCTTCTTCTTGGGATCTTTGCAGGGTGAGACCAGGAACTTGTCCGCTGGGATGTGAGCAAAATCTAACTCGTAGCCGTGTCTTATCACGTTGAGGACCCACTGATCCGACGTAATGCTGGCCCATTCCTCGAAGAACAAGGATAGACGCGCCCCCACGTTTGGGACAACGTGCAGAGGACGCAACGAGGGATGGGCCGGTCGAACTTCATTGCGAAGGCTTGGACCCCGTACCCGACGGGGTCCCTCCTTGCCTGCCAAAGCGTTTGCCTCGAAAGGACTGCTGCCAGTGAGTGTTTCGAGAAGAGGACGGTCTATAAGAGGGCCCGGTGGATCTTTGCGGCCTGGGCTTTCGGGGTCCCCGGAAACGAGCTCTGCTGGAAAACGAAGAGCGCGCCCGGGCCCTATCTTCTGGCAGCTTAAACGCTCGGTTCTCACCTAGTGAAATCATCAAGTCATCTAACTCCTTTCCGAACAGCAATTTCCCTTTGAAGGGTAATGCTCCGAGGTGAGCCTTGGACGAACCATCCGCTGCTCAGTTGCGTAGCCAAAGGAGACAGCGTGCCGACACCGCTGCTACCATGGACCTAGCTGAAGTGCGTAAAAGATCATGGAGCGCATCAGCCCCATATGCAATAGCCGCTTCCAATCTGTCTGCTTGGGAAGCCTCCTCCGAAGAGAGACCCGCATTAGCCTGTAGAACCTGGGCCCAGCGCAGACTAGCACGCATAGCAAAGTTCGTGCAAATGGCGGCTCGCACTCCTAGGGCAGAAACCTCAAAAATCTTTTTGAGTTGAACCTCCAACTTTCGGTCTTGAATATCCCGGAGGGCTGTTGCTCCCGTGACCAGGATGGTAGACCTCTTCGTGACGGCGGACACCGCCGAATCCACCTTCGGGAGTCTGAGGAGCTCCAGCGTCTCTTCCGGTAAAGGGTAGAGCTTATCCATGGCCTTACTGACTTTCAAACCCAGCTCCGGAGTATCCCATTCTTTGAAGAGGATATCAGTGGATGAGAAATGAAAAGGAAAAGCGACCGCCGGCCCTGTGAGGCCGAGCAGAACAGGATCCATATTTGCCTCCTGGCGGACAACCACCGGGGGAGCCTCAATCCCCAGCTCCTGGAGAATGGCTGGGATGAGAGGTGACAGTTCCTCCCTACGGAATAGCCGCACCACCTTGGGGTCATCCCCGTCTAAGGCCTGTGCACCTTTCCCTGCACTGGGCTGTGCCGTTTCATCCGGTGCAGCCGTCCCGGCCCCCATCAGGGGCTCTTCAGAGTCCTCAGTATCCGTTCCGGGAGAAACCTCGGAATCCGATTCCTGCGGCAGCCCCCGGGGAAGCCGCTTCCCCCGGGAAGAGCTCTGGGCGATCTCCGCACCCTTCCTGGCCTTCCCTTTTCGTGGTGGGGGTTTGCGGACAGCCGTACGCGAGACATCCCCCCGTACGCGCTTGCTGCGCTTATACCTGAGAACTTTGCGCAGCAATAGCGCAAAATCCTCAGAAAATTCTCCTGAATCTTCTGAATCAGAACCGGAATCCCCCCGGGAACGAATCCCTTCCGAGGGGACTTCCCCCGCCTTGTCACGCTGCGGGGAAAGCGCTGGGGGCAAAGACGAAGCCCCCACTGTTTCCCTAGAAATTTCCCGGCCTGTGGCCAAAATGGCCGCCACTCCCGCGCTAAGCGGGAACAGCTCCTGAGGAGAAACAGAGGCGCCCCCAGCTCGCGGCGGCGAACGCGTGACCCGGGACCTAGCCCCCCGAGGAGCTGCCGAGGAACCCTCATCACCCAGGACACAAGCCGAACAAAGGCTGTCCCGGGACAAACGCGCGCGTGCCGAGCCGCAGGCCCTGCACTGCGAACCCCGAGGCATGCCGGCGAACGCGGGAAAAACGAGGCGCGCTGAGGAAAAAATTACCACAGAGGAAAAAATTCAAAATTGAAAAACAATTAAAAACGGCGCAATTCGGCGACTTCCCCCCTGCTAGCGACGCCCCCCCACCGACCAAAACGGAGCGGCAACGCCAGGCAACGGAGAGCCGCGAGAAATAAAAGTAAAACTTTTTTTTTTTTTTACAAAAAAACGCGCTGTCCCTGGTTCTGAAAGCCCTATTTCCTGCAGGGGTGAGTGAACCAGGCTCCCTGGTGTCACCCCTGACGCTGCCACTAGCTCAGCCGGGTCCTCAACCCTGGCAGCGGCCTCGACCGGGGGAGGGTAGTCCCCTCAGGACCTCTCAACTCCCCTGGGAGGCAGGGCAACCGGGAAAGAATTAAAAAGAAAACCCAATTTAGCTCAGAACAATCAGACCTAACAAAAACTAACTCAAAAATCAAACCTGACAAACCACCAGAATCAGGTCAGGAAGGGCTGTGACTGGACCTGCACCATCTACTGGAGACAGAGTAAGACTGAGGGGCTGTGACTGGCACAGGGGCTTATATATGGCTCCGCCCACAAGTTTTAGTCTGTCTCCATCTACTGGTGCGGAGTCACAACCCAGGTGTCCTAGACTGATCCTGGTACGTACAGGGAACTGACCCGTGCCATGCCTGGTAAAGGTAACTGCAGGTGGAATTGCTCAGAACCCGGACTCCAACGAGATAGCAAAGCGGATTGCAAGGGCCGCATGTGGGTGAAGGCCCAAGGAACAAGCTCCAGGGTCGAGGCCATAGACCCCAGAACCTGTAAATAATCCCAGGCCGTCAGCGGACGCTTGGACAAAAAGGCTCTCACCTGTCCTTGCAATTTGGTAATATGTTCTGACGTGAGAAAAACTCTGCCTAGCCAAGTGTCGAACAAAGCCCCCAAAAACTCCAGGGTAGGAACCAGGTGGCTCTTGGATAGATTGACAACCCATCCAAGTGTACACAGGAGCTGAAGTACCCTGGTGATTGCTGCCTGGCAAAGGACTTCCGACTTTGCCCGATTCAGCCAATCCTCCAGATATGGATGCACCAAAAATCCTTCCCTGCGCAGTTGAGCAGCCACCATACCATGATCTTGGTAAATGTTCTGGGAGCAGTGGTCAGACCGAAAGGCAGGGCCTGAAACTGGTAATGTTTTCCCAGTACGGAGAACCGGAGAAACTGCTGGTGATCGGCCCCGATCCCGATGTGCAGATACGCCTGTCAGATACAGGGATGCTAAAAATTCTCCCTGCCGTACGGAAGCAATGACTGACCGCAATGTTTCCATGCGAAACCGGGGAATTCGGAGACACCGGTTGACCTGTTTGAGATCGAGAATGGGTCGAAAAGTTCCCTCCTTTTTGGGAACCACAAAGTAAATGGAGTAGTGACCCCGCTGAAGCTCCGCCGGAGGAACAGGAATAATTGCCCCGAGATCTAGAAGGCGCTGAAAAGTCTCTCTGACCATCTGGTGCTTGGTGGTGTACCCACAAGGGAGAAACAAAAAATTGCTGGAGGGGCCGCCGTGCAAAATCTAAAGCGAAACCGTGTCTTATCACTGAGAGAACCCACTGGTCTGACGTGACGCTGACCCACTCCTCGTAATACAGAGACAGCCTGCCTCCGACCACTGGCACCGAGGAGCAGGCCGGCCACCATCATTGGGAAGGTTTGCCCCCCCGGAGCAGTCTGGGTAGCACCGGGTCTACCAAAACTGCACCCTCGAAAGGACTGGGACCACGACAGTTGTCGATTAGAGTTTTGCCGAAACGAGGAAACAGGCGGTCGGGTCGACCAAGGCCTTCGACCCCCGCGAAACCGAGACCTAGATCCAAACGATCCTCTAGACCGCGGCCTGTCCTCAGGCAAACTGTGTACCTTATTCTCCCCGAGAGACTGAATCATGACCCCCAGCTCCTTGCCAAAGAGCAGCTTGCCCTTAAAAGGCAGAGAACCCAACTGGGACTTGGAAAAAACGTCTGCTGACCAGTTTCGCAACCACAGCAAACGACGAGCCGACACAGTAGAAACCATGGACCTGGCTGAAGTGCGGAGTAAGTCATGGAAAGCATCAGCACTACAGGCAATAACAGCCTCCAGACGCCCCGCCTATAGGGCCTCTTCCTCCGACAATGCCTCGTTTGCCAGTAACTGCTGAACCCAGCGAATCCCAGCTCGCAAGGCAAAGTTGTTACACACCGCAGCTGTGCTGAGACTTCAAAAATTTTCTTGAGCTGAATTTCCAGCTTTCTATCCTGCAAGTCCTTAAGGGCCGTTGCTCCAGTAACCGGAATGGTGGTCCTTTTTGTGACCGCCGAATCCACTTTAGGAAGTCTGAGAAGTTCCAAGGCCTCTTCCAGCAGAGGATACAACTTATCCATAGCTTTGGCTACCTTAAGCCCTAAATCCGGAGTATCCCACTCCCAAAAGAATAAATCCGAAGCTGAAAAGGAAACGAGGAAGGTGGCCCCCACAAGCCCAACACAACAGGATCCATAGCCCCCAGCCGAGACTCTGCTTGGGGGGGTCTCAATTGCCAGTTCTTGCAATATGACAGGGATGAGAGGTCCCAACTCATCCCAGCGAAAAAGCCTGACAATTTTAGGATCGTCGCCATCCAGAACGTGGGCACCGTGGAGACCCTCTCGTGCAGGATCCGTCTCCCCTTCAACCCCCCTTTGGGGTGGGGAATTTAACTGTGGATCCTCCTGATCCTCTGACTCCGAGGATGTAGACGAGACCTCCTGAGGGGCCTCGAACCGCCGAGGTCTCTGCCCCTGTGGGCGCCCCGACCCCTCTGCGGGCCTGGCCTGCTTAGGGGGGTCTGGGGACAGGGTCCACCAATCCTGTGGACTCTCAAGCCCTCTTTTTGCCTGACCGCTGAGCTTTAAAATCTTTGTGCATCAGGAGCACAAAGTCAGAATTAAAAGATGAATCCGAAGAAGAATCCCCAGTATCCACTGCCGGGACCCCCCCCCCCCCCTGCAACATGTGGATCAAACACTCCAGAATTGCCCCCTCGGGGGCTAACTTTGGGGGGGACAATTGCAGCAGGAGATTCCCTTCCCCCACCGCTGCCGACGCTGCCGCACTCGCCGACGCGAGCAAATCCAAAATGGCGCCCATTCCCGCGCTCAGTGGGAACGAACCAAAATCCGGCGCCGTCAGGGATCCAAACGCTCCGGAGACAGTCTGGACCCGCATGACGACCCTCGGGAGGGTCGCGGAGGCTCGCTCTCCTCCAGAGAGGCAAAAGGAACAGAGGCTGTCGGCAGAAATCCGGGCGCGCGTGGCGCCGCGCGCCTTACACAGCCTTGCGCGGCATGACTGGAAAAAGTAAGCCCCAAACTTTCCTTCAGCACCTCCCCCCAAAAAACGGCTCGGCTCAAGGAAACCCGAGGGGAACAGAGGGAAAGGAGAGCCCACAACGAGACAACCAGCCAAAAAGAAGAATTTATTATTTTTTTTACTTGCTGCAGCACCTCCGGGTCCAGATCCTACTTGGGGGAGTGAGCCGGGCTCCCCGGTATCACCCCCAGTACAGTGAGTGAGCCGGGCTCCCCGGTATCACCCCCAGTATAGTGAGTGGCTGGAAATAGTGTTCTCAACCCTGAACATCAGCGGCCTCTAAAACCAGAGGGGATGGTCCCCTCAGGACCTACCAACTCTCTGGGAGGCGGAAGACTGTCTCCTGTCCTGATCTTGTATATTATACTTTTTTTTTTTTACTGGAAAGAAATATTCAAACAAATAAAACATTCAAACAAATAAAACTACTTATACTAGCACTAAACTAATGCCAACCCTGAATCACTCCACAGGTTTTGCATCCGCCATCTGCTGGAGACAGAGTAATACTGACGGACTGTAGGTGGCATTCTGGTATTTATGGCAGAGTCCATCAAAATTTCTCTGTCTTCATCTGCTGGAGGGGAGGCAAAACCCAGGAGTCTGGACTGCTCCGGGTACGTACAGGGAATATATAATTGACTATAAATGTTTGACCATCCTCCTTTCCTATGTTTGGTCCTCCACCTCCTGTGTGTTTTGTATGCTTTTTTGGTTATTCAAATTTTGCCCAATATCAATTGTCACAAAAATAATCACCTGAAAACTTCAGATATTTGCTGAGAAACCTGCAAAAAATAGACTGTGTGGAGTTATAGTCTACTTAGATACTCCTTAGCCACTGTCAATTCCACCCATCATGCTACTTCATTGGATGGATTCACCCACATCTCTTAGAAGCCTCATGCATAAACAGCCACTGTTAAAATTCTATTTCAATCATTTCAAAGAGTTGTTTTGGGCATACTCTTTACTTGATTTTCCCATTATCTTTCTCTTGGCCTAATGTCCCATTTCTCTCGTATATAACATTCTTATTTTCACATTCTTCCTGATATTTTAAAGAATCCCTCTAATCAGGTGTTTTCCCACTTCTGGCCATTTCTCACTTACTTTTTTTTTTTAGGAGTGCCAGAACTTTTAGAAATATCTAAAATAAAGCTTTACACCCAGAGGTAATTTTCAAAAGGATTTACACATGTAAAAATGGGTTTTACGTGTGTAAATGCACTTTATCCATGTAAGTGGGCTTTTGAAAATTGCTATAATATATGCCATTAAATTGTCCATAGGTTATACACGGGAAATGCATTTTACATGCACAAATGGCTTTGAAAATTGCTACGATAGTATGTTACATTTACTCATGTAACTCCTTTAAAATTATCTAAGTAAGGGGACTTTCAAATTCTGTGCAGAAGTGTAAAGTCTGTGGGTATATTTTACTCGAAGACCATCAATTTTCAAAGGGAAACTTTCAAAACTGAGTTGGAAAAAGTGTGCTCACAAATCTGCATCTATTTGTGCAGGAACATTTTTCCAGCAAAATTACATGTATGCTCATGCATAAATGCTAACCCCTAGTTGCATTCTTTTAGACAGGCAATTTTCAAAGACCCTTTTATGCATGTAAAACACTGTAACCTGCAAAAATGCCTTTGAAATTTACTCGCTGTATGTCCAGCTACAATATCACCTTGCTTTCCTGGTTTCTCTCTGCAATATCACACTATTGTTCCAGTTCTTCTCCCCAATATTTCTTGCAGCCCATTTCTTTAGTTTAATCTCTGCCCCAAAGTCATAAAGCTCTCACCCACTTTTTTATCCCAATATCTCTATCTTGTTTCACTTCTGCAGTCTCTCTTTTCCCTCTTTGGTCTCAGATATTCATTGAATTTATCCTCCTCAGTCTCTCCTGACTACTTTAATTTAAAGCTTTAGTTATTTCCCTTGTTAATTTTCATTCTCTTTAACATATTTCTCCTGATGCTTCTTGAATTTCGCATCCCTAATTTCAACCAGTCAATCTTGCTCCCCACCCCCCCCCCAACGTATTTATTCAGTCTCTCACTCTCTCCATACTGGGGATAATTGTGTAACTGCCTGCATAGATTTAGTTTATTATGTGCATACTTCTCCCCAGTTTACAAAGGGAAAGTAAATGCATATTTTCCCATTGAAAACTATCCAACTAAAATTACCCCCACAAATTTACACTTATTAATGTGTGCATAGTTGGGGGGGGGGAAGTTTAAAGAAAAATATGCGCATACTTTTGAAAATGCAAAAGAATATAAATAAGTGCAAACCCCTTCCCAGCTCTACTCCCTTGAATACCTCTGCTCACTGCAGATAAAAGTGCACTCATATCTGGTGGGCAATTTTGTAAAAGTCTTTTTCTGTGGTTTTTAAATTTCACTCAGAGGGCGGATGCAAAACAGTCTGCTCAACTGAGCTCACACTTTAACCAGTGGTTGGACACATGTTTTGGATGCACATCCACAATCCCTTTATGTTATAAGGGGATTAAGCGCATCCAAAACATACATCCAACCCCCCGCGAAACTAATAGCGCTCATCCCATGTAAATGCATGTTGATCAGGCTATTCGCTATTCACCCCAGATCCAAAAAAAAAAAAAGTGTGCTCCTGACCTGCACATTTTTACAATCAGAAGGGCAGGCATTAATTTTTGAGCAGCCCAAAAAAGTGTACAGAAAAGCAGAAAATACTGTTTTTTCTGTACATCCTCTGACTTAATATCATAGCAATATTGAATCAGAGGAACCAAAAGGTTGCTGATAGTCAGGTTAGGAAAAGGGACGCTCAACTAACGAGCGTCCATTTTCCTAATCTGTGGCTGTGCACAGGTTAGGAAAACGGACAGTCATAAAATTGAGCGTCCATTTTCTTAACCCACTGACAGCCACCTCTCCTGGGCACCTGCTGCCAAGGAGGTGCTAGAAACACACATTTGTCCCTAGTGCCTCCTTGGCAGCGCAACCCCTCCTTTAAATATTCGATCTTGGGCCAGGGAGTTGTGCTGGGGTCACATTAGGAAAGCGGGTGCTCAACACAGCGCCTATTTTCTGCACTGATTTATTGCATCGGCCCCAAAGAGTTTATTGCTTTTGGTCTCCATTCTCTTTCATTACTGTCGAGTCTAATGCTAAAATCTCACACACTCACTCACCCACCTTCTTGCTCATTTTTTTTTTTTTTTTAAGAAAAATGGCTCTTAAACACGTAGGCGCTTCTCTCTGAAAGCATGTAATCATGCAAGCTTCTTCCTAGCTATGGCATGAGTCCCAGAGTGTGGTAATCAATGGGCAGCATGTAGGGCATTGATAGCTAGGTCCTGCTTTATTCGGCACACAACACCTCCTCATTTTTCCCTTCCTGTGCTTATTGCTTTGCATTTTTCCAGCCTCTGTCATCTGAAGGCTGAGTAAGTCAGGAAGCATGTACACTGAGCACTCAGTGTGACTCATTCTTATTGGTGGGAGCAACAACAGTGGAGGAGCTCTGACAGCCTCATGAAGCAGCCAAGATAACTATCCAAGCTGGCTGCCTGCATTGAGAGGTCTGCTTTGTTCTCCGTTTACTTTCACTTCTATATAAAAGGGAACTGACCCACTGGGATCATGTGTGCCTCCACTCCCTCTCCCCTTCTTTTAAAATTTGTGAAGGTGGTGGGGCTTTCAGTGCTTCCTTTGCTCGTTTTTTGACCATATGAGTTTTCTCAATGTCTGCACTACCTGCTTCATTGAGGTTAGTGTACCACACAGCATTTTTGTTAATGTAGATGTGCTTTGAGCTTGAAAAAGTTGGGAAATACTGCCTTAGCATAATATGTAAACATGAAGCAGAGAACATGCAAGAGAGGAGTTAGAAAAAACACTTTCTTCTCTGTGGTTTGGGAAAGGTCACAGTCCCTTTAAAGGAAGAGGTCATTTTCACTTCAAGTCTGCACAGTGGGTCACTATTCCATTCAGCATTCTAAGCCTAGAAGGAAACCTCTGTCCTTACACTTCCTTTATTATTAAAGCTTCATCCATCAACATCTGCTACTGCTATAAATGCTGCTAAGCAAATCAGGTGACTAGATACACTGCAGCAAAGTAGATGCTACAAAAACAGTTATTTTATTCATTTTTTTCTTTAGTGTATTTAGCTCTTATGCTTGCTATTCGATTCTGAATATAGCAAATGTTGCTTACCTGTAACAGGTATTCTCACAGGACAGCAGGATGTTAGTCCTCACATATGGGTGACATCATCAGGATGGAGCCCAATCACGGAAAACTTCTGTCAAAGTTTCCAGAACTTTGACTGGCCCCTACTGGGCATGCCCAGCATGGCACTAACCCTGCAGCCAGCAGGGGTCCCCCTTCAGTCTTATTTGATAGCTACAGGTAGTGCCGAAAAAATAAAACAACAAAACGTTACGAACCCAACACCGCGGGGCAGCGGGTGGGTTTTGTGAGGACTAACATCCTGCTGTCCTGTGAGAACACTTGTTACAGGTAAGCAATATTTGCTTTCTCACAGGACAAGCAGGATGGTAGTACTCACATATGGGTGAGTACCGAGCTAAGGATGTCCGAACATGCACCAAATGTCCCCAACGGCATGCAACAGGCACAACAACTGGGGTGGAATTTGGTAGAGGGCATCCTGAACCCCACCCGGGCAGGCGGAAGGGTGTTGGTACGTCACGTTGGAAATAGGTTACGCAGGACAGATTGGCCGAAGATGGAATCTTGTCTTCCGGCTTTGTCTAGGCAATAGTGGGCTGCGAAAGTGTGGAGAGAACTCCAGGTGGCAGCCCTACAAATGTCAGGAAGCGGCACCGATCGTAGGTGTGCTACTGAAGTCGCCATGGCCCTCACAGAGTATGCTTTAACACGGTCTTGGAAAGGAATGCCTGCTTGCTGATAGCAAAAGATATGCAGTCCGCCAACCAGGAGGAGAGAGTCTGCTTACCTACAGGTTGCCCTAGTTTGTTGGAAAGAGACGACTAACTGAGTGCTCTTCCTGTGGGCAACTGTACGGTCTAGGTAGAACGCTAGAGCCCGTTTACAGTCAAGGGTATGCAGAGCCTGTTCCCCTGGGTTGGAGTGGGGCCTAGGAAAGAAGATAGGTAGTATGATGGATTGATTAATGTGAAACTCCGAAACTACCTTAGGCAAAAACTTAGGGTGAGTGCGGAGTACCGTCTGGTCCTGCAGGAGTTTAGTGTAAGGCGGATAGGTAACTAGGGCCTGTAACTCACTAACCCTGCGAGCTGAAGTGATAGCTAAAAGGAAAATCACTTTCCATGTGAGATATTTTAGGTCACAGGAGTGAAGAGGTTCGAAGGGTGGTTTCATGAGCCGCCCGAGAACCAGATTAAGGTCCCAAGAAGGGGCCGGAGAACGTAAAGGTGGCTTGATATGGAGTAAGCCTTTAAGAAAACGAGTTACGAGGGGTTGTACTGATATAGGGACATACCCGACACCTTTATGGAAGGCGGCTACCGCACTGACATGCATTCTGATGGAAGAGGTCTTTAGACCTGATTCCGATAAATGCCAGAGATAGTCCAAAAACCTTGTGATTGGACAGGAAAAAGGATCATGGGATTGCGAAGAACACCATGATGTATACCTTTTCCATTTATAGGAATAAGACTTTCTTGTGGAAGGCTTCTGTGAAGCAATCAGGACAAGAGAAACCAAATCTGAAAGGTTAAGTGGTTGAAGTATTAACCTTTCAACATCCATGCCATCAGGGACAAGGCCTGAAGATTGGGATAGCATAGACAGCCGTCGTTCTGAGTGATCAGAAGCGGGTGCGTTCCCAAGGAAATGTGCCTACGGATGGAGAGATCCTGGAGTATGGGAAACTACACTTGGCGTGGCCAGTGAGGTGCTATCAGGATCATGGTTCCCTTGTCCTGACGGAGCTTCATGAGAGTCTTCGAGAGAAGAGGAAGTGGAGGGAATGCATAAAGCAGACCGGTTGCCCACGAGAGGGAGAATGCATCTCTGGGCTGAGAGCGCTCGCTCCGAATGAGGGAGCAGTAATTGTCCACTCTGTGCTTCTGAGGGGACGCAAAGAGGTATATTTGGGGAAAACCCATTGTTGGAAAAGAGAGGTCACTACCGAGGGGTTGAGCGACCACTCGTGTGATTGGAAGACACGACTCAGTTTGTCTGCCAAGACATTGTGTACTCCCGGCAAGTAGGTCTCCCTGAGGTACATCGAGTGGGAGAGCGCTTCTGCCCAAATCTGTGCTGCTTCCTGACACAGAAGGAAGGAGCCTGTGCCTCCCTGCTTGTTGATGTACCACATGGCCACCTGGTTGTCCGTCTGAATCAGGATAACATGATTTGATAGAGAATCCTGAAAAGCTCTGAGAGCATATCGCATCGCTCGAAGCTCCAGGAAATTTATCTGGTGTTTGGCTTCCTCTGGAGACCAAAATCCTTGTGACTGCAGATAGTTCACATGAGCTCCCCAGCCGAGGTTGGAAGCATCGGTGGTGAGAATGAGTTGAGGATCTGGCAGATGAAAAGGCAGTCCCTGGAGGAGATGGTTCTGATCTTTCCACCAGGTGAGAGACAGACGGAGTGCGTCGGTGATGTGAACAATGGTTGACAGAGGCTGAGTCGCTTGAATCCATTGTGACCTCAGAGTCCAATGCGTGACTCTCATGGCCAGGCGGGCCATTGGTGTGAGATGGACTGAGGACGCCATGTGTCCAAGAAGGACAAGGAATTGTTGAGCTGTTGCTGTGTGCTGAGACTGCAACTGGTGAGCGAGAGAAACGAGGGTTTGCACTCATTGATGAGGTAGAAAGGCTTTTCCCTGTAAGTGTCCAAGTCTGCCCCAATGAACGACAAGGTTTGAGATGGGACTAAATAGGATTTCTCGTAATTGACGAGAAATCCTAGAGAAATTAGAGTGTGTAGGGTCAAATCCAGGGACGATCGAGCGGCTTGCTGGGTTGGGACCCTGATTAACCAGTCGTCTACATAGGGGTAGACGTGAACACCTTCTTTCCTGAGAAAGGCTGTGACAACTACGAGATATTTGGTAAAGACTCGTGGTGCCGATGCTAGGCCGAATGGAAGCACTCGGTATTGATAGTGCTTTGGGCCTACTAAAAAGCTGAAGCTATCGCAATGTGGGTGTACGTGTCCTGGAGGTCCAGAGAGCAGAGCCAGTCTCCTCTTTGTAGAAGAGGTAGAAGCGAGCCCAAGGTTACCATCTTGAACTTTTCCCACTGGAGGTACTTGTTGAGGGCACGTAGAATTGGACGAAGCCCCCCGGATTTTTTGGGGATCAAAAAGTACAGGGAATAGAACCCTAGGCCTTGTTGTGAAAGAGGGACGGGTACTATTGCTCTTAACTGGAGAAGAAGGGAAACCTCCTGCTCCAGAGGGAGAGAGTGGTCGTTTACTCTCCACGCTTGTAGAGGTGGTGAATCCGGTGGAAGAGCAAGAAAGTTCAGATGGTAACCCTGAGCAATGATTGCTAGCACACATTGGTCGGTTGTGATTGATTGCCACATGCTGTAAAAATGGCACAATCGACCTCCCACTGGTATGGCTGGCAGAGGGATCAGGCTGCTGCTCTCCAAGGGAACGTCAAAAACCTGAAGCAGGCCCCAGCTGGGGAGCTGCTTGTGGCTTTTTTTTCTGGGGCTGGCGGAGCTGAGATTTCAGATAAGGCCTTGTAACTCGGGACCTTGTTGGTGGAGGATAGTACTTCCTTGGTCGGAAGAATGACTTCTTAGAGTCCTTCTTGAAGGGCTGTCTAGAAGGGAAGTCAGAAGGTATCGATGAGAGCTGTTTAAGGGTCTCATGGTGGTCCTTTAATTCAGCCACTATTTGCTGAATCTGTTCACTGAACAGATTATCTCCTATACAGGACAGGTCAGAGAGCCTGTCTTGTACTTCTGGGCGAAGGTCAGAAGACTTGAGCCAGGCCCAGCGTCTTGCCGAAATGGCAGCTGCAGACACTCTAGTGGAGGTGTCGAAGATATCATAAGCTGTTCATATCTCATGCTTTCCTGCTTCAAACCCCTTGTGAACAAGAATTTGAAGATGTTCTTGTAATTGGTCAGGCAGAGTTTCAGAGAAGTCCTGTATTTACTTGAAAATGACCCTGTTGTATTGGGTCATATACAGCTGGTAAGAAGCAATCCTGGAGATAAGCATGGCCCCTTGGAACACTCGACAACCAACATTGTCGAGGAACTTGTGTTCTTTGACAGGAGGGGTAGAAGAGTGTGGTTTTGTCCTTTTTGCTTTCTTTTGAGCTGATTCCACCACGACTGAGTGGTGGTCAAGCTGAGATTTTTGAAAGCCAGGAGCTGACTGTACCAGATAAGTAGTGTCAGCCTTTCTGTGTACTGGGGCAATGGATCCAGGATTTTCCCAGTTCTTTTTGAGGAGGTCAAGAAGAACTTGATGAATGGGAATAGAAGTGATCACCTTAGGGGCATCCAGGAATTGGAGAAGCTCCATCATCTGGTGCCTATCATCTTGCTCCATCTGAAGCTGGAAAGGGACCTATTCTGACATTTCCTTAACAAAATTAATAAAAGAGAGGTCCTCTGGAGGAGAACGCTTTCTACTTTCAGTAGGAGAGGGAGGTGAAGGTAAGTCATTGGTGTCTGAGGAAGTATCATCACCCCAGGTGTCATAAGGATCAGTAGGCTGACCTGTAGGATGAGAAGGGGTTTGGATACCCGAAGGCCCCGGCTGAGGCTCTGAGAAAATCAAAGGAATCGCCGGGGGCACTGTGGATGGCCTGCAAGGCATCGGTGCCAGTATCTAAGTCATCGATGGCGCCGATGTGTGTATCGCTCCCGATGAATGAATCGGTGGCGAGGGACGACATGGAATCGATGGCTGAGGCAGAACTCCCGAAGGAGGGATGCGAAACGGTGTTTCTACTCCCGATGAGGCTGTCATCGGGGAGCGCACCAGAGCCATCGGAGACCCGGGAATCACTGGTAGAAGGGCAGTCATGAGCGCCTACATCCGGGATAGCAGCGGTGCCAGCGCTGCTGGAATCGGGTCGGTGACCGGTTCCACTCTCTGTACCGATGTCGGTGCCGGAGGGACCTGGAGCTGTTGCATCGCCTTGTCGATGGCCTCCTGGACCAGCCGGTCCAGTTCTTCCCGGAGACCTGGGGCAATCAGCTCCGGCTCCGTGACGGAAGAGGGAGGCTGAGGCACAGTCGGAGGAACCACCTTTACAGACGGAATCGCGACTCCCAAACCCCGATCGGGTGAGGGTTGCCTCGATGTCCCGGTCGCAGGAGTGGTCGGTGCCGTTCCTGGACGGGGCTTCTTCGATGGTGGCTCGGACGGTGGCTCAATCGATGATTTCGCTCCCTCGACGGTCCGAGACTTACGAAGCCGATGGCGAAGTTTCTCCCTTCGATCCCCTCGATCTTGAGGGGGAGAAACGGGAGTCGATGGCCGTGAAGACGTCGATGGCAGGCGGTCACCGGACGGTTGTTGATGTTGGTGCAACTTCGATGGTGCCGGTTCCGATGACGTCGATGCGATGGACGGCGTCGGGGTGTGAGCACAAAGGAGTCCCATCTTCTCCATTCTGGCTTTGCGACCTTTTGGTGTCATGAGGGCACATTTGGTGCAAGTCAGGACATCAGGCTCACGGCCTAAGCACATTACACAGACTCTATGAGGGTCTGTGATCGACATGGTGCGAGTACAATCCGGGCACAGACGAAAACCTGACACCATGGCCATAGAAAAAAATCGAGCCGCGGTACGGTCTAAGGCCAGTAGGCCGCGAGGGCCAAACCCGACGGTAATCGACGAAAAACGGCAAAAAACTTACCGGAGTACTGCGGCCAGAGAAAGTTAGAGGAGGGACCCCTGTGGGGCAAAGATATTTTAAATAAGTCCGTGAGGAAAAATTCCTATCAGGAATGTGTTCAGAGCTCCTAAACCGCGAGGCTACTGCTGCGCGAAAAAAAGAAGACTGAAGGGGGACCCCTGCTGGCTGCAGGGTTAGTGCCATGCTGGGCATGCCCAGTAGGGGCCAGTCAAAGTTCTGGAAACTTTGACAAAAGTTTTCCGTGATTGGGCTCCAGCCTGATGATGTCACCCATATGTGAGGACTACCATCCTGCTTGTCCTGTGAGAATTAATAATATAAGAACATTTTTCCAAGACTGCTAAAAGCAAATATATTTTTCTATGGTGCGTATGCGATTCAAACATGTAATAATAACTATATGGCTTACCATTTCAGAGCTAGCACTGAAACAGCTTTCAGTTTCTCTTGGAGAATAACTAGGAGATTGGCTGCTCATTGGAGACTCAACATCTAAAAAAAATGTAGCTAAGTTTATAAATATTGATAAATCTATTAATGCTATATCAACATGCATGCGTTCAGCAATCATCATATAAAACCTTAATTTTAGTAATCATTAAACTTCCAGGAAATATATTTGTTCATGTATATAAGTTCAGTAAGTGCTTTGGAATGCAAATGTAGTGATAGGACAGATCAGAGACAGCATGCCACTTTTTCGGTTTTGTTTTCATTCTTAACCCCAGGCTACTAATTACTGTGAATACTGCCAGAACTTTAAAACAAACAAAAAGGCTTGCTTGTTTTGAACTTGGCTTTGCTGACTTACCCCAAGAACAGAGTTTATGACAATTACAAAAATCTTAACAAGCATCTCTGCCATTTTATTCAGTAGCTAAAATATGCTTTTCTGCTTAAAATTGACAGCATTGATTCAATTCAGCATCAAAGAACTTTCTGGTTTTCCCTCCTATTTTTCTGGAAGTGGTGCTGTTTTCCTTAACCACTTCCGCTGGGAACTATTTTAGTTTTTCTTATGATTCTCATGGTCCAGCCTGACATCAAACACTGCGAATCTCTGACCATGTTCAGGGTTCTTTCCTGTTACCTTGTTTATTTTTTCATTTTTTTTAATATAGCACAGTACAACAAATTGCATACAGATACAATGGATATTCGTTTTGTTCTGTCCACCAGCTGTGTGGCCCAATCCTCCAAAGTGCAAATTTTGCAGCTTTCTTGCTGCCTCCTTAGTAATAGGAAATGCATTACATAAATTGTAACTCTCCTGTCCGTCCCCCCCCCCCTTCTTCTTAGTTACCTTAGAAAGAAATATAGGAGAAAAGAGTCAAAGCTACAAATGGGTTGCGGCCTTTGCGATGTCATAAGTCTGTTGCCTTACTCTCACCAGCCAAACAATGGAGAGAGAGATCAAGCCCCTCCCCCAGCTCACCCTACACGGATCAAGCAATGACATGCTATCCCACTCTTGCTAGCCACAAGGCCCCTTCCTTCCATGCCCTGCAACGTTCTCCTTTGGGGCCTTTCTCCTGTTCTAAGGGAGTTAATATATTAAACAGTCAAATGGCAAGGCTTAACACTAGTTTTTGCAATAGCCAATATATGTTTTTTTGTAGTTTAGGAATTTTGATTGAATATAAGGAGTTTGGTAGATGATTTGAATACATGCGCTGTACACTGATACTGTCTGAAGCCCATTGTGGGCAGGAGACAATGGATTAGAAAATTTAGCATCTCATCGTCCTCATACCACTCTCCTGTGAATTTCAAATATTTAGACATTTATTTTTTTTAGTGTCAATAGTATGCTATGTGAGATTGTATGTGAACACACTATTTGCACCTCATTTTTTGTTTTTTTTGTCTTAATAATGCTTAAAACAAAACAGTACATCCATAAGGAGGTTACCTGCATGGAGTGGGAGTCACTACTCAAAGCAACTTACTGGGCAGAGTGGATGGACCATTTTGGTCTTTATCTGCCATCATATATTATGTTATATTTATCAGTTAACTACATAATCATTTAATATTTTACATCCCTACTTCATACATGACATAATATTGCTCTTTTTTACCCTTTGTTAATTTTGGTTAATCACCCACAGTAATTTACTAGAATTAAAAACACTTTAGTACATCTACCCCATTATATAGGTGTCTTGTTTAAAATTTTGGGACCACTGTTAACCCTAAAATTAGGAACTTCTGAACCTAGTCTTAAAAATCAGGGATGGATGCCCTAGGGGAGGACATGAATGAATCATGCTGGAAAGTGTGAGCAAAGGTAGCCTGGGCAGGCCGGAAGATGAGGGGGGAAGCAAGAAAGAGACAGATGGGCTAGTGGGGGGTGGAGATTTGACAGTAATGACATTTAACTGCAAATATTTTGCAAATTTTGTATTGGGCAGGCAAGAACTGCTATTTCTTTTTTGTTATTATTAGAAAAAACAAGCAAAAATAGTATGGGCACATCAAGTCTAATTGCATCGCTGTCCTTCATGTTCAAAATGATTGAATCTGCTGATTTGCGTCAACTTGACTTCCTTAAAAAAAAAAAAAATAATAATACTTAACCAATTTCAGTTTGGCTTTAGAAGGCTTTGACAACAGTCTAAGTTATGTGATGGTGGGTTTGGATGTCTCAGCAGCATTTGATATTAATCATGCCATTTTATGTGATTGGCTGAAGGATTGTGGTATGGTCCTTGACTGGTTTTCTTCCTGTTTCTAATCTACGCCCGATTTTCTAACATGCGCACGCAGCCGTGCGCATGTTAGAAAATCCGGGGTCTGTGCGGGCAAGGGGGGTGCACATTTGTGCACCTTGTGCGCGCCGAGCCCTAGGGGAGCCCCGATGGCTTTCCCCGTTTTCGGTGCGGACTCGGAGGGAACTTTCCTTTCGCCCCCCCCTCCCCCACACACACACACCTTCCCCTATCTAACCTGTCCCCCAGCCCTACCTAAATCCCCCTTTACCTTTATTATTTAAGTTGTGCCTGTCTCTGGGCAGGCGTAAGTTGCACGCGCCGGCCAAGTGCTGGCGCGCGATTCCCCGGCCTAGCAGGCCTTCGGAGGCGTCTGGCCATGCCCCACCCCACCCGGGACCGCCCACACCCTGCCCCTTTTTTCAAGCCCCGGGACATACGTATGTCTCGGGGCTTGCACGTGTCACCGAGCCTATGCAAAATAGGCTCAGCGCGTGCAGGAGCGGGTTTGTAACCCTTTGAAAATCCGCCCCAAAGAGTCTACTTGCCATCCAAACACTCTTGGCATTAAAAAAGGTGTCCCGTAGGGCTTGGCATTATCAGACATTCTTTTTAATAATATCAGTACATGGTTCCATTGTGCAAACTTCTAGCTGGGCTCTCTCTTCAGGATACCATCTTTATGCTGATGATATTCAGTTTTTCATCCCTGTGTCTGCAACCTGGTCTGATACATTTGAAATGATTTCTATTTGTTTATCTCCTGTGCGTCTCTGATATGCAGTATGTTAGCAATAAATTTGAAAAAAATTGAGGTCATGTTATTGCAAAGAAGTGACAAGTTGACTGTACCTCTTTCATTTCTGTTTCAAAATCAGCTGATCCCAATTGTTACCCATGTTAAGAGTTCAGGTGTTATGCTAGATTCTAATTTAAACATGCTCTCCCAACTCAAAACAACTGTGAATACATTACATTAGTAAATACAATACATTACATTAGTACATTAAATACAATACAATACATTACATTAGTAAAACCATTGCGTTCTATACACAGAGCAACTGAGTTTTGATTTGTACTACAAGCAATGGTACTTCCAACTTTGGACTATTGTAATGGTTTGCTCCTGGGTTTACCCAAGAATGCTTTACGAATCCTCCAGGTACTTCAGAACTCTACTGCTAGACTTATTCTGGCTTGACTAGAAAGGCTCATATTTCTGCTGTTCTTTGCGAGCTTCACTGGCTACCAGTTCTTGAACGCATTCTATTTAAGGTGGCTTTACTCATTCACAAAATGCAATAGATTAACTCACTACCATGGATCAAGGTAATTCTGATATGAGTTATGCAAACTGAAATCTATTTTGGATGTTTCAAAATTATTCAGCAAGCTTTATTCAAAATCCTTTTTTTCTTGAAAAGTTTAATACCTATCACTTAAAACATGAAATTGTAGCAATAGCATGAATAAGATACATGATAAAATGTCATGTTTCTAAAGCTTTGACATGAATTATGAGCTCCAAAATATTACACCTCAATGAAAGTCATTTTTCAAAAAACGTTTTATATGTGAAATGCAATTCAGAATATATAACTCATGCCAAAATGATCTTAGAAGAAAAAAATGAGTTCATTTTTTCACATATTTCCTTAAATTTCCTATATTGCCTTGTGGTGGCATTAAACTCAGTTCCCCCCAGGTTCCTGTGATCCTGTGGCAGATTAGCCTGTTACCACAATTTACAACCTGCTACACAATCAACAAACCTGCAGCTCCCCTACCTCTTAATTCAATCATCTGAAGAAAACAACAGGGTGCCTGCCTTCAGCCTCAGCTTCCTACTCCAGCTTCTCCCCTTGGAATGGGAAGCTGGGACTTGAGCAGAAAAGAAAAGAGGCACTCTGCTCCCTAATTCAGCCCTACTCCCCTGACAGGAACAGGAGGTAAGGTTAGAATGGGCCTAGAAAACAGTCAACGTTTGATCCCTTAAAAATCTCTTAAATCAAACTAAAGATGATTTTGATATAATTTCTGGATGGGGAGATTAAATTCTTCTAAAGGGACGCCTTTATATAAAGGATCTTGCACCTGCATATATGACTGACCAGTCACCAGTTGCAAAGACTTGTTTTAGAAATCTGAAACTGTTGGTGGCCCACAGCAAGCATTACTTTCAGTTCATAGAAACCTTGATGGCTAGCACTACTGTTCACAAGTTTCAAACTTTAACTAATTCATGTGGAAGCAGCGTGAGCTTGTCTCGCGCTGCGAGGATAACTGGAGACAAGGGAACGGGAGATTGGCTGTGGGGGGAGGGAAAATAAGGGCAGAGAGGTCAGCCAATAGGAGAGGAGATATTTAAAATAAGCACGGGGATTGGTGGATGAAGTTATGGAGAGTTGCTGGGGGACCGTTTGGCGGTCAGTGGGTGAGGAACGGCTGAGGCAGAAAGTGAAGATTGAAGGGGACTCCGGTAAGGGAGTAGTGCAAGGATTAGTTAATTTCATTTGATGCTAATTGTGGTGGGCTGCTTGCCTGGCACTATATAATTCAGTATCGGCAGGGTACTGGTGGCTATTTATTGTATACAAAAAATTAAATAAATAAGTAAAAATAATAATATAGATACATATATTATAGTAAGAATAACAAATATATATCCTTTGAATTATAATTACGCCAGCCAGCCCTGCCGGCGCTGGGCATGCCTAAAAAAGTTAGGGAGCGCTCTCGCTCCTCGGCCGGCCTTGTTAAGCCAGCGATGGCCTCGCCTCGCCGTTCCCCTCCCGCTGCTGCCTCCGCCTCGCCTCACCTACCGAAGCGCTTTTCCGTGCCGGGGTCCGTCTCCTCTGTTCTCCTCCCGCAGGCTCCCCCACCCCGTGATGTCCCGGCTCAGCCCCTGGGTCCGTCTCACTCGGACCGCATTCAAGTAGACTCGGGCGAGAGCGGCCCCGAGTCGGCTGACGTGGGGGCTCCGCCCCCTCTTTCCCCCTCAGGCAGCTCCGGCGATCAGCAGTCAGACGTCGCTGAGGTCTCCCTCAACGCGTTTGCGCTTGAGTTTAGCTTCCTCCCTGAGAGTGCGCCCTCCCCCCCCGAGGGCCCCCCTTTTATCCAGCTCCCCCGGTCATGTGCGCGCGGCCCCCACCCAGCGGGGGGCCCGGAGCATTAGTAAAATTAAGCCGGTACTTCCAGCGGTTAGCGCCGCGCCGGCCTGCGGTGAGAGCATTCAGTTGGCCAGCTTCCCTAGCCGCAGGGGGACCCGGATTTCCCGTGCGCCTGCCCGCGGGAGGGTTATGTTTGGTGCGCTTGCTGCTTCTGGCCTCCCCGGGGTTTTTAAGAAATTCCATACTTTTTCCCCGGAAGTGAGGGGGGCCTCTGGTTCTTTTGAGACGACTTTTCCCACAGGCACTAGGGGAACTAGGGCCAAGCGACCCAGGCCGGCCAAGGTTGCCTCCAGTGGCGCCCCATCGCGTGCTGTAGCGGGGGGGGGCCAGTTCGGGGGGGCATAAAGGAGGTATATATGGAAGTACAGCGGCGGCAGGCGGGGACAGCAAGTGAGGGAAGTGGTTGGGGGGAGGGGCATGGTTTTGGAGGCTGGCCTATCCGACAGGGCATTGATACGGGGTCAGCTGTCGCAGGTCCTAGCACATGACAGGTGTCAGCTTCATATTATCAAGGTAGCAGGAGTAAGAGAGATTATTTTAGCGGGGGCTCGCATACAGGCGGTAAGTATACAGGTAGTGGGGGTGGGATTTTGTATGATAGCAGAGGCAGGGCGATTTCTTTTCTTGCAGATGGGGATGAGGATGATGATGGTCCAGGTACGTCAGCGCAAGATGCTTGGAGAGAGAGAAATTTCATGAGCGAGTTAATTCAGCAGGAGAGCGGCGGAAGGGAAGAAGGAGGACGGAAGGTTGCTGTGGATCAGGGGATCAAAGTGTCGATTGGCCCAGGTGAGAAAGTGATGGAGAGGCAGGGTGGCAAAAAGAAAGTAGGGAAGAGGAAGAGGGATACATCTTCTAGTTCTTCATCTAGTGGATCGGATTCATCGGAGGATTCATCCGAGTCAGGCCCTAGATATAAATCTGCGGTAGGGGACGGTCCATTACATGAGGCGGGACATTCAGCTAGTGCTACCTTAGCAGAGTTGTGGGAAGGAGTGCCAAGGAAGATCCGTAGAAAAATACGTAAGAGGAAGTACGTGAATATTTTCAGCTTATTGGAGGGAAGGAGAAGGATTAAGAAGGGCAAGAAGAAGGATAAGAAGAAGCATAATAAGTCAGGGAAGGTTAAGGTAGCTAAGAATATTGTTAATTGGGTTAGGGGATTTCTAAGGTTAGCTAGTGTGGTCGGGCACTACGATTCCTCCCAATACGGGGTTTTATTGTCCTATGCGGATAGCATACTGGGTGCATTTCGGGATTACGAAGGTTGGGCTTGGCTCAACTATGATGAGAAATTCCGAGACAAGATGGAGGGGAATAAAGCGATGTCTTGGGGAGGGCAGGACATTAATTTGTGGTTAACTCAAATGACATATAAAGGATTTAGCGGGGTGAAAGGGACGGGAGGGGGGAGTAGCGGTTCAGGAGTGGGTGTGGGGCAGGGTAGCAATGGTGGGGCGGGATATTCCTTTCGGACGGGAGGGCAAGCTAAGGTCATACAGGGTGGAAAGTCTAGAGGGGGAGGAAACAATACCTGTTGGCGATTCAATAAAGCGGTTTGTCTGTTTCCAGACTGCAAATTCAGACATGCCTGCGCGATATGTGGAGGAGCACACGCAGCCCTCAAATGCGTGCAAGGAGTTAGTGGAAACCAAGGTAGAGGGGGAAAGTCACAGTGAGTGGTTTAGGTTAGCAGAGTCGCCAGTGTCTCTCGGGGCAATGAGTTATTGGTTAGAACGTTATCCTATGAGAGCTGCAGCCAAATTTTTATTTGAAGGGTTTAAGGAGGGTTTTGTCATCCCTTATGAGGGACCAAAGGGTAGTGTGAAAGGACGAAATGCACATTCAGCCAGGGATTATGCAGATATCGCAAGGGAAAAAATAGGGGCTGAAGTTCGATTAGGCAGGGTAGCAGGGCCATTCGGGTTTCAACCGTTTGGAAACATGCATTTGTCCCCAGTTGCCGTTATTCCTAAAAAGGAGGCGAGCAAGTTCCGTTTTATTCTCAACCTGTCGCACTCGAGAGGCAGGTCGGTGAACGACTACATTCCCCGAGAATTCTGTTCAGTTCGTTATGCTTCATTTGATGAGGCAGTTAGTCTAGTGCAGTCAGCAGGGTGGGGGGCATTGTTAGCGAAAGCAGATATTGAATCTGCTTTTCGGTTATTGCCCATCCATCCGAATTGTTTCCCTTTGTTAGATTTCTCTTTCGAAGGAGGGTTTTATTTTGACAAGTGTTTGCCGATGGGCTGTGCGGTGTCGTGCACCTTTTTTGAGACGTTTAGCACATTTTTGCATTGGGATGTTGAGCAAAAGACGGGAGGCAGAGGGGTTTTACATTATTTGGATGATTTTTTGTTTGTAGGGCCTGCTAGGTCAGATTTATGTCAAAGGCAATTAGATGGATTTTTGCAGGTGGCAGCCGAATTTGGAGTATCGGTGGCAGGTCAGAAGACGGAAGGCCCGGCACCCTGCTTAGTATTCTTGGGTATAGAACTCGATTCGGTGACAATGGAGGCGCGTCTACCAGAAGACAAGGTCGGTTGGTTGAAAGAATTGGTGAGGGCAGTGAGAAGAGCTGTGAAAATGACATTGAGGCAGATGCAGTCCCTCATAGGGGCCCTGAACTTTGCGTGTAGGGTGATCCCAATGGGGCGGGCTTTCATTCGAAGGTTGTCTAGTACGACGGTGGGAGTTCGGGCAGGGCATCACTTCATTAGAGTGACATATAGAGTAAAAGAAGAGCTGGGACTGTGGGAGGCATTTTTGGAGTCTTTTAATGGAGTGTGCGTCATGCAAACAGCAGAAGTATCAAATAGAGAGTTGGAATTATATACGGATGCGGCAGGGGGGATTCGTTTCGGAGCGTATTTGCAAGGAAGGTGGTGCGCCGAACGGTGGCCAGAAGAGTGGGAAGCGGAAGGATTAACTAAGAATATTAACTTTTTGGAACTATTCCCAATAGTGGTGGCGTTGTGTTTATGGGGGAGACAGTTAGAGAATAAGAAAGTATTGTTTTGGTGCGACAACTTGGGGGTAGTGCAGGTTATTAACAAACTATCCGCTAAATGTGCACGAGTGTCCGAGTTGTTGAGGGAATTGGTTTTTAGGTGTTTGGAGTTGAATGTAACCATTAGAGCGAGACATGTGCCAGGGGAATTGAATGTAATAGCTGATGCACTTTCTTGTTTCAAGTGGCAGGAATTTCGAGACTTGGCGCCGGAAGCGAATTTGGAAGGAGAGCGGTTTCCGAAGCATCTGTGGCAGCTGGGTTGGGCGAAGCATGGTCGCTGATTAAAATCGTTGGCTCCATCCACTTGGAACTCTTACATTAGAGGTTACAAAGTGGTAGTTCAGTATTTGGAGGGTGAAGGTTGGACGGGGGGTGATACAAATGTCGACGGTATAGTGCGCTTCATTTTGTGGGCAAAGGGTACGGGATATTCGTTAACCGCGGTGCGTTCTTATTTGGCGGGGTTTTCCTTCTTCCAGAAACTGAAGGGATGGGGGTCTTCGGTATCGAGTTTTGTAGTTAAACAAATTCTAGGAGGATGGAGAAGGGATAATGGTTTATTACAGGATAGGAGGTTACCGATACGGTATGAGGACCTGCGGAGGATAGTAAGTTGTTTGCAGAGGGTATGCTGGTCCGAGTATGAAGCGGTTTTGTTTCAGACTGCGTTTGTGCTGGCATTTTTCAGGGCAATGAGGGTGAGAGAGCTTGTTGCTTCTTCTAGAATAAATACTGAGAGTTCAGGTTTGAAAGCTGAAAACATACAGGTTTGCAGCAGCGTGGTGACGATTTGTATACATCGCTCCAAGACTGATCAGCAGGGTAAAGGACATTTTGTTACTTTAGTGCCCGCGGTGGACCCGGAGGTGTGTCCAGTATTTATTTATTTATTTATTTAACAGTTTTTTATACCGACCTTCATAATAAATTTACCATATCAGATCGGTTTACAATTTAACAAAGGGAAAAAACTAGAGTAACAGATTCACGTAAACGAAAGATAACAATAAGTAGTAATAAGTCAAAGTTACAATCAACAAGGGGGAGAGAACTTGGAAGCTTGTAACAAGCTGGAAAGAAGATAGGCCGGTAAAAAATTTTACCATAGAGTGTACAAGTTAAAAACTTAAGGACGGTGCTTTAACCTGAATGTCTCAGAGTCCATTTATTTTTTCTTTGAGAAACGGAGTGCCAGACCGGGTAGGAATGAAGGCCAACTAGTGATTGTCTGGTGGTTCAGGGAAGGCTTGTTGAAAGAGCCAGGTTTTAAGACTTTTTCTGAAAGATAAAAGGCATGGCTCCAGTCTGAGGTTTGATGGGATACTGTTCCAGATCGATGGGCCTGCTATCGAAAAGGCTCTGTCTTTGGTTATAGCGAGGCGTGTGGCTTTAGTAGGGGGAACATTAAGAGTGCCTTTGTAAATGTCTCTAGTTGGTCTGATAGAAGAGTAGAGTTTGAAAGGTATTTCCAGGTCAAGTTGAAGTTGATGATGGATGGTTTTATGGATTAAGGTAATCGATTTGTATAGAATTCTGTAATTTACTGGTAACCAGTGTAGTTTCCTGAGAATTGGTGATATGTGATCGTAGCGGCTGGTACTGGTTAACAATCTTGCTGCCACATTTTGAATCATCTGCAGAGGTTTAGTAGAGGATTTGGGAAGTCTTAGTAGAAGTGCGCTGCAGTAGTCTATTTTGGCGAACAGTAGCGCTTGGAGGACTGTCCTGAAGTCGTGGAAGAATAAGAGAGGTTTAAGTCGTTTTAGAACCTGTAATCTGTAAAAGCAGTCTTTCGTTGTAGTATTGACCATTTTCCTTAGGTTTAGTCGGTTATCTAGAATCACCCCAAGATCTCTAACCTGCTTACATGTGATGTGAGAGTTGAGTGGTGTAGGTTGGTGGATATTGTTGTCATTTGAGGAGATGAGGAGAAGCTCTGTCTTAGAAGCGTTAAGGACCAAGTTTAAACTGTTGAGTAGATTGGTGATGGAAAGTAGGCAGTTATTCCAATGGGTGAGCGCTTTTGAGATTGATTCTGTTATGGGGATTAGAATCTGTACGTCGTCTGCGTACAGATAATGAATTAGGTTGAGATCTGTTAACATTTGGCAGAGGGGGAGGAGGTATATGTTGAAGAGGGTTGGGGATAAAGAAGATCCTTGTGGTACGCCAAGATTAGATTTTGTTAGGGGTGACTCTTTATTATTGATTTTGACTTTGTAAGTCCTATTGCTGAGGAAGGACTTGAACCAATTGTACGCAGATCCAGAGATGCCGATATCTGCTAGGCGATCCAACAGGATGGTGTGATTGACGGTGTCGAAAGCCGCCGAAATATCTAACAAGACTAGTAAGAAGGAGTGTCCTTTATCTAACCCCATAATAATATGGTCTGTTAGTGAGATGAGGAGGGTTTCAGTGTTGCGTGATTTACGGAAACCATATTGCGAAGGGTATAAGATCTTGTGGTCTTCCAGGTAGTCAGAAAGCTGTGTGTTTACCAGTTTCTCCGTTAGTTTAGTGACGAAAGGGAGGTTAGAGATGGGTCTGAAATTTGCTGGTACATTTGGGTCCAAATTGTGTTTCTTGAGGAGGGGCTTGAGTGAAGCGGTTTTTAAGATGTCTGGGTAGCTTCCTTGGGATAGGAGGCTGTTTATTATGCTGGTCAGAGGTCCTGAGATCAAGTTTGGGATGAGAAGCAGGAATCTCGATGGGATATTGTCAGCTGGATGGCTAGCAGGTTTCAGTTTTTTTAGAAGGGATTCAATCTCTTTGGTGGAGATTGATTCGAAACAGTCAAATCTGGGTCTATTTAGAGAATTGGATTTCTCACCTGACTTGATGGGAGTTGTATTAGTAGGAAGGAGGGCGAGGGAATTTAAGATCTTCTGTTGGAAGTAGGAAGCGAGTTCGATAGCTTTTGAGAGAGCTTGTTCATCTGGAATAGGTGGTGAGGTTGATTTAGTGATTTGTGATACGTAAGCGAAAAGGGCCTGAGCATCATATTGAAAATGGTGTATTTTGTTTGCATAGTATTCCTTCTTTTTCTGTAGAATGGTGGTCCTGTAGTGATTTAAGAGTCCCTTGTATGATGAGAGGGTTGTTTTGTTTGGGGTTTTGCGCCATCTATTTTCTTTCTGGCGTAAGTCCTGTTTCATTTGTTTCAGTTCTGAGCAGAACCAAGGTTGGTTTCCCTTTTTTGTTGGGTTGATTGATTTGGAGATTATTGGACACCATTTGTTTGCGACTGTTTCTGTAATCTTTTGCCAAGAGGATAGAGCTGAGTCAGGATTAGCTAGGTCTAGGTTGGAGAGTTCTTTGGATAGCTGAATGTGCTGAATGTGCAACATTTTGCGGAACGGAGACCTAAGCTAAGAGGTTTATTTTTGTTGCATAGGGATGGGTCGCCATTGACGGTGTTTCAGTTTGTGCAAGTTTTGAAGAAAGCTGTACGATTATTGGGTTGGGATACAAATCGCTTTACTTCACATTCTTTTCGGATTGGGGCCGCGACTTCGGCAGCGGAGAGCGGTCTGTCGAGTGGAGAGATACAATATATAGGACGTTGGAAGTCCAAGGCATTTACGTCTTATGTGAGGCGATAAAAAAAAAAAAAAAAGATTCTTTGCAAAAAGGATGGGAGGAGATAGGTAGCGGTTCCTGTTTAGGGGAGTTTGAGTTGGGGAACAGATATTAATTGTTGTTTGTTTTTACAGAAAGACGAAAGTTGCAGGGGGAACGAGAATGTGTCTGGGTTGTGGGCCATTCGTTCATACACTGGGCTGCAATTAGAGCGGAGAGAAGGCCGTATGGATCGAATCTGGAGTTGGACAAACAGAATTGGACCATCAGATGGCTGAGTCATCGTGGAATGAAATGGGACGGACTGTTACCTTTCTTGCAGACATGCGTTTTGCAATACGATCTCCCAGCAGTTTTGCTGATTCACTTGGGTGGGAACGATGTGGGAGATGGCTCTTGTAAGGAGTTATTGGTTAAAATCAAGAAGGATTTTAGCAGACTGCTGAACGTGATACCAGTCACTCGGTTGGGGTGGTCCGATATCATAATAAGGTTAAAATTTCTGGGATGGCCGATATGGTATAAAGGGGTGAAAAAGTTAAATAAGCAAATAGGAAAGTGGTTGGTGAAACAAGGAGGGTTTTGGGTGCAACGTGAGTGGGCTTGGGAGGTCATTCCAGGATACTTCAGATCAGATGGAATACATTTATCTGATGTGGGTATTGACTTGTTCAATAACACAATTCAGGAAGGTTTGGAACGAGTAATCGTTCAGGTTAAGGGCCGCAGTGGGGGGGAACAATGACAACGGAGTTGTTATTGTTCTATGGCGGGAAACCCGAGCCCAGAAATGTTATTGCATTTGATTGTACTGGTAAAATCGGAAAAGAGGGGGGATCTCGTGCAGCGCGGGGGGGCTGTTGCACAAGATGGACAATGAGCAAGAGGGGGGCTGATGCTCAGAGGTTAAGGCACCTGGAGCTCTACCATTAGAAGAGGTGGGGAGCATCAATAGGTGACCAGAAGAAAAGGGGGGAATTGTTGTATTGTATCAAAGGTTTGAGGGCTCGGGTCTTTATAATAAACTGCGGCCTTTTTATTACCAAAACAAGATGTCCGTGTATTCTATGGGGAAGACAAAAGCAACGAAGTGGGAGGAAGAAACCTGTTAGTGATTCTTGCATCTCCCAGTTAGTGGAAGCAGTGTGAGCTTGTCTCGCGCTGCAAGGATAACTAGAGACAAGGGAACGGGAGATTGGCTGTGGGGGGGAGGGAAAAGAAGGGCAGAGAGGTGAGGGATAGGTCAGCCAATAGGAGAGGAGATATTTAAAATAAGCACGGGGATTGGTGGATGAAGTTATGGAGAGTTGCTGGGGGACCGTTTGGCGGTCAGTGGGTGAGGAACGGCTGAGGCAGAAAGTGAAGATTGCCCGCCCTCCCGCCCTACGAATGTTGAGGTTATATGTTTACAAGTTGTGTGTATTTGTCGCAGAGGGGGAAACCCGAGCCCAGAAATGTTATTGCATTTGATTGTACTAGTAAAATCGGAAAAGAGGGGGGATCTCGTGCAGCGCGGGGGGGCTGTTGCACAAGATGGACAATGAGCAAGAGGGGGGCTGATGCTCAGAGGTTAAGGCACCTGGAGCTCTACCACTGGAAGAGGTGGGGAGCATCAATAGGTGACCAGAAGAAAAGGGGGGAATTGTTGTATTGTATCAAAGGTTTGAGGGCTCGGGTCTTTATAATAAACTGCGGCCTTTTTATTACCCAAACAAGATGTCCGTGTATTCTATGGGGAAGACAAAAGCAACGAAGTGGGAGGAAGAAAAGGGGGAGTGAGACGCGGGGGGGGGGGGGGTGGATGAAATCTGTTAGTGATTCTTGCATCTCCCAGTTACCCCTTTTTTGTGTCTGTTACCATGTGTCCAATATATGTGCATGTTTTTCTGTGTAATTAACAGTATATTAAACTGTTGATGCTGAGCAGGGTTTTCATCCTATATAATTTCATATACTCACTTCGCTCAGCACAAAAGGGCTTGCTGGCTATATCTTCGATTCATATATCATCAAAAGGACATGAGTATATATACTTATTCATCAAATATTATGTGAAACATATATTTCAAACACTTAACTACATGAATAATATTTTTTTATATAAACATATATTTCAAACACTTAACTACATGAATAATATTTTTTTATATAGTACATGAATTTTTTATTCTCAAGCATACATTGTTTCCACAATCTAGGCACATACAAAATTTAAATATAGCATCAATAATTTCAAGAACAATATTATTAAAACATATGTATAATTTTTCTTAACATATGTGGATACCCAAACTACCCAATTTCTCACATAATATAACAATAAGTACCCCAAATTTAAAATATACTAACATTCATTCACACATTCACCCTATTACCTAAAATTCCCCACAATATTGCACTTATCCCAAAACCATAAATTACAACCTGATGTAACAAACACAAGTTCAGCACACAGGGATACTGAGATACTGTTTTTACATGCAAGATATTTTCAATATCAACTTTTTAATTATCACCCCGCACTAAGCGGGAAATATTATTATTGTTGTTTTTTAGAATTAATGTGAAGCCGGTTGAAGATATTGTTCATATATATGAGATGATTGAATAGTCATGGGAAGGTTGATTGTAAGTAATTATGTTAAATAGTTAATGGGCTTGTTTATACTTTAATATTTGTTATTAATAGCATCTATATTATAGGTTGGTGTGGATACCATTACAACTGTTGGAAGATTCGGTACTACGGGATACTAAGTTCCCCTTATGAGGGTTGCAAGATATATGAATAATAGTGTGAAGGACAACCCCTGAAGAAGCTAATGTGCGAAACAAGGTCCTTGTCGGGGATTACCTATTTGATGTATAAGTGAATGTATGATAATTTAAAGAAAGCATTACTACTAACACCACCTTACCATCAACACCATTTTTTTTAGTGTCACCAGACATAACTTACGTTATACAAGGAGAATTTTCACAGATGTTTCAAATAAAATCATTAAGCACTAATCTCCAACATGGCTACACCATGGTATAAACTCCGTCAACCAGGATCTTTCTCCAACGGCATGTATTATTGTCCTAAACACAAAACCAGAATTACCATCAAAGAAACAAATTTTTTGCAACGGCATATAGCTTTATCCTAAGCCCAACACCATATCCCAAAATTCAACTAATATATATCCCCTGTTATCCACAGACTTAAAGCAATTGAGGAACGGAAAACCCGTCCCACCTATATAAAAAAAATATAATTCAGAAAGCGAAACAACTCACTATTTCCTATTGCAACCATGGTTCGACTTCTCCTCACATCGCCATCACTCAACATATCTTCATACCGCCGAGGTTCAACGTCTCCTCAACCGGTATAGGACGCCGGATATCCACTATTTAAATACCCCACTCTAAAATTAGAGCTGTCAATCAATCTAACAAAAAAACACACTCATACCCAATCAAATTTCCAGTCTTCGATTCAACAGGCACACCTTATTGAATTAAGAGAGACTTTTTGGTCACTGGCCCTACATTATGGAACTCATTACCTTTGGCTTTACAAATGACCGAATGTACGCAGATTTTTAAAAAGATGCTGAAAACACATTTATGTCTACTTCAAAGATTTGATGAGAGAAGTAACGGTGGTGGGGCCACTTGGCAACAGTGATCATAACATGATCAAATTTAAACTAATAACTGGAAGGGGGACAATAAGTAAATCTGCAGCTCCAACACTAAATTTTAAAAAGGGAAACTTTGATAAAATGAGGAAAATAGTTAGAAAAAAATGAAAGGTGCAGCTGCAAAGGTTAAAAGTGTTCAACAGGCTTGGACATCGTTTAAAAATACAATCCTAGAGGCGCAGTCCATATGTATTCCACGCATTAAGAAAGGTGGAAGGAAGGCAAAACGATTACCATCATGGTTAAAAGGTGAGGTGAAAGAGGCTATTTTAGCCAAAAAAACATCCTTCAAAAATTGGAAGAAGGATCCATCTGAAGAAAATTGCATAAAACATAAGCATTGTCAAGGTAAATGTAAAACATTGATAAGACAGGCGAAGAGAGAATTTGAAATGAAGTTGGCCATAGAGGTAAAAACTCATAATAAAAACTTTTTTAAATATATCCAAAGCAAGAAACCTGTGAGGGAGTCGGTTGGACCATTAGATGACAGAGGGGTTAAAGGGGCTCTTAGGGAAGATAAGGCAATTGCAAAAAGACTAAATTAATTCTTTGCCTCCGTGTTTACTAATGAGGATGTTGGGGAGATACCAGTTCTGGAGATGGTTTTCAGGGGTGATGAGTCAGACGAACTGAACAAAATCACTGTGAACCTGGAAGATGAGGTAGGCCAGATTGACAAACTAAAGAGTAGCAAATCACCTGGACCGGATGCTATGCATCCTAGGGTTCCGAAGGAACTAAACAATTAAATTTCTGATCTATTAGTTAAAATGTGTAACCTATCATTAAAATCATCCATTGTACCTGAAGACTGGAGGGTGGCCAATGTAACCCCAATATTTAAAAAAGGCTCCAAGGGCGATCCGGGTAACTATAGACCAGTGAGCCTGACTTCAGTGCCGGGAAAAATAGTGGAAACTATTCTCAAGATCAAAATCGTAGAGCATATAGAAAGACATGGTTTAATGGAACACAGTCAATATGGATTTACCCAAGGGAAGTCTTGCCTAACAAATCTGCTTCATTTTTTTGAAGGGGTTAATAAACATGTGGATAAAGATGAACCGGTAGATGTGTATTTGGATTTTCATAAGGCGTTCGACAAAGTCCCTCATGAGAGGCTTCTACAAAAACTAAAAAGTCATGGGATAAGAGGCGATGTTCTTTCGTGGATTACAAACTGGTTAAAAGACAGGAAACAGAGAGAAGGATTAAATGGTCAATTTTCTCAGTGGAAAAGGGTAAATAGTGGAGTACCTCAGGGATCTGTACTTGGACTGGTGCTTTTCAATATATATATATAAATGATCTGGAAAGGAATACGACGAGTGAGGTTATCAAATTTGCGGATGATACAAAATTATTCAGAGTAGTTAAATCACAAGCAGACTGTGATACATTACAGGAGGACCTTGCAAGACTGGAAGATTGGACATCCAAATGGCAGATGAAATTTAATGTGGACAAGTGCAAGGTGTTGCATATAGGGAAAAATAACCCTTGCTGTAGTTACACGATGTTAGGTTCCATATTAGGAGCTACCACCCAGGAAAAAGATCTAGGCATCATAGTGGATAATACTTTAAAATCGTCGGCTCAGTGTGCTGCAGCAGTCAAAAAAGCAAATAGAATGTTAAGAATTATTAGGAAGGGAATGGTTAATAGAACGGAAAATGTCATAATGCCTCTGTATCGCTCCATGGTGAGACCGCACCTGGAATACTGTGTACAATTCTGGTCGCTGCATCTCAAAAAAGATATAGTTGCGATGGAGAAGGTACAGAGAAGGGCAACCAAAATGATAAAGGGGATGGAACAGCTCCCCTATGAGGATAGGCTGAAGAGATTAGGGCTGTTCAGCTTGGAGAAGAGATGGCTGAGGGGGAATATGATAGAGGTCTTTAAGATCATGAGAGGTCTTGAACGAGTAGATGTGACTTGATTATTTTCACTTTTGAATAATAGAAGGACTAGGGGGCATTCCATGAAGTTAGCAAGTAGCACATTTAAGACTAATCAGAGAAAATTCTTTTTCACTCAACGCACAATAAAGCTCTGGAATTTGTTGCCAGAGGATGTGGTTAGTGCAGTTAGTGTAGCTGGGTTCAAAAAAGGTTTGGATAAGTTCTTGGAGGAGAAGGCCATTAACCTTTTAGATCCCGCTCATTGAAGGACTTATTTCCTGATGCCCCTTTTTACATATCTTAGTTAACTAGACCCAAATATGGTATAAAACAATTTTCAAGGAAATCGGACTATGGGTTTTTGAGAAAAACGCATGTCCACTAGTGGAACGTTGGGATCTTCAGGAGTCAAAAAGTACTTTTTCAAAAATTCTTTATTTTAGGTAATTCTTGTAACATTTCTTTATTTTAGGTAATTCTTGTAACATACTGCAATACTACAGCTGATATCATACATAAGAATGAAAATTAGTCAAAAAAATCAAGCATGATAATCTGGAAAACATTTTTCATGTAAACGTTTACCACAAAATTTACACCACTTTTTAGTATTTTTGGAGCAGACAGCACATCGGCCTTGGGAAGTTGTGGACAAGAAGTGAGGCTGTGATGCCTTTACATCAGCACTTATGGATGCTGTAGGACCTCCTTTCCAGATGCGGTAGCTTGAAAGGCCACATTTCATTGCTACGGTAGATACTTCACGTAGGAAGTCCAAGTGGCTCATTGCTTCTTTTCCAAGCAGATGGCAGTGAATTTTCCAAGCTGCCACAACAGCCATGTTCAAGCCATTTGAAAATAAATTCCACCACCACTTTTTGGAGCGAAGTGTTGGGCGGTAAGCTGATAAAATCCGGTCAAGTAGATCAACACCACCCATGCCTTGATTGTAAGCACCAATTATTTTTGGTTGCTTTATTAGAACTTTTTTCTTTTCTTTGAGAGAATAGCGGCTGGCTTTTTGAAGTGGAAATGGCTTCATCCAGTTGGACATGACTGTGACCACACTGCTGTCATTCCAGCGGACACAGATGATGTCTCCATCACCACGATAATCAAATTCCCCACGATCTTTCTTGCGCAGTTCTTTAGGTGCCATTAGGGGACATTTCCCAGTTCTGTTTTCTCTGACAGTGCCAATTGCTCGAAATCCCTTTTCTTTCAGTTCCACCATCAAGTTGTGTGATGTGAAGAAATTATCAAAGAAAAGGCAATGATTTCTTGGCTCTTGAATGACTGAAATCAAATCCGAAATTACTCTTGTACCAAGTGGAACTTTTTCAGTTTTATCAGTGCCTGATTCTTCTGGCTGATATTTGGCACTTGTATAAATCTGCATTGAAAATGGAAAACCATCTGGACTGCACATCATCCATATTTTGTATCCAAATCGAATTGGTTTTCCTCGAATGAACATTTTGCAGCTATGATGACCATAATATGGTACCATTGATTCATCAATGCTCAGGCTTTCACTAAAAACACCTCCAATCTTCAAAAACTGAGCAGATAAATGGGTATAAAATGGCTCAACTTTTGCAGCTTTTCCAGGTGGTAGTTGCAAATTGTCAACAATATGAAAATAGATTTTCAGGTCCTCAAAGCGTTTTCTTGACATGGTTTTTGGCACAATTTGGTTGCTCAAATCTTCTGCAGTTGACCAGTAATGCTTTTCTTTTGGAACATGGTGATAGCCACTGTGCAAGAGTATTCCGAAGAAACGAGTGATTTCGTCAGCATTTGTGTCAATGCTTGCCAATTTCTGCCTGGCATATATATTTGTCATGTATGCTAATTCTTCTAAATAATCTTCACCCATAATTTCTATGAAAAGTTCAAATGGTGTGTTTTGAAGAAGATCTGGACGAATATCAGCCAACTTTGTTGGGGCATGCTCTTCCATTGTGGTCGTGAAATCATCTGTCTTGATCCATCTTGGCTTTGGCTTCTCTGAGTTTCGTTTTCTTTTGGTATCTCCTGATTCTTGACAATAGGTTGATAGCAATTTGTCATCCTCATCCACTTCCTCATCGTGTGACTCAACTGCAACTTCCACTTCACCACACACATCTGCTGGTACTTCTGGTGCTAGGTCTTCGTCATTGATATCTTCGATATCTGAGTCTTCTAAATTATCTGATGGTGGTAAAATCACAATATCAGCTTCTGTAGCTTCAGAATCGCCCAAAACTTGTTCAACTGCTTCTTCAACAGTCAAGTACTTCTGAGTTTTCATTGTATTCCAAATTAGGAAATGAACAGGACCGTCGCGGAGCTAGTCTCGCTCGCGCGGCCCGAAAAGAGGACGGCGTCTCGGAGCTAGTCTTGCGCGGCCCGAGAAGAGGACGGCGTCTCGGAGCTAGTCTCGCTCGTGCGGAGCTAGTCTCGCGGGGCCCGAGAAGAGGACGGCGTCTCGGAGCTAGTCTCGCTCGTGCGGAGCTAGTCTCGCGGGGCCCGAGAAGAGGACGGCGTCTCGGAGCTAGTCTCGCTCGTGCGGAGCTAGTCTCGCGGGGCCCGAGAAGAAGACGCTGTCGCGGAGCTAGTCTCCCGCGGCCCGAGAAGAGGACCTTGCTCAGTCCTTGCATCCTGAGATGGAGGCCCAGGAGACAGTAAGATTCCTCATATGGTGTATGGGAGTGATAAGCCTGTGTGTATGTATGTTTGAGAGAGAGAGAGAGCATGGGAGTGAAGCCTGTGTATGTGCTTGAGAGACAGCATGAGAATGAGAAGTCTGTGTGTATGTTTATGCATGAGAGAGAGCATGGGATTATATGTAATTTACCATTTTTTAAAATATTTGTGAACCGTTTTTTTGCATTTTATTCATTTTTCAAAAATGTGTATATTTTGAACCACAAAGATCCCAACGTTCCACATGTGGAACATGCAAACATAAATTGGTGCTGATCAATTTGTATCTTACCTACAAAAGAAAGATTTATGCCAACATGATCAGAAAACCCTTGGGAACTTGAATATATCACACAAGTCCTTTATTGACACTCAGTATCATACCAAAAGGAGAAAAGGTCAAACTATGTCAAAACTTCAGTTTTTGACCTACTTTGCATATTCATATCTTTAAGAGTATTCATCTAGGAACATCACATTTTTGGATTTAGACTGTTCAAGTTCTATACTCTCAAGCTAAATGGTTGAAAATTTGATTTTCTTTAGGTTTGGAGTAATTAAAATCATTTAAAAAAATGTTCCACTTGTGGAACGTTGGGATCTAAAAGGTTAATGGCTATTAATCAATTTTACTTAGGGAATAGCCACTGCTATTAATTGCATCAGTAGCATGGGATCTTCTTAGTGTTTGGGTAATTGCCAGGTTCTTGTGGCCTGGTTTTGGCCTCTGTTGGAAACAGGATGCTGGGCTTGATGGACCCTTGGTCTGACCCAGCATGGCAATTTCTTATGATCTTATGTTCTTATGTACTGATATTCGATGTATATAGATGGTTTGATTTCATGGTATATGACAACTATCTTGTCAGTTATTTGATGGTTAAGAGATTAGGGCTTCCCAAATTTGTCATGGGGACACCACAATCAGTTGAGTTTTCAGAATATCCACAGTGAATATGCATGAGATTGATTTGCATCTCATCGACTCAGTATATTCAAACTTATCTCATACATATTCATTGTGGATATCCTGAAAACCCGACTAGCTGTGAAGACCCCAGGACAAGTTTGGAAAGCCCTGATTTGATGGGACAGTATCATGTCTGTTAGCATGATTGCTGTTTTATTTAATGTTTTTATCTTCTTTGTAATTAAGCATTATATGTCACCTAGGGTTGTGAAGAAACAGCATATAAATCTCTGAAATAGATGAATAAGAAAAATAATAAATAAAACAAATTTTGGATTAAATTTGAGGTGGGAGGACCCAACCAATTGTATGGATGGAAGCAAGGCGCAGCCCGAAATGTTTGCTCATTCCTGGCTTGGAGCATCAAAATTAAAATGGTATACATGCAAGCGGTATAAAAACAAATCAGTGGTGTCCCTAAAATTTCAGGAACACCAAACCTGAAAAAAAGTCCTTTCCATTTATTAAACTACATATACTATAATATAAATAAATAAATAAAACTACTATAACAATTTTGAATGTGACTAGAATGCAATAAAATGTCTTCTCATTTTTGCAGCTTAAGGCGTTCAATGTCATTTTTCTTTATTAGTGACTTTTACAAGAGAAAACTGGATTAGTTACAGAGATAGCAATTTCACAAGTCTGTGATTATCATCTAGAACTCTGAACTTACTGCAGAAATGATTACTAAATTAAAGATGCAGCAGAAGTGTTCTCAATGTTTCTATAATCCTGTATAACATTCTCATTTGTAAAAACATTGGATGTCAGCTAAGCTACATTTCTAATTCTGTGCTAATTTGAGGGGAGAAACCCCTTATTTTGATAACTGGTAGCAGTATGTTACAGCCAAAGTTCAGATATGTTGTTTAATGGGTTAAGCTTTGGGTTATATATTCCTGTCCATCCTGGATTGAAGACCTTTATTACTTTCTGGAATTATTTTTTTTTATCAGTTGTGCAACCACTGAATCATTCTGATATGTGGAATATAATGAAATGCCACTGCCTTAATAATGATCAGAACATAACTAATTTCATCCTCCCTGGTTTTTTTTTTTTTTACTCTTTATAATTCCCCTACCCCAGATGCAAAGGAACATTTCACCAGCCTTGGGGGCTACAGGCAAGTCTCCTTGGAGACTTAACTCACAATGCCTCCTTTGATTAGCAGGGGTCAATACTTGAGAGGCAGTCATCCCTTCCCCTTCTCCCTAGATAAGTGCATCACCTAGCCATGCTGGCCATAATAAATAGGAAATTCAAACTCATCTCCTGCATTACAATACCCTAAACTAATTTTATTCAGAAAAATACACTATAAAAAAAGAACCTAAACCTATAGATAAAATTAATATTTGCATTTGATAAATTCTGTGAAATGTGAATACTCACAATTGGTTTTCTTTGAAACCTCTAAATGCATTTCAGAATCTCGGATTTCCTCTTCTGCAATAGGAATCTTAAAGAAAATCAAATATTGTATGAGATTAAATTTAAAGCCTACTCCCCCAATTCATTTGTTTTCTAATTCAGGGATGTCATGAAAGAATATGACTAGTTTTCTTTCATTAGTGATTTATTCAAAAAACAACTTACCACTTGAGCAGATCCAAAAATGTTTAAGTCATAAATAGATGAACCTGACTGGCTGATTTAAGCTTTATTTATTAGGCTAAGGAGGTACAGACATAGGTATGCAAGTACCATATTTAGGGTTTCGAATTTTATTTTATAACATTTTTAATAAAACTTTATGAACATCTTGAGAAGGAAGTACACGTTATGAAGAAAAGCAGCAAAATTACAGCAAAAAAATAAAAATTTTTAAAAACAGTAACTCATTCGAGTCCCCCAATATAAGAACATAAGAATATGCCATACTGGATCAGACCAAGGGTCCATCAAGCCCAGCATCCTGTTTCCAACAGTGGCCAATCCAGGCCATAAGAATCTGGCAAGTACCCAAAAACTAAGTCTATTCCATGTTACCGTTGCTAATAATAGCGGTGGTTATTATGTAAGTCAACTTAATTAATAGCAGGTAATGGACTTCTCGTCCAAGAACTTATCCAATCCTTTTTTAAACACAGCTATACTAACTGCACTAACCACATCCTCTGGCAACAAATTCCAGAGTTTAATTGTGCATTGAGTGAAAAAGAACTTTCTCCAATTAGTTTTAAATGTGCCACATGCTAACTTCATGGAGTGCCACCTAGTCTTTCTATTATCTGAAAGAATATAAAACCGATTCACATCTACCCGTTCTAGACCTCTCATGATTTTAAACACCTCTATCATATCCCCCCTCAGCGGTCTCTTCTCCAAGCTGAAAAGTCCTAACCTCTTTAGTCTTTCCTCATAGGGGAGCTGTTCCATTCCCTTTATCATTTTGGTAGCCCTTCACTGTACCTTCTCCATCGCAATTATATGTTTTTTTGAGATGCGGCAACCAGAATTGTACACAGTATTCAAGGTGCGGTCTCACCATGGAGCGATACAGAGGCATTATGACATTTTCCATTTTATTCACCATTCCCTTTCTAATAGTTCCCAACATTCTGTTTGCTTTTTTGACTGCCGCAGCACACTGAACCGACGATTTCAATGTGTTATCCACTATGACGCCTAGATCTCTTTCTTGGGTTGTAGCACCTAATATGGAACCCAACATTGTGTAACGATAGCATGGGTTATTTTTCCCTATATTCATCACCTTGCACTTGTCCACATTAAATTTCATCTGCCATTTAGATGCCCAATTTTCCAGCCTCACAAGGTCTTCCTACAATTTATCACAATCTGCTTGTGATTTAACTACTCTGAACAATTTTGTATCTGCAAATTTGATTACCTCACTCGTCGTATTTCTTTCCAGGTCATTTATAGATATATTGAAAAGTAAGGGTTCCAGTACAGATCCCTAAGGCACTCCACTGCCCACTCCCTTCCACTGAGAAAATTGTCCATTTAATTCTACTCTCTGTTTCCTGTCTTTTAGCCAGTTTGTAATCCAAGAAAGGACATCGCCACCTATCCCATGACTTTTTCCTTTGCCTAGAAGCCTCTCATGAGGAACTTTGTCAAATGCCTTCTGAAAATCCAAGTATACTATATCTACCGGTTCACCTTTATCCACCTGTTTATTAACTCCTTCAAAAAAGTGAAGCAGATTTGTGAGGCAAGACTTCCCTTGGGTAAAGCCATGCTGACTTTGTTCCATTAAACCATGTCTTTCTATATGTTCTGTGATTTTGATGTTTAGAACACTTTCTATTATTTTTCCTGGCACTGATGTCAGGCTAACCGGTCTGTAATTTCCCAGATCTCCCTTGGAGCTGTTTTTAAATATGGGGGTTACATTAGCTATCCTCCAATCTTCAGGTACAATGGATAATTTTAATGATAGGTTACAAATTTTTACTAATAGGTCTGAAATTTCATTTTTTAGTTCCTTAAGAACTCTGGGGTGTATACCATCTGGTCCAGGTGATTTACTACTCTTCAGTTTATCAATCAATCAAGTAGGCACTTGGACTACTTTTCTTATTATTGGAACCTCACTGTTGGGATGCCCTAATTCTAATGCATCATTAGTATCCTTTGAAGATACCTCTCTCCGAACCATGCGCTGCTGAGCGACTGTCGGCTTTCCCCTTTGTTCTAGTTTAAAAGCTGCTCTATCTCCTTTTTAAAGGTTAGCGCCAGCAGCCTGGTTCCACCCTGGTTAAGGTGGAGCCCATCCCTTCGGAAGAGACTCCCCCTTCCCCAAAAAGTTCCCCAGTTCCTAACAAAACTGAATCCCTCTTCCTTGCACCATCGTCTCATCCCCGCATTGAGACTCCAGAGCTCTGCCTGCCTCTGGTGATCTGCGCGTGGAACAGGGAGGATTTCAGAGAATGCTACCCTGGAAGTTCTGGATTTAAGCTTTCTACCTAAGAGCCTAAATTTGGCTTCCAGAACCTCCCTCCCACATTTTCCTATGTCGTTGGTGCCCACATGTACCACAACAGCCGGCTCCTCCCCAGCACTGTCTAAAATCCTATCTAGGTGATGCGTGAGGTCCACCACCTTCGCACCAGGTAGGCATGTTACCAGGCGATCCTCACGCCCACCAGCCACCCAGCTATCTACATTCCTAATAATCGAATCACCAACTATGATGGCCGACCTAACCCTTCCCTCCTGGGCAGTAGGCCTTGGGGAGATATCCTCGGTACGAAAGGATAGTGCATCACCTGGAGAGCAGGTCCTTGCTACAGGATCCTTTCCTGCTACACCAGGTTGAAGCTTTCCAATCATGAGACCTTCTTCCTCCAAGGCAGCACCAGGGCTGCCAGTCTGAAGTTAGGACTTGGCTACTATGTCCCTGAAGGTCTCATCTATATACCTCTCTGTCTGCCTCAGCTCCTCCAGGTCTGCCACTCTAGCCTCCAGAGATCAGACTCTTTCTCTGAGAGCCAAGAGCTCTTTGCATTGCATGCACATATACAACTTCTCACCGGTGAGTAAAAATTCATACATGTGACACTCAATGCAAAAGACTGGGAAGCCCCCGTCTTGCTGCTGGACTGCTGCCTTCATCTCAATTTTAATCAGTTCCTAGTTAAGTTTTAGGTTGCTATGGGAGTAGGAATGTGTCTAATTAATGTTCTTCAAATGCATTAGTGAATTCACTATATGTCTGGTAGTGACCTTCAGGGGTCTGATCAAATTCTCAATAAAGTTTTTGTTGTTGTTGTTGGGTTGGGTTTTTTTTTATGAAAGTGGCACCTGCCTATAAATTAAAGGATGAGCTAGGGGTGGGTGGGCGAGTTGGGAAATACAAACAGTCTAACTTCAGTTAGTCAGAGTGACTCACTGCTCTCTTGATTAACAAATGTTGGTACCTATTCAAACCAAGTCACACTACCTCAACACCTTTCAAAGGTGAGTAACTGGACTGAACTTTTCAACCTTTTTACTTAGGTATACACTGCTCCTGGCTACTTTTTTTTTGTTGTTGTTTTTTAAATACAAACACTCAGTTCTGCTTACTAGCTGCCTTACATACTTTTAAAAATAAACACACTACCTACTGCTTTCTAGCTGCCTTATTGACCGACTATTTAAAAATACAAACAGTCTGACTTTTTTATTCACTGTCTTACTGACCATTAAAAGACAAACACACACACACACACACACACACACACACACACTAAATAATATTCCCATGATTGGAAAGCTTCAACCTGGTGTAGGAGGAAAGGATCCTGTAGCAAGGATCATCCCTTTCCTCCACCCTCTTCAATATATACCTCCTCCCCCTCTGCAACTTACTCTCAAACCTAGGCCTGGACTTCTTCCTATACGCCGATGACGTACAAATACTCATACCCATTCAAAAAACCCTCAATGAAACCATCCTTTTCAGGGAATCCTGCCTAGTCTCCATCAACTCCCTACTAACCGACCTACACCTTGCTCTCAACACAACCAAAACCGAACTACTCTTTATATCCAAGCAACCTGAACACGACACATCCACCACACCACCGCACCCCTACATCTCCCCTACACTACCCCCCTCCGTGAGAGACCTGGGAGTCACTCTTGACCAACACCTGAATTTCAAGCCACACATCAAGTCCCTCCTCAAAGCAGGTTTCTACAAACTCCAGATCCTCAAAAAGCTTAAGCCCTTACTCCATACTCAAGACTTCAGATTAATCCTACAGTCCACCATTTTCTCCAAAGTGGACTACTGCAACGCCCTCCTACTAGGCCTCCCATTCTCCACCATCAAACCCCTACAAACTCTTCAAAACACCATGGCTCGTATTCTTACTAACACACGTAAAAGAGAGCATATCACACCCATCTTAGTAGACCTACATTGGCTGCCCATCCAGTTCCGCTCCCAATACAAAACCCTTACTATTCTTCACAACACCCTCTACAAAAACAACTCCCCCTGGCTTAAAGAAATGCCCCACTTCCACCTCTCAACCCGACAGACTAGATCCACCTCCACAGGCACCCTCCACACTCCCCCCCTCAAAACTGCCCGCCTATCCACCACCAGAGAAAGAGCCTTCACCATCGCAGGCCCCGCCCTCTGGAATTCCCTCCCCACACACCTCCGTCTTGAACCCTCCCTAACCATCTTCAAAAAAGGCATTAAGACCTGGCTTTTCAGACAGGCTTACCACTGTTCCAGCCCCTTGTAGTCTACCCCCCTGAAACCCCCCTAGTCGCTCCCCCCTGTCTCACCACCCTGAAACCACCCTAGTCTCACCCTTCAACCCACCCTTACCCACCCTCCCTCCCCTCACCCTTTCCCTATACCCCCGCCCACCTCTCACCCCATCCCCACCTATCTACCGTGCTCCTCTGTAACCCCAGTTAAAACTTACAACCTTTATGTTTTAAATCAAGATACCGTTATTACCTGCTATAACTGCTGTAAATAAGCTAATATTTTATATATATGTGTTTAATTGTTTAATAAGTTATCAATATAATCCACCATAACTGCTGTAATTAAGCTTTAATATATATCATTATATAATCTATTTATCCTGCATTAACCGCTGTAATAACCAACCATGTTCTAACCTCGTTAAGCAACCTTTTTTGTAAATACTGATACGTTCCTTGTACCTTTCTCAGCTGCTGTCTTTCCTCCTTTACCTCTCTCCCCCCTCTCCCCCCCCCCTTTTTTCGCTCCTGCTCCATTCCCCCACTCCCTGTTTTTTGTAATTTCCTCCTTTCTCAAGTTTATTGTAAACCGGCGTGATGTGCTTGCACGAACACCGGTATATTAAAAGCTGTTAAATAAATAAAATAAATAAATAAATAGTTAAATTTGTCCCAGTACTATTAAGAAAGACAATGTCCCAAGCAAAAACTTACTGATTCTTTTCAGCCACCAGCAAGGTGATCCTCTCCTCTCAGTGTTCCCACTGGAATGCCTCTAACTTCAGTTAGTCAGCCAGACTGACTCACTGCTCTCTTGATTAACAAATGTTGGTACCTATTCAAACCAAGTCACACTACCTCAACACTTTTCAAAGGTGAGTAACTGGACTGAACTTTTCAACCTTTTTACTTAGGTATACATAGCTCCTGGCTACTTTTTTGTTGTTGTTTTTTTTAATACAAACACTCAGTTCTGCTTACTAGCTGCCTTACAGACTTTTAAAAATAAACACACTACCTACTGCTTTCTAGCTGCCTTATTGACTGTTTAAAAATACAAACAGTCTAACTTGTTTATTCACTGACTTACTGACTATTAAAAGCACAAACACACACACACTAAATAATATTCCCAAATAGTTAACTTTGCCCCAATACTATTAAGAAAGACAATGTCCCAAGCAAAAACTTACTGATTCTTTTCAGCCACCAGCAAGGTGATCCTCTCCTGTCAGTGTTCCACACTTCAAAAAATAATTAGCTAAAGCTAAAAAAGAAATAGAAAACCAGAGGAGCAGAAAAAACAAATGTTCTTAAAAGTGTAAAGGAAGAGATTGAGACTTAGGTAAAACCATGGGTGAAGGGGCCAAAAGCTGCCTCTACTGCACCATTTTATCACTTAGAAAATTAGTTAATTGATCTGGTTCAAATAATAAATAGACGTTATTATATTTAACTAAATATTTACAGGGAAATTTTAAGAATAACAATATTCCTAATTAGATTGCCCTAGGCCTTCACCTTTTCTAAGTAGCCTTAGCTACATCAGGAAATACTCTTGACTTTCATTTGGAGAAATAACTCTTCCCTGTGACTAAAAAAAAAATAAATCTTTAAGTAGCCACCAATATCAGGATCCAATGCCAGGGACACTCTTAAGGTTAAAGGCTTTGCCAAATTCCTGTCTTTTCCCAAAAAAAAATAAAAAATCAGTTATCAGAGATTTATTAGTCATAGACACTTCAGTCTTTCTTCCTAAATGGAGGTAGATAAATTATCCTTGATTGGGAGTGGGGAGGGGGCTGCAGTGATAGCCTGTGCTGAGACATTCAGAATTTCTACCAAATTTCTTTTAAACATCTCTGAAGCAGACACTGTAGGCATGTTTGGAAAATTTATAAACTTTAAATTTAAGTATCTCACCAAGTTTTCTAGATTCCCCACTTTGGATGATAAATAAATATTGGGGTAGATTTTATAAATTTGTGCACACGCGTACATTTGTTCGCTCACCAAGCGCGAACAAGAGTACGTGGGATTTCAATAGATACTTGCATAGCCGCGCGTATCCATTAAAATCCGGGGTCGGCGCGCAGCCTGCCTCCATTCCCTCCGAGGCCGCTCCGAAATCGGAGCAGCCTTGCAGGGAACTTTCCATCCACCCCCCCCCCACCTTTGTTGAACAAGTTACGCCTGCTCGAGGCAGGCATAACATTGCACGCGCTGGGCCGGCTGCCGCGCGCCATGTTCCGGTCCGGGGCCTGGTCTGGAGGTTGCGGCCACGCCCCCAGAACGCCCCCAGATGACACGACAGTCGCGACACGCCCCCCCCCTCCCCCCAGGAAAGCACCGGGACTTACGAACGTCCCGGGGTTTTGTGCGCTCCGGAAGCCTATGCAAGATAGGCTCGGTGCGCGCAGGGGGGGTTTGGGGTAGGTTTTCGGGGGTTATGCGCATAACGTATGTGCGTAACCCTCTGAAAATAAGAAAATTATTCCTTACCTGCTAATTTTCGTTCCTGTAGTACCATGGATCAGTCCAGACGGTGGGTTATGTCCCCCGTCCAGCAGATAGAGTCAGAACAAAAAAGCTCGGGGGGGGGGGTCCTATATAACCTCACCTCCATTGCCTCAATCCTCAGTAACTAGACTATCAAAGCCAAGAAGAGAAGAGACGGAGGGATCAAGGAAATAAATGCCCTCAAGGCAACTTTAATAAATTCATAACTGCAGAACACCCAGCCCCAAAAGGAACTTGCAAACAGAACTATGAGACAAAAACAGACCCTGGGTCTCCAGGGAGCTCAAAGGAGAATCAGAAAGGACAGTCGAGCAGAGGCGTACCCCAACACAAACCCCCCAACAGTCAACAGGGAGGGCGTCTGGACTGATCCATGGTACTACAGGAACGAAAATTAGCAGGTAAGGAATAATTTTCTTTTCCCTGTACGTACCAGGATCAGTCCAGATGGTGGGTTGTACCAAAGCTTCCCTACTCTGGGTGGGCCGAAGACAGCCCTGCTCGAATGACACTATCCCCGAAGGATCCAAAAACTGGAGCCCGTACATCCAAATGATAGTGCCTTGAAAAAGTATAGAGCGACTTCCAAGTGGCCGCCTGCAGATTTCTTGCGAGGACACCGACGTGCTTTCCGCCCAAGACGTAGCTTGAGACCGAAGGGAGTGTGCCTTAACCCCCAGCGGCGGGTGCCGTCCAGCACTGAGATATGCAGAGGAAATCGCTCCCTTCAGCCACCGGGCGATGGTGGCCTTGGAAGCCATACAACCCTTCCTAGGTCCTGACCAGAGAACAAACAAATGATCCGAAAGCCAGAAATCATTGGTGAACGCCAAATATTGCATCAGACATTGCTTGACATCTAAATTGCGAAGATCTCTGGAGTCCGACGAGGAAAAAGAAGGCAATTCCACTGACTGGTTGAGATGAAAGGCAGAGACTACCTTAGGTAGAAAAGAGGGTACCGTGCGTAAGGAGACCCCCTCCTCAGTGAAACGGAGGTATGGCTCTAGACAGGACAGAGCTTGGAGCTCGGAAATGCGACGCGCCAAACTGATCGCTACCAGAAAAATAGTCTTGAACGTGAGATCCTTGAGTGTGGCAGCCCGGAGCGGCCCGGTGGACTGCTGAGAACGCGGAGGATCAGGTTGAGACTCCAAGAAGGACAAGGTGGTCTAGCCGGCGGCTTCAGATGCTTTACCCCCTTGAGGAAACGCAGTATATCCGGATGGGTTGAGAGTAACAAATCCTTTCTGTTGTGAAGGAAAGCCACCACCTGGACCCTGATGGAGTTATATGCGAGGCCCAAGTCCAGACCGTCCTGCAGAAAAAAGAGAATCTTAGCCACCGAGGCGTGAGACGGAGGAATGGTCCGCGACCCACACCATGTCTCAAAAACCTTCTACACCCTCATATACGTAACAGAGGTGGACATCTTATGTGCCCGCAAGAGTGTCGAAATCACCGCCTCCGGATAGCCGCGACACCTCAGCTTACGCCTCTCAAAAGCCAAGCCGCAAGACAGAAGCGATCTGCCTCCTCGAAAAATATGGGACCTTGGAGAAGACACAGAAAGTGACCGAGACGTACCGGCCCCTCCTGTGCCAGGTTGAGAAGGTCCACAAACCACGGCCGTCAGGGCCACTCCGGTGCCACCAGGATAACCGGGCCCTGATGACACTCTATCCGCCGAATCACCTTCCCCACCAGGGGCCACGGCGGGAAGACATACAACAGGAACTGTCTGGGCCACAGAAGAACCAGAGCATCTACCCCTTCCGTGCCATGTTCTCTTCTGCGGCTGAAGAAGCGAGGTGCCTTTGTATTGCTGGCCGTGGCCATGAGATCCATGTGAGGAATCCCCCAGTGACGTACGATCAGACTCATCGCCTCCCCTGAGAGCTCCCACTCCCCGGGATCTAGATGTTGACGGCTGAGGAAGTCCGCCTGTACATTGTCCACGCCTGCGATGTGGGAGGCTGCCAGGTGGAGCAAATGGAGTTCCACCCACTGCATCAGCTTTTCTGCCTCCCACGAGACGTGTCGGCTCCTCGTGCCTCCCTGGCGATTGATGTATGCCACCGTGGTCGCATTGTCCGAGAGGATCCTGACCGCCTGATGATGAACCAGGGGCAGGAAGCCCTTCAATGCTAAGCGAACCGCTCTGGTCTCCAAGTGGTTGATGGACCTCTGAGTTTGTTCCGTCGTCCACCGGCCCTGGATGGAGCTCGACCGACAGACCGCTCCCCAGCCGGAGAGGCTGGCGTCCATGGTGACCACCACCCAGTCCGGAACTTCCAGGGACACCCCTTGTGCCAAGTGATGGGGCTCCAGCCACCAGTGGAGACTGAGACGAGCTGGTGCTGGGACCGGTAGGACCGCCTGGAAATCCCGTGACACCGGCTTCCACCGGGACAGCAATGCCTTCTGGAGAGGACGCAGGTGCACAAAGGCCCACGGCACCAAGTCGACAGTGGAAGCCATGGTACCCAGAACCTGTAGATAATCCCACGCTGTGGGGGTCGGGAGTGCCGTGAAACGAAGAATCTGCGTGCGCAACGCTTGCACCCGCTCCGGCCGCAAGAACACCTTGCCCTCCTTTGTGTCGAAGTGTGCGCCCAGAAAATTCAACGACTGAGATGGAGTCAGGTTGCTCTTGCCGTAGTTGATGATCCAGCCCAGAGACCGAAGCAGTCGCACCACCCGGTCCACCGCTTGAAGACCCTGAGTCAGAGACTTCGCCCGAATGAGCTAGTCATCCAGGTAGGAGTGAACCAGGATCCCTTCCCGACGTAGTGCCGCCGCTACTACTACCATCACCTTCGTAAAGACGCGTGGAGCTGTTGCCAAGCCGAAGAGAAGGGCTCGGAATTGGAAATGTTGTCCCAGAATCTTGAAGCGAAGATAGCGTTGATAATCCCGATGGATCGGGATATGAAGGTACGCCTCCGTGAGATCCAGAGAAGTGAGGAATTCCCCTTGATGGACCGCAGCCAGCACCGAGCGGAGAGTTTCTATGTGAAAGCGCAGTACCCGGAGGCGGAAACCGGCACTATCGCCCCTAGTGCTAGTAGGCGATCAAGGGTCTGACAAATAGCCGTTTGCTTGTGTAGAGACCCGCATGGGGAGAAGAGAAACCTGTCCCTGGGCGCGTGGACAAAATCCAATACATAGCCGTGTTTTAGAATATCCAGGACCCACTGATCCGACGTGATGCGGACCCACTCTTTGTAGAAGAGAGCAAGCCGGCCTCCTACCTGCGGTGTCAACTCGTGGGTCTGCCTGGCATCATTGTGCTGATTTCGAGGCGGTGCCCGAACCTTGGCCCTCCTTGCCAGGCCTGTGCCCTCGAAAGGACCGGTTCCAGGTATGGGGGCAAGACGACGGATCCCGGGGTGGTTGCTGCTGCCTTGCAGTCCGAGACCGGCGCTGGTTCCGGGACCGGTTCCTAGAGGAACTGAACGATCTTGTGGAGTGGGGCCTATCCTCCGGAAGTCTATGCACCGCATTCTCATTGAGGGACTTGATGATTTGGTCCAGATCTTCCCCGAATAAGAATTTGCCTTTGAAAGGAAGCGACCCCAGTCGGGTCTTAGACGAGGAATCTGCCGACGGGTTGCGGAGCCACAGAAGATGACGGGCCGAGACCGCCACCACCATTGACCAAGCCAGGACCCGGAGGAGGTCATATAGGGCGTCCGCCCCATAGACCACCACGGCCTCCAATCTATCCACCTGCTGAGCCTCGGCAGTCGGTAAGTCTTGTGAGGTGAGCAGTTGTTGCACCCAACGGAGTCCCACTCTCTGTGCCAAAAAACTACAGATGTCCGCTCGAACCCCGAGCGCCGAAACCTCAAAGACTCTCTTGAGATATACCTCCAACTTCCTGTCCTGTAGGTCCTTTAATGCCATGCCGCCCGTGACCAGGATGGTGGTACGCTTCGTAACTGCTGAGACAGCTGAATCCACTGCCAGAACCTTGAGCAGCTCGAGGAACTCCTCAGGGAGGGGATAGAGCTTCTCCATAGCTCTACTGACCCTGAGCGTAGCCTCCGGCGCGTCCCACTCCCTGGAAATTAATTGCAAAAAGGTGGGATGTGTCGGAAAAGCTTTAGACAGGGGCTGGAGGCCCTCCAGGAGAGGGTCCCCCTTCCTCACCTTGGGATCTGGTCCGACAGGCTCCGGAGGGGCATTGATGTCCATCTCCTGTAGAATATGAGGAATCAGGTCATCCAGTTCATCGGACTGAAAAATGCGTAGGACCCTTGGATCGTCACCCTCCACCTGGGCTGCCAAGGTGGGATCATCCCCGGCTGGATCCGGAAGGGGGTCCCTCTCCGAAGTGGCGTGCAAGGCTCGCGAGGGCACAGCGGGATCACGGGAGGGACTCGGCGCTTTCCCTGATGGCTGGGCACTGCCCTGTGGTGGGACCCTCCCAAGGAGGGGGCCGTGTGTGCCAGTTTAGGGGGGAGAGGTCCCATGGGAAATCCCAGAGCCTGGCTGCTGCTCTGCAGGAAGGCCCTGTGCATCAAGACCACAAACTCTGGTGAAAATGAGGGCACCCCCGGGAGGGGGCAAACCGGAGACTCCCTACCCGTCAAACTCTGTTCCTGCTCCCCAAATGGAGCTAAAACTGGAGGCGTCGCCGATATCGGGTCCCCTGCCTCCTCTTCTGAAATGCCGGCATCCTCGTCTGAAAACAAGATGACCACCGTTCCCACGCTCAGCGGGAACGGGGCCTGCCGCTTCCGAGCCGCGCAGTCCTCACCGCAGTCTCCTGTGCCGTCCCCCTGAAGAGAGCTGTCTTCCCCTGCGGGGAGACAGCTCACACAGAGCCCCTCCCACGACAGCCGGCTCCCCTGCCGACCGCAAGAAGCACAGGCCACCGCGTGCGGCATAATGAGACCCCGGGGGAGGCAGGAACCAAGAGGAGCGGCAAAAAACCCCGGCGTCCGCCGGACCAAGGCTCGCAGATTACCCCCCCACCGACTAGAAGGAGCCGCCGGGGAATCGAACTTCCCAGTGGCTGGCGGCCCCGGGGAATGGTACGTTGCAGGGCTGCGGGTCGGCAGCAACGAGTGGAAGGAGGGGGGGGAGAGAGATCAGCACCACTGACGTGCACCCCTGCGATCCGGTGCGGTCTCCAGCGCTGGTGAGTACAGCTAGAGGAAAACAAACCCTAAAAACAAAAGCATACACTTACCCCAATACCTGACGGCAAAGGAGAGGGAAAGAGAACAGAAGGAAAGGAGCAAGAGAGCAGACCTGCCAGCAAGGCCTTCCTGCTCTAACCCATACACAAACCACTGTAGCTTAACTTTGTTTTTATTATTTCCTTTTTTTTTTTTTTTTAACTTGATCCCTCAGAAGACAGAAAAGGAGGCCTAGAAACCTAAACTCCTGTGCTGGGGACTGCCAGTCCCCTGCTCACATCTGCTGGAGTCAGAAGATACTGGGGATTGAGGCAAGGGAGGTGAAGTAATATAGGACCTCCCCCCTAGCTTTTTTGTTCTGACTCCATCTGCTGGACGGGGGACATAACCCACCGTCTGGACTGATCCTGGTACGTACAGGGAACTACCCCATAGTCCTTAACAGCAGCTTTCTGCACTCCCACCAATTTTTCAGCTTTGTTCTCTAGAACTACTACTTGCTTCTTAATATCTTTAAACTTGTCATACAAAGTTCCCTTATTTTCCAGAACCATGTTTTTCTTTACTGCTAAGACAATCTGGGCAGTAAGAACCCTGCCAAGCCCCATAATTACCTTTCATGTCTCTTCCCCGATGAACTGAGGAGGTCTCTCCAACCGAAGCCCCCTACCACCTTTGCTGTGTTACAGCATTATGCAAGAGTATATGCTCAACCATGGCATTCCATCTATGTGCTCCAACTGCTGCCAGCTTTCTTCTCAATATTCTGGGATCTCGGATAATATTACTGCCTAATGTCAAGATATGCTGTTCTCCCACAGCTCTCCCTGTACTAATTTCAGGCCAAATGGTGTCATCTGCCGGTGCCTGCTTGAGTGAAACACGGGAGGCGCAGTCTAAAGCAGAATCCATCAAGAGCTCTCCATTTCAGACTAAGAGAAACACTTGGGTGTTTTCCTCTCCCCCTCCCCACACCAAATTCCTCAGCAACCCATCCCAGGTTGTGCTGGTATTTGCACCACAAAAAGTCAAATGGGACAGCCGTTGGGCACTTAGAAACACAGGATAAATTTTGGGCCTCCCATTCCTTTTCCTCACCATGCCAGACAGGCAATTATATTAAGATAATAAGAAAAAAAAAGTGGATGGGCAGGAGCTTTTGCAAAATGCAGCTAAACCCTCCCGCTCCATCTTGAATTCTCCCAAATTTTTCTGATAAGCAGGTCTGCATTATATTAGACAAACACTTTTGAATCTCTGCAAAGATTTAAGGATTCTGATCTGAAGAATCCAATGAAGAGAAGTTATGTGTTGCTTTTTAATGTAATTTCTACCACTTGATTAGCCATTCAGATGCTTTTTGCTGTTTAGTTTTGCTAATAGTAGTATCAATAATCAATAAACTTGTTTTCCTAGAAAAAAATAATACTAGCCGAAAACAGACTTTATTATGAAATAGCAAATTCCTATATTACATTTTGGGAGACTAATTTTATTTACATGGGGGATCAAGTCACTCTGGCGGTTTTGGACTCAAGAAGCTGAATAGGAGATAGTATCTACCATTGTTTCATATGGGAGGAAAAATGAATGTTTTCTTTTCCCTCCATAGAAAGCCCTGGCAGATTAAGACCCTTACTCTTTTCATGTCTACTCTCTTATAACACTGAAATCAAAGTCAAAAAAGTCTTAAGAAAAATATGAAAAAAATCTCTCCATCTCTTTGCCATTTCTCACTGATTTGAAAGACAGCCCCATGATCACCACAAAACATCACTGCACTTGCTTCTGTCCTTACCTCCTGTACAATCATCTCAACACTATTCACACATCTTTCCTCTCACATGTTGCTCACATTGGGGTAGATTTTAAAAGGTGCGTGCGGGCGTACATGTGAGCGCACTACCCAGTGCGCACACATGCATGCCCGATTTTATAACATACGCACAGGCGCACGCGTGTTACAAAATCGGGAATCAGTGCACGCAAGGAGGTGCACAATTGTGCACCTTGCGCGCGCCGAGCTGCCTTCCCCCATTCCCTTCCCCCCCCCAGCCCTACTCTAACCCCCCCTGACCTTTGTCTTACCTTTTGCGCCTGCCTCCGGCATGCTATCCTCCAACAGCGGCAAATGCCCACTCTGTCAGAGGCCTCTAGTCCTGCCCCCACCCCTTTAGTAAAGCCCCGGTACTTACACACATCCCGGGGCTTTAGGCCCAGCACGCGTAACTTTTTAAAAATCTGGCCCATTATCACCAGTATACACTTCTGGGACTTACATCTTGCACAGTGACTTACATTCCCACACAGACATCAGCATACAAACAATTGCACACTACTAGACTTAACAAGAACCATAAAGAGCACAATACATCAGCCAAAAATATATTTTAAATAAAGAACAAAGAAAAAAATGAGTTGAAAAAATCATATATATGAAGAATTCTCCATTCCAGGGAGTAGTCAGACAACATAGTACCAGTCTTCTGGCATCACTTCTCTTGCTCATCCTTTTTCCATTTTCATGGAATCCACCATCTGTTGCTGCTCCCAGGGATGGAACAATAGCATGTTGAGGTTTGGCTGAAAGAAAAAAATATCAAATCGGGATACCAGCCAGACAACATGAAGCAGCAAATACAAAGCTGAAAAGAAGCTTGCACATACTGTACATACACACCTCCAGTAACAAACATTTCTTCATCTCTACATCAAATCTCAGGGGATGCATGGTTGCCTTTGAGTAGTGGCATGCACCCTTGTTGATAGTAGGAACATAAGAACATAAGAAAATGCCATACTGGGTCAGACCAAGGGTCCATCAAGCCCAGCATCCTGTTTCCAACAGTGGCCAATCCAGGACACAAGAACCTGGCAAGTACCCAAAAACTAAGTCTATTCCATGTAACCATTGCTAATGGCAGTTGCTATTCTCTAAGGGAACTTAATAGCAGGTAATGGACTTCTCCTCCAATAACTTATCCAATCTTTTTTTAAACACAGCTATACTAACTGCACGAACCACATTCTCTGGCAACAAATCCAGAGTTTAATTGTGCGTTGAGTAAAAAAGAACTTTCTCCGATTAGTTTTAAATGTGCCCCATGCTAACTTCATGGAGTGCCCCCTAGTCTTTCTACTATCCGAAAGAGTAAATAACCGATTCACATCTACCCGTTCTAGACCTCTCATGATTTTAAACACCTCTATCATATCCCCCCTCAGTCGTCTCTTCTCCAAGCTGAAAAGTCCTAACCTCTTTAGTCTTTCCTCATAGGGGAGTTGTTCCATTCCCTTTATCATTTTGGTAGCCCTTCTCTGTACCTTCTCCATCGCAATTATATCTTTTTTGAGATGCGGCGACCAGAATTGTACACAGTATTCAAGGTGCGGTCTCACCATGGAGCGATACAGAGGCATTATGACATTTTCCGTTTTATTCATCATTCCTTTTCTAATAATTCCCAACATTCTGTTTGCTTTTTTGACTGCCGCAGCACACTGCACCGACGATTTCAATGTGTTGTCCACTATGACACCTAGATCTCTTTCTTGGGTTGTAGCACCTAATATGGAACCCAACATTGTGTAATTATAGCATGGGTTATTTTTCCCTATATGCATCACCTTGCACTTATCCACATTAAATTTCATCTGCCATTTGGATGCCCAATTTTCCAGTCTCACAAGGTCTTCCTGCAATTTATCACAATCTGCTTGTGATTTAACTACTCTGAACAATTTTGTGTCATCTGCAAATTTGATTATCTCACTCGTCGTATTTCTTTCCAGATCATTTATAAATATATTGAACAGTAAGGGTCCCAATACAGATCCCTGAGGCACTCCACTGTCCACTCCGGCCCCTGTCACATGGTAGGAGTAATGGACAGCCGGTGCCATCTTTAAAAATGGCGCGGGCCATCCAGTGCTCCTACCATGTGACGGGGGCCGGCCAATGGCACGGATACCCTGTCACATGGTAAGGGCAAAGGGCCATCGGCGCCATTTTGATTAGTGGCAGCCGAAGGCCCGAGAGCGGGAGATCGCTCCCGGGACTCCCACTGGACCACCAGTTACTTGTAAAAGGTTTGGGGGGGTTGGGAGGGTGGGCGAAGCTAAGGGATCAGTTTTAAAGGGTTGGGTGGGGTTTTTTGTTTATCGGCTCGGGCACAGCCAATAAACAAAACCGCGATCGGGCCGCACAAAAAAAAAAAATTAACGATGTGAATCAGAATCGGAATCGGAACCGATTCCGGTTCCGATTCACATCTCTACAGAATAGTCCCTGGGTACTGCGACACCTATCAACAATGCTATTCTTATGTTTTTCTCCTTCACCACAATGTCCAATTTTCTAGCATCAATCTTCCTGTGGGTTGGAATAGGAATGTCCCAGGTGATCACAACTTCTTTATTCTCTTGTATTCTATTAGCATTGTGTTCCTAGTGTTTTTTTAGTACATCAATATAATAACATTTACACAGTTTCCAACGAATAAGCCATGCCACCTTGTTGTACTTTTTGGTATACGGGCCTTCTGACATCAGCACATCACAGCCAGTAATGAGATGTGCAACAGTTTCCAGATCCGTTCCAGTGAATCTGCATTTGTCTGTCTGTTTTACCATTCTTTTCTATCTGGCTGTGAACCATCTTGTCCGTAGTCCACTAACCTGTGCTGTAGTTATCATTCTCACAGGACAAGCAGGATGGTAGCCCTCACATATGGGTGACGTCAGTGGACGGAGCCCTGTTACGGAAAACTTTTCTGTCAAAGTTTCTATAAAGCTTTGACTGACACTGGCACACTGAGTGCACTGAGCATGCTCAGCCTGCAATTATCCCTGTGACCACAGGTGTCTCCCCTCAGTCTTTTCTTTTCCGCTCTGCAGTAAGCATAGTGGTTAGGAGCTCTGTGAGAAATTCTCACAATTTTTCCACACAGAAACACTTAAACTTTTATTTCACAAACGCTTTTTCCCTGCACGGGTCTCCCTTCGCGTATATTTAATCGACACTCGGTGAGTACTATGCCCTGTTTTTTGGTCGGTTCATGTCACATCACTACGGTTCCCCGACCTACCAACCGAATTGCGGCCTTCCCTCTCCCTATATTTTCACAGTTAGCCCCACATAGCCTGCGAGTGTCCTCCTGTGACCCTCTGCCTGGTTATTAGCGCTAGTGGGATAGGGACTTCCACGGTTACCGTTGCCTCCAGGGCCTCTGTCAACTTCATACCTAGGTACCTTCATGCAGTCAATGCCCCCATCGCTACCGTCGGTACCCCCATCCAGGCCGTCCTGCCTTTTTCGATGCCGACACCCCTCCCCTCGCAGTCCGTCGATGCCATCGATCCCCGCATCGACCCTTTCAGTGCCATCAATGTTTTCATCCATGGAACTGATTTTTCCATTGATGTCATCAATGCCCGGGTGGATGCCATCGATGCACACCTTGGTGTCGTCGGTGCCATAGATGCCATCGTTGATGCCATTGAGCCATCGACGCCTGGGTCGGTGCCATCGATGCCGTCAGCGCCCATCTCCATCCATCGATGCCGTCGACGCTCACATCGTTTCCATCGTGTCCTCGTCGTTCCTATCAATGCGGCCATCGATTCCGTCGATGCCGGTATCAATTTCCCGATGCCATTGATGTCTATTCGATTCTTAGATGCCACATCGTTTCCATCGATACCTACGCCGATGCTGTCGGTGCCTCCATCACTGTTATCGTTGCTCTGCCCGGGCCATCGACGTTTTTTTATCTATATTTTTGACGATACCCTCGAGGTCACTTCTATGCAGCCATCGATACTGTCAATACTGATATAGCACCTACACGCAATGCCCTCGCCTAAACGCAGTGCTCCATGCTTTGGATTCTTAACTAAAGCCCTGTATCAGCTACGACACTACATAGTGCCAGGAGCAGTGCAGGCATGCTGATAGTCCATCATCATTCGCCATCCAAGACAGCGAGAGCATCCACCTCGGCGCTGGGGAAAGAACGGGCCGAGCACCATGGCACTCATTGTCACCGGCACGGTGACCGTCCGCCACCAACGCCATCCAAGACCGGTGCTGAGGAATGCCCGGGCCAAGCAACATCACTACTGCCACCGCCACTGTTCCACACAGTGCTGGCAGTCCTCGGTGCTTCAGAATGACCGGACCGAGTTCCGAGGAATTCTGCACTGGCATCACGATACATCAAGCTGCTGCAAAAAGGGCCGGAGGGACAAGTTTTGGAGCTTGTCTGTGTCCTCCGCAACAGTTCAGCCGCAGGACATTTTACAGCGATTTTAGACTTTTAATTTCTATTGGGTTAACCTTGAACCTTGTTTGCACTACAGCGTTCCGGTTTCGGCTGGACACGCCCCCACCTCATACGTCATCAACAGGAGACGCGGTTTAAATCGCACTAGGCGCCATAGGCGTCGCACGACGAAGGAGCGAGACAAAGGGGTTTGCCCCTTTGCGAGCCCCTTCGCGAATCCTGAGTGATACCTGAGTAATCAGCGCGGGCTTAAGAGCTGAATAACTAGGTGCTGCGAGCGGAAGGTGAGAGCGAAAGGGGACTCCCTTTGGTGCCCCCTCCTAGATGTAGGCTAGTGGAGCTTGACGCCAACTGTTATAGATACCTGGAAGTTATTATTATAACTCTGAGTATTAATGTGTATGATGGCTGGACTTCCGATCCCAGTTAAGATTAGTTATCGAGATTCTGTTTATCAAGATCAGAAACGATTAAAACCTACGCAGCGTTATTTGACTAAAGTTTCTGTTATTCCTAATCAGAAGCTTATAACATTAACAATGTTATCGTTGTCTCTGGTCAATATCCAATCTATTAGTAAAAAGATCCCTGTTGTTCTCGATCATCTTAGAGATTATAAACCTGATATCTGTGGGATTACTGAGACGTGGTTACGTTCTTCGGATATAGTGCTTACTAATCAGTTACCCCATGATGTCTATGACATTTTTTCCTGTCCGAGGGTAGATAAAAAAGGGGGAGGGCTACTATTACTAGTTAATAAAAAGTATCATGTAATTCAGCAAAAGATCGATATTGCTGTACGGTATGAAGTTGCGATATTCAAATCAAGTTTGTTACAAATTTGCTTGGTATATACACCACCAGGGTTATTAGAACATAATTGTTCCCCACTTATAGAGTTGCTGTCATCTAGAATAGATAGCAAGGTTCCGACAATTATAATGGGTGATTTCAATGTTCATGTGGATTCGATGCCACGTTCAGTCAGTTGTGATTTATTTTTAAATATGCTAGAAGCAATAGGCTTTGTACAACTGATTAATGCTCCCACCCATAGAGCGGGACATACGCTGGACTTGGTGTTCATAAATGAGGCCTTTAAGGCTAATGTGATACCTAGCATTCTGCCTGTTCCATGGTCAGATCATTATTTAATTACTGTAGCTCTTTCTCTAAAAAAGCCCCAGACTAAAATTATATTAAATCAGAAAATAGAGATTGAAGTTAAAAAGACATGTACTAGTGAAGATCTAATTGCTAATTTTCCTGATGCCATTACATCATTAGATAGATCTAACGTTTTGGATGCAGTGAATTCATGGAATTCAGCTATGACAGAGTTAGCAAATAAGTTATGTCCTATTATTAAAAAATGGATTCCTCTTCAAGGTAAATATCGAGCCCCTTGGTTTTCCTCTCATTTAAAAGAGCTTAAAAAAGGAGTAAGGAAAGCGGAACGAAACTGGAGGAAATCTAGGGATGATATATCACAAGCAAATTACAGAATAGCCTTAAATGAATATAGAGAATCAATTAATATGACCAAACGTAACTTCTACTCTGAGAGAATTCATAAATTCCAGTTCAACCCAAGAATTCTGTTTCAATATGTCTCAGAACTTACCAATCCTATAGGCAATTTGTCTACCTGGGGTAATAATCCAAAGAATAAATGTAATGAATTTGCTTCCTTTTTTAAAGATAAAATTCAAGCAGTATTAAAAGATTTAAATTCACTGGACCCACAAAATATTAGTTTACCCAGCAACCCTTCGGTTAATTGGGCGACTTTTGATCTAGTCTCATCACTAGAAATAGTAAATCTAATAAAAAAAATGACACCTGCTAACCATCCTATGGATAAAATGCCTATTAACCGTTTGAAGGTGGTTCAAGACATCATAGCTAAACCATTGGCTGATTTGATTAATCTATCATTAGAAGAAGGGATAGTTCCAGACGATTTGAAACGCGCAGTAGTAAAGCCCATTTTGAAAAAAGCCAATTTGGACCCAGAAGTTCTTGCAAATTATAGACCAATCTCTATTTTGCCCTTTTTGGCTACATTAATTGAAAAAGTGGTCAACCGACAACTTATGGATCATTTAGAAGAACATCAACTGCTTTTTCCATCGCAGTATGGCTTTCGGAAATCTCATAATACCGAGACCCTGTTAATTTCTTTAATTGACACTATTCAGAGAGGCTTTGATCAAAATACTTCTTATCTACTTATTTTGTTGGACGTATCGGCAGCATTTGATACCGTCAGTCATGAAGCACTCATTTTAAGACTAAGTGAAATCGGGCTTCAAGAAAAAACTCTTGACTGGTTTAGATCTTTTCTTACCAATAGATCGTATGTAGTTAAGTTGGGAACAGCAGAATCTGATGTAGTCAACTTACATACCGGAGTCCCTCAGGGTTCGTCCCTTTCACCAACACTGTTTAACGTCTATATGGCGCCATTATGTCGATTCTTAGCGGGCATGGGATTGGTACATTATTTGTTTGCAGACGATATTCAGATACTGTTGCCTATAAAAGATTCTTTGGCAGCTACACTGAAATTATGGGAGGTGTATTATAAATCAATAAAACAACTCCTTAACCATATGTCATTGGCATTAAATAACTCCAAAACTGAAATTCTGTTGGTTAGTAACAAAATAACAGAGAAAATAGAGATTGATATTGCAAATTGTTCTCCCACATATAAGATTCAACAGGATGTTAGAAATCTAGGATGTATTCTTGACTCAGAGCTCAGTATGAAAACTTCAGTGAGGACCATCATAAAAGATGGTTTTTATAAATTACGAGTGCTGAGGAGATTAAAACCATTACTACATTCAAATGATTTTCGAATTGTGGTTCAGGCATTGATTTTGCCCAAATTGGATTATTGTAATGCATTATGGCTAGGTGTGCCATTATCTACTATTCGCCAGCTGCAATTGTTGCAGAATGCTGCGGCGCGACTTCTAACTGATACTAAGAAATTTGATCATGTTTCCCCAGTATTGATGGGTTTGCATTGGCTGCCGGTCCATGCCCGTATACAGTACAAATGCTTAACTTTAATTCACAAGGCCATTTATGGTAGGAATTCTGAATGGCTAAATGCTTCACTGCGCATCCATGCCCCAGTACGGAATCTGAGATCTCTGGGGCAGGCCTTGCTGACTATACCATCACCCAAACTGGCTCATTTGAGCTCAGTGAGGGAAAGGTCTTTGTCCTTAGCAGGCCCAAAGATGTGGAACTCCTTGCCTGTTGAGATTCGGTTAGAGGAGAATATTAGTAGTTTCAGGAAGCAAATTAAAACCTGGCTATTTGAACAGGCTTATGTTAATTAATGGATCTTCCCTATTATATTTTATAGGTTGAGGAGAGACAAGAAGGGTGAAGTAGGGTAATAGTGAGAAGATTAGATGTGTGATGACGGGAAGGAGGCTCAATAGAGAGAAGAGTAAATAGATATGAGGATGGGTTGGACGATTAACGGTATGAGGAAAGGGGTAGAAGCGGGGGTTCTACTGTATGGTTGTATTGAGAATGGGATTTAAAATGGTTTAGTTTAATTTTATGTTATCTAAAATGTGTAAGGATTGTTTTATATGTATTTGAGTGTTGCTACTGCAACTCAATTTAATGTAAACCGCCTTGAAATGAACTTGAAAGTCGGTATATAAAGTGAAATAAATAAATAAATTAATTAAATAAATAAATAAATAAATAATGGCGCCCCTGTACCCAAGGCATTCCCCACCAACACCGGTGCGGGGTTCTGACCCTCCACAAACTACTGTGGTAGTGCCAGACATGCTCAGCCTGTCTCCTCTGTACCTGCGCTACCATACCAGGTTATAGAGTTGAGTCGGACGTTTATGTCCTTCAGGCTGTCCCTCGATGCCTCCTGAAATCCATGGAGCCATCAATCTTCACTGGCTCATCTTTCTGCGATCCACGACAGATGGTAAGTACTCTAATCCCGCTTCAGCGACAATCCCATTGAGACCTGTTCTCTAAATCGGGCCATATGGTTCAAAAGGTTCTAGGTCGTCTGGCCTTCCAAGAACCATATTAGTGTCACATATCGCTATTGCCAGCTATGTCAGACACAATACCAAGAGAACCTCTCTACCAATCATTTGGGATTGCATCAGGACATCATCCCGTTGTCAGCAACGGGACTCTGTACTGATTAATACTCTGGCTTCTGGTTCCTAATTAAAGACCGAAATCCCAGATGCATTTGCTGATCTGCTAAACACAAGATCCAGAAAACACTGCCTCAATTCCAAATCCATCTTGAGGCCTGGCGAAAGGTCTCGACGTTTTCTTGTACAGCACACAGAAATGCGGGTAAAACTTTTACCGCTCATGCTCCTGTGGGAGATTACATGATATCCAGATTACATCAGCCCCGCCAGTTGGACACCTCCTGGTCTCTCAACTTGCCGGATATCAGAGTGGCCACCCCACTCAGTACCAAGGTTCAGGGTACAGTCCCCCAGACGCTACAAAGTGCAGGGGGGGGGGGGGGGGCGGTGGTTAATCTCACTATTCTTTCTTTCAACAGAAAGTAGTTACTCTCTGCCCATCCTGGACCTCAGAAATATCAATTTTCTTCAGAAGGGACAGGGAAAATGGTATCTCTCATCACCATACTTCCATACCGCAGTAAGTAGGTTGCCTCTCTCCTCTAATCTTTCTATGTGCTTCATGGTGAGTCAACAATATTACAATCCCAAGCTCTGCCGGTTGCTCCAGCATCGGCAACTTGGGTATTTCATTAAATCACTAGCAGTGACTGCTGTTTCTCTACGGAGTAAAACATCATTCACGCTTTTCCTTGCATGGACAGTTGCATAACAACAGTCAATCCAAGCAAGGAGTTCTATCTTCTTCACGACTCACTATAAATCTACTACCTGGGATTGCTGTTAACTACCATAAATTCCATATAGAACACTTCTGGACACCACAGTCACAACAAACTTCCTGTCCAACAACCGCACAGACAATCTGACAAATTCCTATATGTCTCTGCGCGCATACAACATAACCTCAGCCCCTCAATTCTTTCATTGCTGAGCCACGGGATTTTTTCACCATACACTTTACTAGGTCCAGATTTGCTATGAGTAAGATTCAGTGAATTTCAATTATCAGTGGATCTAAGCTGTTCAACCGCTTTCGTCCCTGATCCATATTGCAAATCTAGAACCAAAACCTAGGCTGGTCCTGCTCATGCTCGCAGCGTTCGAACTAACATCTTCTCAACCCAATATGCGTCTATTCCGCTCCATACAGAGTTTCACATCAACTTCCTGGAGCTTCAAGCCATGAATTATACCTTTATGCCTTACAATACTGCCTTTGCAACAAACCTTTGTGCATACAGACAGACAGCATAGTGACAATGTGGTATTTCCAACACACAAGCATGCACAACCTATTAGCTGCTCTGCTAGGAAGCTGTGCAGCTCTACCCGTGGCCCTTGCTCACTCCATGTATCCAGGGGCCACTTATCTAACAGACTTACTGAACGCACTAGCAGACCTTCTCCATATAGGTTTCCATCCTCTTGGATGGTCTCGGACTACATGTGTAGCGAGAAAAATCTTCTAGCACTGAGGTCAACCGACCTTGCCCTCTGCATCTGAATCGAACCATACGGTGGACAGATTCTACTCCCTACACATGTCTCAAATGCGTTCCCATGGACGCCTTTGCTGCAACAAAGAACATAAGAACATGCCATACTGGGTCAGACCAAGGGTCCATCAAGCCCAGCATCCTGTTTCCAACAGTGGCCAATCCAGGCCATAAGAACCTGGCAAGTACCCAAAAACTAAGTCTATTCCATGTTACTGTTGCTAGTAATAGCAGTGGCTATTTTCTAAGTCAACTTAATTAATAGCAGGTAATGGACTTCTCCTCCAAGAACTTATCCAATCCTTTTTTAAACACGGCTATACTAACTGCACTAATCACATCCTCTGGCAACAAATTCCGGAGTTTAATTGTGCATTGAGTAAAAAAGAACTTTCTCCGATTAGTTTTAAATGTGCCACATGCTAACTTCATGGAGTGCCCCCTAGTCTATTATCCGAAAGAGTAAATAACCGATTCACATCTACCCGTTCTAGACCTCTCATGATTTTAAACACCTCTATAATATCCCCCCTCAGCCATCTCTTCTCCAAGCTGAAAAGTCCTAACCTCTTTAGTCTTTCCTCATAGGGGAGCTGTTCCATTCCCCTTATCGTTTTGGTAGCCCTTCTCTGTATCTTCTCCATTGCAATTATATCTTTTTTGAAATGCGGCGACCAGAATTGTACACAGTATTCAAGGTGTGGTCTCACCATGGAGCGATACAGAGGCATTATGACATTTTCCGTTTTATTCACCATTCCCTTTCTAATAATTTCCAACATTCTGTTTGCTTTTTTGACTGCCGCAGCACACTGAACCGACAATTTCAATGTGTTATCCACTATGACGCCTAGATCTCTTTCTTGGGTTGTAGTACCTAATATGGAACCTAATATTGTGTAACTATAGCATGGGTTATTTTTCCCTATATGCATCACCTTGCACTTATCCACATTAAATTTCATCTGCCATTTTGATGCCCATTTTGATGCCTCTCATAGCCAAAACTCTTATTTTGCTGCACCGGGACGGGGTTCACTGTTTCTCAGACCCACGTCCTGGCCGAGACCAGTATGCTTTACCATTCTTCTCAATCTATTACACCAGTAACCAATTCGCCTTCTCACAGGTCAATCTCATATCATGGAGTCACTGATGTTCTTAGGTACTGGTAGTGTCACAAAAACCTTCCACACATAAATCTTATCATTCAAAATGGCATGATTTACCACATAGCGCATACAAAAGGGTATTACCCACTTTTTTTTCTACACCACTCTTCTCTTACTCCCTTGGATTCTGCTCCCCAGACATCCTCCACATGGGTACACCTCAGTTCCAATTGGTGTACCACTTGGGAGTGGGGATACCCGATTAACGGTTCAACCCCTTCTGAGTCATCTTACCATGGGTTGTCCACTGATTAAGCTGCCTCTATTTTTATTGGTTACGGAATGGGGCCTATATTTAGTGCTTACAAGACTCATACGTTCCCCGTTCGAGCCTTTCCATTCCTCTCACTTTACAGTCTGGCATGGGAAATTCTTTCCCTCGTAGTCATCACTTCTGCCAACAGGGTCAGTGAGTTCCACACCTTGTTACATACTCACTCGATCCTGCGTTCCCCGTGACCGAGTGGTCTTACATATTCAACTTCATATCCTTAAAGTAGACGCAACATCTCACCTTACTCAGAATAGACTCTGCCCACTTTTTCCCAACACCTCTCTCTTACCAGGGCGAGAGGGTTTTCCACTCCTTGGACTGTAAAAGTGCACTTGCATTCTATCTAGACTGCACTACACTCCATAGGAATTACACCTAACTCTTTCCTTCTGTGGCAAAAGCCAAGCTGCGAGTTCCAGTGGGCAAACAGACCTTTTCCTCCTAATTGACGGTCTGTATCTCTTTTTCCTACCAACAAGCAGGCATTTCACTACAACATCCTGTGTAACCACACTCTGTTAGGGCCATACCAGCCTCAATAGCTCACCTTCGGCCAGTGCCGCTTGTACATATTTGTAAGGCTGTGACCTGGAGCTCTCTCCATACCTTCGCAGCCCATTATCGCTTAGATAAGACTGGGCGGCATGCTTCCATATTTGGCCAGTCCGTCTACTCATCTTCTTTTCGGTTTAACTACCCAACATCTTTCCACCAACCAGTTAAGGGTTTCAGGATGCCCTCCTTACCAAATTCCACCCCCATCATTGCGCCTTTTGCACGTCTTTGGGTGCATTTGGTGCACTCTCGGGCATCCTCAGCTCGGTACTCACCCATATGTGAGGAATACCATCCTGCTTGTCCTGTGAGAAAGCAAATGTTGCTTACCTGTAACAGGTGTTCTCACAGGACAACAGGATGTTAGTCCTCACAAAACCCACCCGCCACCCCACGGAATTGGGTCTACATACGTTTTATTATTTTAGTTTCGCTTGCGCTTTTTGCTATAAGACGAGACTGAGGGGAGACACCTATGGTCACAGGGATAATTGTAGGCTGAGCATGCTCAGTGCACTCAGTGTGCCAGTGTCAGTCAAAGCTTTATAGAAACTTTGACAGAAAGGTTTTTCGTAACAGGGCTCCGTCCACTGACGTCACCCATATGTGAGGACTAACATCCTGCTGCCCTGTGAGAACCCCTGTTACAGGTAAGCAACATTTGCTATTTCTTATCTATAGGTTTGAGTTCACCTCTCCTTAAAACACTGCTGTGTTAAATCTTGATCCACAAGAGATTTCTGAAGTAGCTTTCTGGTTTTAGAGTGTTTAACTGCTGGTGTTTTCCTCTTTCATTGCTGAGGGACTTCGGCTAATAAGTGTTTCAGAGAATTTGCAAATAAGGTTGTGTGAGGAATAAAGTCTGAGCAGGTATTCTAGATGTTGCTGACATCATGTGAGTGACTTTGCATACTGAAAAAGAAATAGTGGGTTTATGCATAGAAAATTGAAATATCCTGTATTGCCGTCCACCTAAGATGCTCCTTCAATGATACTGTCGCATAATTTATTTTATTTAATGTTTTTTATATACCGACAACAGTTTGCACATCGTATCGGTGTACATTTAACTAAAAAAGTTAGGCAGAGCCTTTACATGGAACATTCCAAATACATTAAGATTAATTACTGATCACAATGAATTCAAGAAGGTTTTGAAAACCTACCTATTTAAAATGGCCTTTGCAGGAATTGAGGAAACGAATATCTTTCCTCAAAGATCTTTATAATATTAGTGTATGTATATTATACATACATAGAGCTTAATAGCTTGTTTTTGCTAACCATGTGATAACACTGGTCTCTGGTTTAACCTTTTCTGACTTTTCTTGTTTTAGTTATAAATTTTAGTATAAGTTATGTTAAAGAATTAGGGATTATAATTATACATTGTATTTTTTTTCCACCTTTTTACTTTATTTATTTTTATCTACTGATTCTGTTTTTTGTTATGTAGTTTTTTGGTTTAATTATCTTTTTTAGTATTTCTTATATTTTGAAGTTGTGAACAGTCTTGGTCAGACTTTGTCTGTGAAAGTCGGTATATAAAATGTTTTAAATAAATAAAAATAAATAAATAAAATTAACTATAAAATTAAAATTAAAAGGTATTACAAGAAACAAATGGTAGGTAGAGCATTTCATAGAACAGTAACTATAAAATTAGAGATAATGGTATACAACAATACAGAAAACATAGGTTTTATAATAGATATGAACTAAATGTACGAAATATTTACAAGAGAATCAAACAGTCCTATGGAACAAAGGGTTTTAATGCATCATGTGGATGGAGTAGCGGAAGGGTAGGCTTGTTGAACGAGCAGAGTTTTTAGTTTCTTTTTGAATTTTGGTGTGGATGTTTCTGTGCGGAGATCTGGAGGGAGAGAGTTCCAAAGAGTGGGGGTGGCAAGGGAGAAAGCTCTGTTCATTGTATAGATGAGCTTGAAGGGTTTGATAGAGGGGGAACGGAGTGTTCCTTGGAGGGCAGGACGTGTGGATCTAGTGGATATGCGAGGAAGGAGTGGGGGGCAGAGACAATTGTAGTGGGGGGCAGAGACAATTGTAGTAATGAACAAGACCCACATTTATAATGACTCCCTGCTCCTTCAGGCTTGTTGGCTTTATACATCAAACTGGCCCGAACAACCCTGTCCCGAATGTTAGGACCCCTATTGGTTGCAAACATAAATTCCAATAACAAAAACATTTTTTGTAATTTACCAGTTATGCAACGTGAAGCATTACATTCATTGGCAAATTGTGATGAGTTGGTGATCAAACCCGCTGATAAAGGGGGGGGGGCGATTGTCATCCAAGACAGATCAAAATATGAATCAGTAATGTTGGAACATCTGAACAACACTGCAGTGTACAGCAAAATACAAGGTGATCCAACGATTAACTTAAGAGATAGAGTGAGGGAGCTAGTGGAGTCTGCCAAATGTTTAACAGAGAAAGAAAAACATTTTTTAATTGTTGATCATCCTAAGATTCCGGTAATATGTGGTCTTCCGAAAATACACAAAGACCTGAGCAATCCACCAATTTGTCCAATCATGTTATTGAAGGGTTCTGTTTTGGAACCTCCAGCAATATTGGTTGACCAGTTTCTTCAGCCGGTGGTGAAATCTAAGCCTTCATACCTCAAGGACACTATACAATTTTTGAACAATTTGGCAGAGATCCAACTGGGGGAAGATCCGGTACTTTTAGTCACGATGGACATAGCTTCGCTCTCACTTGTATCCCACAACAGCAGCCTTGAACATTGCCAGTGTGGTGTTGGAGCATCATCAAGGTCCCATTAGAATCAAGACCGAATTGTTGATCTCTTTAACAGAGTTAGTTTTGTTCAACAACTATTTCAGCTTTAAGGAACAGCATTACCACCAAGACCATTGAATACCAATGGGTTCATCTCTTGCTCTTTCTGTGGCAAATTTATACGTTTCAGATTTTGAAGGGAAATACATCTATAGGTCCCAATGGTGGTCTCAGATCGCCATCTGGTACCGTTACATAGATGACATTTTTGTAATTTGGAAGGAGTCCACAGAATCACTGAATCAGTTCCTCGGATGGATTAATTCCCTGGATGAGAATTGGGTTTTACCCATCAATACAGTGATTCTAGTATTGCATACTTTGATGTATTAGTAAAAATCCAGGGATCCCAGATCATCACTACAGTGAACAGGAAAGCCACAGACAAAAACAATTTGTTGAGGTTTCACATACATCATTCCACAGCATTTAAGAAGGGGTTGCCTGTTTCACAATTCTTTAGGATTAAACGTATCTGTTCCTCAAAGGATGAATTTGAAGTTCAAGCAGGGTTGTTGATGAAATGTTTCAAGGATCGGAGGTATCCATTTAAAGTGATTCGAAAAGTGTACAAAAGAGCAAAGTACAGTGAACGTGGGCAGCTTTTACAATACCGGGCCCGTAAGGAACAGGACCGTTTGGTGTATGTTCTTCAACAGAGCACTTCAGCTTCAGTGGTAATCACTGCAGTAAAGAAACACTGGCATGTGTTGGAATTGCACAGTGTATTCCAAGAGAAACCTATATTTGCAACCAGTAGGGATCCTAACATTCGGGACAAGGTTGTTCGGGCCAGTTTGATGTATAAAGCCAACAAGCCTGAAGAAGCAGGGGGTCATTATAAATGTGGGTCTTGTTCATTATGCAACAGTACCATTGAAGGAGCATCTTAGGTGGACGGTAATACAGGATATACAGTAAGACGCAAGCATATGACAGATTATACAATGAACAATATAGTCTATGCAATCATATGTGGTTGTCCGAAAATTTATGTGGGACGAACAAAAAGAACCATCAAGGTGCGTTTAATGGAGCATAGGTCCAGAATTAATAACAGAGTATTATCGGCACCCCTGATGGGACACTGCATTGAACAGGGGCATACTTTTTTTGCACTTAAGTGGACTGTGACTGAGAAAGTGGAGAGTACTACAGCATTAAGTGATCTGGGATCATTGCTGAATTACAGGGAGCAATTTTGGATCTTCAAAATTAAAATCAGAAGCCCCGTTGGGATTAAATGAACAAGTGGACTGGTTTTCATTGCTTTAAGTTGAGTCGCTGTTTAAAAGAGAGGCTGATTTCTATTGATGTCATTTAGGTGTCACATGATGTGGTCCCTTTAAAAGAGGATGCAGTGAATGGGAACTTAGGTTCGCCATTTTGCTTGAAAGATATAGGCAGTGCGCTGTGAGCTGATTTGAAATTTCTAAAAATGCAAGCACAGGATTACAAAGGAACAACTGGAGAGAGCTGAGATGTGTGGTGGTCAAGTGGTTTCCCCCGATGAAGAATCGATTCGAAATTCGGCTTTGTTGGGTAAAAAAAACGCTATTGCGAACTGAGGTCGCAGCGTCTGAACCAAGCTAAGTATCTTGCGGCTGGTTAATGAAAATATAAGAAACGGATTCAGTTTTGGAATTTTTTGGAGGCGAACTGTTTCCATTCTTGACAAGGATTGACTTTTTAGGTGTGTAGGGTTGGCGGTTTGTTCATGATTAAAAACTTTAACGAGGATTACCTGGATGGTTCCTTGGTAAATTTATGAAACAACTAGCCCCCTCCGAATTAAATTTTTTGTGATAAATCTTTTATGAAATATTTTTTGTGAAAAGGGATTCTTGGTTGCAATCAGAATCAATGAATTACCTCTTTTGGGGGGATTTTTTTCAGGTTTTATGAGATATAAAAAAGAAATAAAGAATAATAATATTTGATGTGGGTTGGTTGTTGTGATTTGTGGTGAGTTATCCCCATTTGTGGATTTTTTTTTTATTGCTGATACTCTTGAGGCAGTTTCAAAGATGTCGTATGCTGCTCTCACCTCATGCTTTCCAGTATCGAGTCCTTTTTGAAGGATTGCAGTGAGTCCTTCTTGATATTCCTCTGATAGGGTGTCAGATAATTCTTGGACTTTCTTCCAAAGTCTGAGTACCGAGTCATGTATAGCTAGTAGGCTGCTATTCGTGCCATTAGCATAGAACCATGGAACACTCTTCATCCGAAGGCATCCAAGGATTTCTGTTCTTTACCTGGAGGGGCAGAAGAATGAGGCCAGGACCACTTGGCTTTCTTCTGGGCAGACTCAACTACTACAGATTGATGGGGTAGTTGGCTTTTGTGAAACCCCAGAGCTGACTGGACCAGACAGGTGGCATCATTTTTTCTGTTCACTGGTGGAACTGTGCCAGGTTGCTCCCAGGTGTGTTGTAACAAATCAGGGAGCACTTCATGTACTGGAACTGCCATCACTTCCTTAGGAGCATCAACAAATTGCAATACCTCAAGCATCTTGTGCCTGTCATTCTCCTTCATTTGTAAATGGATGGTTTCAGACATCTTTTTAATGAAATTGGCAAATGTGAGGTCTTCAGGAGGGTCGTGGCGGCACTCTTCTGAGGGTGAAGGTTCTGACAGGAGTTCATCCGAGTCCTGCGTGTCATAAGAATCATCACCCCAGGGATCATATGGTGAATCTCCAGCACCATGCGGGCATTCAGATGGAGGTAAGGGTCCAAATCCAGCCGGATCTGGAGATGGCACCAATGGGAAGGATGGAGGTACCGATGCAGGCACAGAGGATGGTGATGGCATCAGGACTTTTGATGGACATTGGGGTGGCAATAGATCCAATGGTCCTGGAAGAGGCTCCGGTAAAATCTATTGCTCATCCGAGGACAATGGAATAGGAATCTGTGTTGGTGGTCTTGGAGGTGCTGATGGCATAGAAGGAACGGGCACTGATGGTAACGCATAGATTAAGGTATCCAGGTGCTCGAGGGGCGGAGCCAGCATGGTAGGCATTGGATCGGGTGTCGGCATGGGAGCCGGTGCCGGTGGTGATTGGAATCCCCGAAGTGCCTGAAGTACTGTCTCTTGGACCATCCAGTCCAATTCCTCCTGGAAGGCTAGTGTTGGCAGCATAGCCACCAGTGTTGGAGGCTCAGAAGGCGTTGCTGGAGGGTCCATATGTATTAGTGGAGTCTCGGCTCCCAGCATCAGTGCCGGTGGGGAACGCCTCGGTGTCCCGGGTCCAGAAGGGGATGGGGACCCCTTCTTCCCAGGACTTCTTGGCCAGTGGTTCTGTCAATGCTGATGGCTTGCTGGTGCCAGCATCGGAAGAAGGCTCACGTCGATGGCGGTGATGGTGTTTTTTGCAGTGCTCAGTCCGGTCCTTCTCTGGCACCAAGGATGAAGATGTCGATGCCCTTGAACATGAAGAAACTGGTGAAGGACGATCAATGGTGTCTCGAGGGCATTGAGTCATCGATGGCGACAGAGTCAATGAAGACAAAGGCTTTTGACCCGATGTAGTCTTGGCTGGAGTCGATGGAGACACTCACTTAAAAAAATATGTTCCATCTTTTCCAAGCGGGCTCTGCGGCCTTTTGGCATCATCTGGGCACAGCTAGTGCACCGTTGGAGGTCGTGAGTGGGCCCCAAGCACAAAACACATATGTCATGAGGGTCCGTAATGGTCCTAGGGCACTCGGGGCATTTTCGGAACTCGGTCACCATTTTGTTTGAAAAAAGAAGGGCGGCGCGCAATCTGTGGCCTTCAAGCACTGATGAAAGCACCGCCGGGAACTGACCGCAAAGGACGAGGTAAACTTACCGGTGTCGATGGAGGTCGGTGGTTGATGAGAGACCCCGGGATGTGGAAAAATTTTGAAATTTTTAAAGTAAGTTTTCATGAGGAAAAAGTTGAGGAATTCTCACAGAGCTCCTGAAACCTGCGAAGCTACTGCTGCGTGGAAAAAAAGAGAATGAAGGGGGATACCTGCTGGATGCATGGTTAGTGGCATGCTGGGCATGCTCAGTGTGTCAGTCAAAGTTCTAGAAACTTTGACAAAAGTGTTCTGTGATAGGGCTCCATTGATGATGTCACCGACATGTGAAGACTACCATCCTGCTTGTCCTGGGAGAAGATAGTGATAAATGGAACTCACACTAAGGAGAAAAAAGTGTTTAATGGATTACTTCAGGAAATGGTCCAAGGACTGTTTCTGTTAATGATCTTTGTAAGGCACACTGCAGAGGGGTTAGAAGGAAAAGTTTGTATTTATGTGGATGATCTGCAACAGAGTGGACAACCCTGAGGGAGTAAACATAATAGAAATGATCTAAAAATGCTTGGCAGTTAACATTCAATGTGAAAAAATGCAGTCATGTGCATTTAGGATGCAGAAATCGGAGGTAATGATACATGTCGGAGGTGAACAGCTGATGTGCAATGACCATACCTCGGACTGATATTTCAGGGTAGTGGCAAGAGCCAGGAGGATGCTTGAGTGTATAGCAAGAGACACATCCAAAAGTAAAACAGACGTGGTGATTCCTCTGTACAGGTCGTCATTGAGGCCTCACTTGGAATACTGTGTTCAGTTCTGGAGGCCAGTTCAAAGAAAGGTAACTAAAATGGTGTGTGGATTGAATGAGGTGAGACTGAAGTATCTAAATATGTATACCTGAGAGGAGAGATAGGGGGATAGGAGAGGAGAGATAGGGGGATAGGAGAGGAGAGATAGGGGGATATGAGTGCCGCGCGCCGAAGGAGCGTGACAAAGGGGCCCGCCCCTTTGTGCGCCCCTTCGTGCAGCCCTTACCCCCCGAAGCCAGGCCCCTCGATACCCCCTTCACAGCACAAGAACCGTAATCTCCTACGCCTTTCCAGCAAGGACCTGCCTTTCCCTTGTGACAGAGTCCCGAGCAGCTCAGCCCCCTATCAAGAGACCCGCTCTCCAGCCTCCTCACAGATGGGAACCCTCACCATACCGGTGATCAAATATCACCCGAGAACCTACAAAAACTACGCCAGTACTTCCTCTCTTCACTACATTCGCCATCAGAGATTAATACCAATAATTATCTCCCCATTCACTCAGATGCTTGGTCTCTCGCTCTTCACGCTATCTCTCTTCAATGCCCAATCACTCACCAAAAAAACAGACATCCTCAACGACTACCTCTCTGAAGCCAGCCCGGACATATGCACTATCACGGAAACATGGCTGAAACCCTCGGACACGGTGATCACTAATCAACTTCCTACACATCTCTTTGACTTTTTCTCCATACCTAGACCTAAAAAAAGAGGAGGAGGCCTCCTCTTAGCAGCAAAAAAAGGCTTAGGCCTTACCCTTCAATCTACCTACGCCTATCACAACATTGAAGCTGCCTTCTTCAATTCTAACCAAATCTGTTTAATCTACGCCCCGCCCGGAACCCTGGAATCCAACCCCTCCCCCATCATAGAACTCACAGCGAAACACATTAACGCAGCCAAACCCACTATTATACTAGGCGACTTTAACTTGCACGTTGACGCCTCCCCTCGATCACATAACTGCGAAACTCTACTATCCTCGCTTAACTATCTAGGTTTCTCTCAAATAGTAAATGGCCCGACTCACAAAGCCGGACACACCTTAGACCTCATTTTCATCAACGATGGTATCTCTCTCTCTGCCAAGCCCACAAGCTCACCTGTCCCATGGTCGGACCACCGAATCATCTCTACCAGGCTTCAGGTCAAGGATCATTCTCCCCTCTCATTCCCTAAAACCACAATACAATTCAGAAAACCCTGCTCCTCTGACCTCCTCAACTCCCACCTCGTCAAGGAACTACCCCACCTCAACCTTTCAGACGCAGATGCAGCCATAACTTCATGGATCAACGTCTCCACAAAAGTCGCAGAGCAAACATGTCCTACTTCCACCTAAATTCTACGCCACCCGTCACACAACAGGAAACCATGGTTCACCCCAGAACTTAAGGCACTTAAACAAGACCTCAGAAAGAAGGAGCATACTTGGAGGAAAAAACCGACCACCACTTCATTAGTGGACTACAAAAATCTGCTTAACACCTATAGAACCACCATCCTTAGAATGAAGAAAGACTTCTTCGCTAAGAAAATTCACCACTCCATCTTCGACTCTAAAGCCTTATTCTCTTATGTCTCAGCACTCACCAAACCTTACCCCCCCCCCCCCCCCCCATCATCATCCCAGATGACTTAGTGCTCGACATAGCCACAGAGCTTTCAATCTACTTTGCGAAAAAAATCTCCGACCTAACCAACGCTCTCACCTCTCATACCTCATCTCCCTCTTCCCTCACTCTCACCCCCCTCTTCAACTAAACTCAACGCTAGAAGCTTTCGAACCAACATCTTCGATAGAAATTGAAAACATCATCAAAAAGCTGAAACCAGCAATGCACCCCGCCGACCCTATTCCGTCCAACCTACTCCTTAACATCCCAAACACTATTTCAAAGCCAATCTCTGAAATTATCAACCTCTCCTTAACCCAAGGCCTAGTTCCAGACCAACTTAAGCTGGCTATCCTCAAACCCATACTAAAAAAGCCCAACCTGTCCCCCACGGACCCAGCTAGCTTTCGCCCAATAGCCAACCTTCCTATGATAGCCAAAATCATGGAAAAAATTGTCAAACAGTTATCGGATTACCTTGAGGGACATCACATTCTATCACCCGCCCAACATGGATTTCGGAAGACTAAGCATAGAAACCCTCCTGATATCCCTTGTGGACAACATCCTAATAAACATGGAAAAAGGTCAAACTTACATACTCGTGCTTCTCGACTTATCTGCCGCCTTCGATACGGTTTATCATGCTATTCTCTTAGATCGATTAAAAGATATAGGCATCAAGGGATCAGCGCTCAGCTGGTTCAGATCCTTCCTGTCTAACAGGTGTTATAAAGTCAGGATTAACAACAAAGAATCCCCCGATGTCTGCTCCAACATGGGTGTTCCCCAGGGATCCTCCCTCTCACCAACTCTCTTCAACATTTACCTGCTCCCTCTATGCCACCTACTTACAAAACTAAAGCTATCACATTATCTTTAAGCAAATGCGTCCAAATAATCATCCCTATCACAGAATCCCTACAAAAAACCCTAAACCACTGGAACAAATGCCTTCAAGCAATCAACCACCTACTCTCCTCTCTCAACCTAGTTTTGAACACCAACAAGATGGAGATTCTCGTCATCTCCCAAGACAACCATGCCACACACCCCACTTTACCGCCGGCCTCTCAACCAGCCAATCCAACCTTTAAACCCTCTCAATTCGTCAGAGACCTAGGGGTCACTCTGGATAACCAACTGAACCTTAAGAAGTTCATGAACACCACTACCAAGGAGTGCTTCTTCAAACTCCAAGTCCTCAGAAACCTAAAACCACTCCTTCACTTCCAAGATTTCAGGCTGGTACTTCAATCGATTATATTGTCGAAACTAGACTACTGCAATTCCCTTCTACTCGGTCTCCCAGCCAACTCACTAAAACCCCTTCAGATGGTTCAGAACTCCGCAGCCAGGCTACTTACCAATACCAAAAAAAGGGAACACATCACCCCTACCCTTCAGAACTTACATTGGTTCCCCATCAAATTTAGGATCCTCTTCAAGGTACTCACGATTATCCATAAAGCTATCCATAACCTCACCGCCCTCAACACTTCCACTCAACTAAAACCACAAACTTCGTCCAGACCAATCAGGACTTCCTACAAAGATACCTTATATGCCCCCAAGCCAAAACATCACTTACAAAACGCGCCTTATCGACAGCTGGACCACATCAATGAAATGCGTTACCCCCCGACCTCAGACAAGAACCCTGCCCTTCTGTCTTCAAAAAAAGACTAAAAACATGGCTTTTTAGCCAAGCCTTTCAAGACACCTAGACTCCCTTCATCCTCACCCTCTCAAGCGAATACTCCGGCTTGACACCTCAGTGCACTCCTCGGTTCTTCTGCTTACTCCAGCTACCATCTCTTCTGTTTCAGAGATGATTAGAGAGGACTTTATCTTAAGTCATGTTAAGATGAGTTATATGATTTTCAGGTTTATGTTTAGACGAATTTTTGACCTGTTCACTTTTAACTGGCACCAATGTTCCTTGTACCGCCCTTGAGCGAATGTTGAAGTTTCATTGTAAACCGATATGATTTGTATTTTTTACAGGAATGTCGTATAGAAAAAAATAAAAATAAATAAATAAATGATAGGACTTTTAAATTCCTACAAAATGGTTCACAAAAGGCAAACATTTTTCAACAGAAGGGAAGTTATAGAACTAGGGGTTATGTTATGAAGCTCTGAGGAGGAAGACTCAGGAATGTCAGGAAATATGCTTTTACAGAAAGAGTGGTGGGATGTTTGGAATGCTCATCTGTAGGAGGTGGTGAAAACAAACCGTAGTGTGATTTAAAAAACATATGGGATAAGTACAGAGGATCTATAGTGGCAAGAGAATGAAAAATGTTGTAAATTGGGGTAACCTGCACAAAGTGGCAGTTGCAGCTCAGAAAGCAGTGGTAGAAGTGCATTAAAAAAAGAAAACATGACAGCAACTTGCACTCGGCAACAGTTCAAAGCCTAAACAACAGTATGACTGCACTGTGGTTCCAAGAAAGCATGGGAAGGCTAACAGTGTGATGCCCTTTGGTCATGTGTGGGAAAGGTATGAGGAGGGTTGAGAGATTGGATGGAAAACCCAAGGACAAAGTTGGTGTTGGGCTGCATTTGGTAATTTTATATCCACATCTATAAAAGGACTGGATGGGCCATTTTGGGTTTTATCTGCCATTTTTTACTATTTTGTATTTCTCTATATCTTATCTATTGCAGCTTTGCTGGCTGTATACTGTGATATATTCAGAGCAGAGTAACTTATAGTAGTATTTCTTTATCCCTATTGGGAAGAAGAAAACATAACTCATAACAGAAGTTGCACTAGATAGCTTAAATTATTGAGAGAGAGAGAGAGAGAGAGAGAGAGAGAGAGAGGAGAGAGAGAGAGAGAGAGAGAGAGAGAGAGAGAGACTAGCTATAAGGCCCTCATACTAGGAAGGTATTTATACCTCTATATGAGGCCCACCTTGTTACTCGAGGTGAGATTTAGGTAGTAGTGTAGGGGTTAGGGGCCACTTTGACATTCAGAGTGAGACATACAAATAAAACAGTGCTTTCTTATGAAGATTTGATGACCTTCGGAATGAGGAAACTCACCCAAAGATGAGATTTGTGCAATGCTCTCTCAACCTAGCTTGATGTTACCCAGGTAGAGAGTTCGCCTTAATGCATGAAAAACGCCATATAGCACTTTGATAAATGACCCCCAAAGATTGATCTTCAGTATTCTTGATGATAATCAAAGATTTGTACTTTTTCAGCTTTTAGATTAACTTGGCTAAATCAGAAGTCCTATTAGTAAGCCTGTAAAGGTAGACTGGCTGAGGGATTTCCACTGAAATGGACCCCTCATACATTTAAATACTTAAGTCTTGTCTTATTCCCAGTAATGTAAACAAGCTATATAAGCTGAATATGCTTCCCATGTTTAGAAATATCAAAAAAGAACTTATCCTGGAGAAACCTACCTATATCCTTGCTGAATAGAATTCATCTAGTTAAAATGTTCATTCTACCGCAAATGTTATACCCTATACAGATGGTGTAAATAATTCTTAACAACACAGAAGAGCTACTGAATCCCAGATATACAACAGTGTAAACAAGAAGGGAAGCAAAACAAACTATTCAAAGGTAGATTGATCTTATAATATTATGGCAAAGTTTGACTTGTTCACCATCAAACAGAGGGAAGTGCACTTCCCTCTGATTGGTGTTGAATATTTGAAGAACAGGCTCCTGCATTGTATTGTGAAAGTTTGACTTGTTGACATCGTGCCATAATAATTTAAAACCAATCTACTTTTGAAGATCTAGTTATTTATTTAATTTTGGCATTATATATACAGTTGTTCCATGTAAAGATCACAACAGTTATTGTTTGTTTTGTTTCCCTTCTTGTTTACTGTAATAAAACAGAAAGATACATGGTTGTTGCTACAGAGAAACAGCAGAAGGATTGTTGGGAAAGTTTAGTCTTTTCGCCAATGAAACCAAAAACTGCAACAGGGTATACAGCCAGGAAGGTGTGGAAAATATAAGGAGGAATCTAGCAAAGCTTGAGGAATGGTCTAAGGTCTGGCAGTAAGAATTAATGCTAAAAATGCAGTTATGCATTTAGGAAGCAAAAACCCAAGGGAGAGGTATAGTATTGGGGGTGAAATTCTTTTAAGCATAAAAGAAGAGCAGGTTCTGGGGATGATTGTATCTGATGATCTTATGGTGGCCATACAGGTAGAAAACGTGACAGCAAAAGCCAAAAAGATGTTTGGCTTCAGAGGGAGAAGAATGGTCAGCGGAAAAAGGGAAGTGATATTGCTCCTTAATAAGACCCTGATGAGACCTCATTAGAAATGCTGTGTACTATTTTGGAGACCTAACCTTCAAAAGGATATAAAACCAGTTAGTCGGTCCAGAGAGTGCCTACTAAAATGGTCAGTGGCCTTCGTTCTAAAGTATATTGGGACAGACAAAGATCTAAACATGTACACCCTAGAAGAAAGGCAAGATAGGTGAAACAGAGATATTTAAATACATCCAAGGTTTCCATGCAGAGGAAACAAACATGATGGCAGAAAAAGACCATATGGCCCATCTGGTCTGCCCATCGGTCCAATTTATCTAGCCCTTACAATTCCCATCACTCCCTCAGAGATCCCCTGTATTTATCTCATGCTTTCTTGAATTCAGATACCATTTTTCCTCCACCATCTCCATTGGGAGGCCATTCCATACATCCACTACCCTCTCTGTAAAGAAATATTTCCTAAGATTACTCCTGAATATACCCCCTTTCATCCTCATCCCATGATCCCTTGTTCTAGAATCTCCTTTCCCTTTGAGATATTTAAATGTCCCTATCATATCTCCCCTATCTCGCCTTTCCTCTAGGATATATATGTGTAGATCTTTAAGTCTACCCCCATATGTCTGAAAATGAAGACCATGATCATTTTATTAGCCACCCTCTGGACTATTTCCAACTGGTTTATATTGTTTTTAAGATGCAGTTTCCAGAATTGTACACAGTATTCCAAATGTCTCATCAGGGACCTATACAAGGGCAATATCATCTGTCTTTTACTGAAGACTATTCTTCTTCCTATGCAGTCAAGCATCTTTCTGGCTTTTGCCAAAGTAGGGGTCATGGGATGAGGGCAAAAGGGGTAATCTTAGGAACTATTTTTTTACAAAGAGGGTAGTGGATGCAGGGAACAGCCTCCCACTGGAGCTGGTAGAGACAAAACAGTATCTGAATTCAAGAAAGCATGAGATAAACTCAGGGGGTCTCCAAGGGACCAATGGGAAGTGTAAAGTTAAATTAGTTGGGTGGATGGGCAGACTAGATAGGATACACAGTCTTTTTCTGTCATCATATTTCTACCGTATGTTTCTATGAAAAAAAGTCAATATTAGTAAGACTGTATGTCCAAAAGAGAACATAAGAATATGCCATACTGGGTGAAACCAAGGGTCCATCAAGCTTAGCATCCTGTTTCCAACAGTGGCCAATCCAAGCCATAAAAATCTGGCAAGTACCCAAAAACTAAGTCTATTCCACACTACTGTTGCTAGTAATAGCAGTGGCTATTTTCTAAGTCAATTAATAGCAGGTAATGGACTTCTCCTCCAATAACTTACCCAATCCTTTTTTAAACACAGCTACACTAACTGCACTAACCACATCATCTGGCAACAAATTCCAGAGTTTAATTGTGCGTTGAGTGAAAAAGAAATTTCTCCGATTAGTTTTAAATGTGCCAAATGCTAACTTCATGGAGTGCCCCCTAGTCTATTATCCGAAAGAGTAAATAACTGATTTATATTATCCCCTTCTAGACCTCTCATGATTTTAAACACCTCTATCATATCCCCCTGCAGCTGTCTCTTCTCCAAGCTGATAAGTCCTAACCTCTTTAGTCTTTCCTCATAGGGGAGCTGTTCCATTCCCTTTATCATTTTGGTCGTCCTTCTCTGTACCTTCTCCATCGCAACTATATCTTTTTTAGATGCGGCGACCAGACTTGTACCAGTGTTTTATTCACCATTCCCTTTCTAATAATTCCCAACATTCTGTTTGCTTTTTTGACTGCCGCAGCACACTGAAAAGAAAATTATTACTTACCTGCTAATTTTCGTTCCTGTAGTACCATGGATCAGTCCAGACCGTGGGTTATGTCCCCAATCCAGCAGATGGAGTCAGCCCAAAACTTCGAGAGGGCGTCACCATAAGTACTACTACCCCCTCTGCAGGAGTTCAGTATCGAGAATATCAAAGCCCGAGTAAATAGAAAACCCCTGAATTGGATCAAGTTTAAACGAGACGGCAACAATAAGCCGCTGAATTTGAAATAGAGAAAACTGTACCATCCCACCAACGGATGGGAGGCCACAACGCGTGTCGACCCCCAAGAAAAACAGTCACAAACAGTGAAAACAGGGAACACGTGAAAGAACACAGTAGAAAAGACACTACCATATAACAGCTGAGTCGAATCAGCCCCCAAATACAGCTGAGCAGGAGTAGAACCCAAATGCGGTGGGCGTCTGGACTGATCCATGGTACTACAGGAACGAAAATTAGCAGGTAAGTAATAATTTTCTTTTCCCTGTACGTACCTGGATCAGTCCAGACCGTGGGATGTACCCAAGCTTCCCTAACTCGGGTGGGGTCCTGCGAGGCCTGCTCGTAGAACCTGTTCGCCAAAGTGTCCATGGACGGACGAGGCGAGGTGTAGTCTGTAGTGTCTCGAGAACGTGTGCAACGATTTCCAGGTGGCCGCTCTACAGATTTCTTGCGAAGATACCGATCGACTCTCCGCCCAGGAGGCCGCCTGAGAGCGTGTAGAATGCGCCACAATACCGGGTGGGGGAGTCCGCCCCGCCCCGATGTAGGAAGCGGCAATGCCGGCCTTCAGCCATCTGGCAATAGTCGTCTTCGAGGCCTGGGATCCCTTCCGGGGACCGGACCAAAGGACGAAGAGATGGTCAGAAGTCCGAAAATCATTCGTAGCCTCCACGTAGAGCCGCAGAGTGCGCTTGACGTCAAGGAGACGGAGAGACCGCGATTCAGACGAAGAGAAAGATGGCA